>NC_137626.1:29893874-29912055 GCF_963280865.1 Gymnoscopelus braueri | reverse complement strand
ATGCATGCAGGCACGCATGCACGCACACACACACACACACACACACACACACACACACACATACACATACACATACACATACACACACGCTTATGCACGCACGCACGCACGCACGCACGCACGCACGCACGCATGCACGCACGCACTGCCACGTGTGCTCGTTTGTTTGCATAACTATACATACAGTACAGATTTGCATCTAGATTGACATGCATCCTTCCACATACACACACACGCACACACACACGCACACACTTTTTACGTGCACACGAATGCATGCATGCACACACACTTGCCCAAATGCACCCTATGGAAAACAGCCAAACCAGTGCAAAGTGCAGTAGTAAATGGCGTGGCGTATGGGCCGTGGCCACAGACATGTATTTAGTGGAGAAGGGCAGAGTATCTGAAGCACAGTGCTGAGGTGGGTTGGATTGAGCTGAATATTATTGTTGGTGGGTGTGTTGCAGGAGGAGGACAATCGAATGGTCGCTTTGCATTACCACTTAATCCCTATATCGTTGCTATCAGACAGAAACCTTGTATATCTATATTTGTTAAAGTTAATGCCCTACTTCATCATAAAGTGTGTCGCAGAAAAGTAGTGAAAAACAAATGCTGTAAATTGGCTATTTTCACTATTTTAATTATTAATTTAGTTTTTTATAATGAAAAGGAACAGAATTGGACGTATGAGGCTTTTGCCCGACAGCGACGATATACATTGCCTTTGACTGGGGTCCTCCAGTCCACGAACGCCTTCCAGATTTTCAAGTGGGCCCTCAGCCAGAAAAGGCGGGGAAACCAGTGGCGTACTGGTAATGTTCCCAGTGTCCTGGAAGAAAAGCCTCGGAAACGTAATTCCTCCCTCGGGGCGAACCGATGTCCTTGTGCAGGAAGGGGGCACAATCGTCGGAACGACAAAATCTCCAGCGCCTCACAAACAGCACCGCCAAGAGCAGATGATGTAAAATTAGCTCGGGATGAAATAACAAATGCAGTTAACCCATTGAGACCGGGAAAGAACCTGTCATTTTTTGATTTCTTTGGCTATTCAAAAATAGCAGATATACAAGCTCATAGTGCGGCACCGAGTGCCGCGCTACGAGCTTGTAGATCTGCTATTTTGGAAAAATCTTGAAAATGTGTGCAGATCTTTGAATATATATATATTTTTAAAGCGAAAATTCTTTGCTTCTTGGGGATTCTAAAAATGTATTCTAAATCCTAACAGTTTAAAAAAAAAAACATATGTTGCTATCAGTGGTGCTCAAACTTTTTCATATCAAGGACCCCCAAAATTATATGTATTTGGCCGTGGACCCCCATCAAAATATTTAGTTCCAGGGACCCCCTAGAAGTAAAGATTTGAGTTACAAATGTTCGCTTTTAAAAATGTATTATTCAAAGATTTGCACAAATTTTCACGATTTTTCTAAAATAGCAGATCTACGAGCTTGTATATCTGCTATTTTTGAATAGCCAAAGGAATATAAATATTACACACAGAACAGATGCTTTCCCGGTTTTAATGGGTTAATATGCCTGGCACCGGTCCTGTGAGAAGCCTTTTTCCTCAGCGTTAGGAAACGGTTCAGTGATGCTCTGGCGATGAGCCCAACAACCCAAACCTGGCAGTACGCGTAATTTATTTATTTCTAAATTTAATTAGAGGATAAAAACCCCTTGAGAACGCACCGTCTCGTTTTCAAGGAGGTCCTCAGGCTCGAAGCACGGGAAGTTAACAAACATTTAAACAAATAAATACACGCATAATCATTATGATAATGAATTAAACAGTCAAACGACTACAAAACAATCAACACAGTGGCGTGTGCAGTATGCACACCTAATCACCATCTCAGACCACACCTACCGCATCTGTTTGACAAGAAAGTGAATGAGGAATCAAATAACTCAACCACACCAAATAACATTATGTCATAATACTGGGTCTATACTTGTCTAACTGACTAGCAGATTATGTGGATCTCTTGGGATCCACATAATCATAGCGTGGCTCCAATGAATTTTTCTTAGCCATTAGATGGTGGGCCAGAACACAATCAATGGCTAATTAGGCAATGGAACCTGCAACAAACCACCTCATATACAATAATAAATATATTGCTCTAAAAAGTTAAAGCGGCACTATGTAACCTTTTTTTAAATACATAAGACGTAATGATGTCCAATCTGTATATGGTAGAGTGTGTTAATACAATATAACTTATACAATTGGGGTGGTTGTATTTTGTCTCCCTGCTCTTCTATTGAGACATTTAGATCGTGTCAAAGGTCATGTCTCACAAAATTTTGACCCGATGGTCAAGATTCAATGTATCCCCTGAGCAAGTAGGCAGGCTCTATTAGCTCAATGGTAAAAATGTCAGGACGTGCGCAGGAAACCGGGTTCAAATCCTGGGTAGAAGATGAAAGTTGCACTACTGTATGTAGTGCAGCTTTAATACAGAAGTGTGTGGTTTAACTGCTGATGTGTAATTAGATGTTACAGGTACAGATAGAAATGTTTGGTGTAATCATTGTGTGCAGGCCCCATCCTTAAATGTGGCACTTAGAGGATATTTAGTTAATCAAAAAAAGTGAAACAAGAAAATGTTATCTGGAGACAGACAGACAGTCACACTCCTTTTTCGAACAAGAGCTCTTTCATGGTTCAAGGTCTCTTCTAGCGATGTGAAACACAGTTTGGGTTTGTTTTTTAAACGTGAGAGAAGTTCACGGTGAAAACGGAACACTCAAAGACGAATGGAAAGAGAACTATGCGAATCCATTTGCACGTCCCGGAGATAAACCAAATCCTATCAAATGGGCGTCCTTGGCCTAATGCATATCGTCTCTGTCGGGTGGAAACCTCATATTTCCAGGATCCTGTTTTCAGGATTCAAATATAAATAATATAATTTGTGTGACACTGTAGTATGATCAAGTGGTTCTCAATCAGCGGTCCTTGAGGGGGCTCCAGGTGGTCCCCAGCTAAATGATGGAAAGTTGGTGACCAAATGGACCCTTTTAGTTAGATCTTTAACTCTTGAGAGTGTAAAATGAAACCAAATGGACCCTTACGGGTCCATTTGGTTTCATTTTACGCTCTCAAGAGTTAAATTATAGTTAAACATCTGCGTTACTTCATTTACAAGAAGTCTACACAATTAGAGAATGTAGGATTGTTATTTTGATCAACGTTTGCCTGTTGTCTCTCCTAATGGTACAAACATCAATACAGCATGGATGGAATTGTGGACAAAATCTTATCCAACGACAACAAAGTCTCATCAAATGGTGGTCCGTGGCTCAAATGCCGAATAAATAACGGACCTTGATATGAAAAGGGTTGAAAACCACTGATTTAGGGCATTAATTCACGAAAAAACACAAAAAAACTTAAAAAATGCAGATAAGAGGTGTCTGCCCGACAGCAACGATATAAAACTGCTAGTCCTTGAAATGAAAAGGATTCAGAATCACTTCTTTAGTAGACCTCAGCGTACATCTTTAAACGTATACGTTCACTGCCATTCTGGTTGAAACTGTGGAAAAACACGGACTTTCTTTAAAAGATTCTCGACGTGGCGTGCCTGGTGACTCGGTCAGTTAGCGCACACTTCACAGACCATACTATTACTATTATGCTCCAGGACCCGAATTTAACACCAAACCCCTTGTCTTGTCTCGCGTGTCTCTCCTCTATCTTCCATTGGCTTGATTCGATTTTTATTACATTTTATTTTGGTGTAAAGATATACTTCCCGTCTCTCTATTTGCGTTGTTATTTTGAAGCACATTGCGTCTACGCCTGCCATATGACATGTGTGACCGGGGTTGCCAGATCTGCTTATCATAATTTCCCCGCAAGATTTTATTTGAAAATAGCCGATCTACAAGCTCACAACGCGTCGCATCGCGACGCGTTGTGAGCTTGTAGATCTGCTATTTTCAAATAGCTGATGTATATGTTAAAGTGCTCATGTGGCCCATAGTTGCTTCTTTTGGGCTGGTTTTCCTAGACCTGGTTGCTTGTTTCTCTCACAGAATCTGGCAACACTGTTTGTGACTATCCCTGTCTGAAATAAAGCATCAACAACAACAAAAAAGGGCCAAGAATAATAACAAAAGAAAAGGTTTATAATGTACAGTATCTACAGTAGTTGACAAATCAGTAAGCCTGTTCTGAAGGAGAAATGTACGTAAATAAAGCCTGTGCCGTGTGTCAGGACGCTCCACGGTTTGATTGCATTTAAAGCATTTAACCGTTAGGGTTCGAATTAGAAATGCACCAAAACATGATTTCCAGCTTGAGGGAATCATATCAAAGTGAAACAGACAAGCATTTCATAAAGCGCTTTGTGTGTACTTTTGGAAGTGTTTAACCACATTTCTACCCGCTATTTCCCCCTCATTTGTAACCTCCCGCTAGCCTTCAATCGTGCCGTAAATGAGTCATCCGTCCTTTTCCCCAAAGAGGCTTTAGGGGGGTTCACAACACACCTGTGTAAAAAAAACAAAGAGTATAGCATATAAACACAATGAGAGTGTTATGCGTGCTGAGAGTCACCTGGTTTTGCCTCTTATCAGTAGCCGGCATGACGTGACTCAACACTCGGGGGACGTGACTCGGGCACCAGAGTGGCATATGGCCACCTCAGGGCCCTCTGGAAGTCTGGACTGACATCACACACGCCACGAGGAAGCAGAGATTTACTGCTTTGTTGTGTCTTCTAACCCCCCCCCTCCCCCCATTCCATCCCACTCCCCTTCTTCTATCTCTGACTCTCTGTCTGTCTCTCTGTCTTTCTGTGTCTGTCAGTCAGTCAGTTAGGGATGGGACGATAATCGTTATTATTATCGTTTATCGTGATAAAAAAATGCTCACAGTAATCGTTTCGCAGTGATTAAAATGTATCGTGAAATTGTCCTCCGTCATACTCTATGATGAATTAGCTTTTGTTGAGCTGCAAATTCAGTCCCACTTGAACCCTCTGTACTTGATAAAACGGACCTGTAAAGAGCACATTCGGTACGCTCTTATTTCACTCATCGATTATGCCAAAAATAGCTGATCTACAAGCTCAAGCTTGCAGATCGGCTATTGGGTTCAAGTGGTTCAACAAAAGTGGCATTTGAAGTTTTAAGCACATTTTGATTATCGCGATAATATCGTTAATGGCAAAAACAAAATTGCCACAATAATCATGACATGTAATTTTCATATCGTCCCATCCCTACAGTCAGTCTGCCTCTCTTTCACTCTCTCTATCTAACTCTGTCTCTTTCTCTCTCCGTCTGTCTCTCTCCTCTCTCTTTCTCAGTTTTTTTTCATGACTCCCCTCCTCCTGCTCTCTCTCTCTCTCTCTCGCTGGTCTATTGTTTCGTCTGCTCCTGTTTCTTCGAGCCCCCCCCTGTTCTTTCATGCTGTCATTGCGTGCGGCACTGAAGATTAGCACAACGGGGGTCCCGTCTCGCATCCCGACTACATGGATCCCGAGGCCCCCCCTTCCCCAAATCCTAGCGCAAGCTGTTAACCCCGGTGCGAAAACCAGTGGAGTCGCTGACCCCCTCCACCCCCCCCCCCCCCAAACACACACACACACACACGCACACGCGCACACACACACACGCACACACACGTAAGCACGGATTTGCATGCGTGCACACACCAGTTCCTTAAACTATAACCCTATAAACGTACATCCCAGGGATCGATATTTGGGCCCCCTCCTTTTTTCGACCCCCACACACCCACTCTCTTCACCGAAAAATAACCTACGTAAAAGCTCACAACGCTTCGCAACTTGAGCTTGTAGATCGTCCGTTTTCACTGAACTTTCACCTTATACGATATGCCCATAGGGAGGCTATAGGGTTCAAGTTGTTAAAAACAAGTGTAGCTGACCGCCCCGAACACACACACACACACGTAAGCACAGATTTCCATGCACATACACACGCACACACAGAGACAAGCACGTGCACACAAACACATAAACACATAAACACATAAAATGGCTGCAGAGGCTTGTCGTGATTAGATCGGGGGCGGCTGTTGGCAGATGAAGAGGGCATCTTGGCCGTAAACAGCGGCTCACCCAAATCCCGTTAACCAGAGACAGAGATCCCCTCCCCTGCCGGTGCTACACGGCTCCGTTCGCGGGGATTATCCCCCCGCGCTTTGGTATTCTCCTCTCCTCTCTCCTCCCCATGCACGCTCACCTCTTCCTCTTGCTCACCCCCTCCTCATCTCCTGCAGCTCTGCTATAAGCTGGCTTTTCCATTTCCCTTCTCTCCCTGTCACAAACAATTTAGTCAACACAACGGCGGAATTCATATCTGACACACTTGTTTTACCCATTACCTAATTCCCTTCAAAATGTCTTTATTGCGTGTGTGTGCGGGAGTGATTTTGAATATTGAATACTTTATTAACAGTTTGCAAAAGAAGCACAGAAAGTACAGTTCTGTACAAGGTCTGCTAAAAGGATTAAAACCCCAAGAACGCGCTATGGCTTGTTTCCATTGGGGTCCATGATCCTACCGACTTGTTTAGATCCACAGCACCCGCAGAATCCCCAAATTGATACTTATTTGGCCGTGGACCCCATCTGAAAATATGTTGTGCCAGGGACCCCCAGAAGCAAAGATCTGTGTTAAAATGTTCGCTTTAAAATAAATCTATTCAAGGATTTGCACGAATCTTCAAGATTTTTCAAAAATAGCAGATATACAAGCTCATAGCGCGGCACTCGGTGCCGCGCTATGAGCTTGTATAAAAGGTTAAATTTATTGTGATGCTATATTCACACATTTTGCTGGGGACCCCCTGGAACCCCCTCAAGGACCCCTGGGGGTCCCCGGACCCCACTTTGAGAACCAATGCTGGAAGAGGCAATATTATACAAATTAAAACAACAGCCGTCGCAACATGACACGCTGTGAGCTTGTAGGACTGCCGTTTTCACCGAATTCTGGCGTAGAGGGAAATAATGAGGGGGCCAAAGGTAGAGCCCTGAGAGACCCCGGTCAACTCAGTATAGGCTATAGGGCTTAAGTGTTTAAGGGTGCAGCAGAATCAGCTTTATTGTCACAGCACAGGTTTTGTTCATGTGTGCCCCATCGGTTTTCACTGTAGTTTTCACGAGACGGGAGAGAGAAGCACAGGATAGACACAGGTCAAAGAATCAAAAAGGATATATACAGTTATACAGACAGCATCTATATAGTAGCAGGTATGGTTCGTGATTGTCCAGTGTGCAGACTTCCATATTTCTGACATCTCACTCCAGAAAGGAAAACGTTGGCCTTCCCCACACAGTTTAACTGTTGGACGGATACGTAGACATGTATCTAGTGGAAGATATGTCTTGGGTCTGCTATAGCGGGGGAAGCAATGGGATACGTCTCCCCGACTTTCCACTCCATTAAGCCGAGGTCGCCAGGTTTGTGCTCGCTGAGTGCTCCATCATTGACGGTTTTCCCCCCGCCAGATAAGAAGTGCTTTTGAGAAATCCCCGACCGCGCACAATCACACACGGCACGCTTCGCCGCACGGGAGCCTGCACGGTTTTCCCCGAGATCAGAAGAGCATGTAGATTTTTAAGCATGTGTCGTCCGGAGTGCGCTGAAAAGTGTGACAGGAAAGCTCGCGGGGGCAGAAAGTGGGAGCAATGATACGCTCTTTAACTTGGCAGCGGGGTGACTTATGGTGGCAAGAGGCAGAGGTGGAGGAAGTCGTCGGTTCAAAGCCTGCTGCTGTTAATGTTCTCCGGTGCAGTGACTCTCAACCTGTGGGGCGGGGACCACTGGTGGGCCGCAAGGGCATTGCAAGTGGGCCCCCAAATAATTGGCAAAACACTAAGATTTTAATGATAATACATGTATTTTTTCTTTAAAACCTTGAAAGAAGCCCACCATCACGGAGGTTCTGGGTTCGAATCCACCGTGGTGCAACCGGCTTTGTCGGGCGTCTATGCAAACACAATTAGCCCGTGTTCTGGGGAGGGAAGCCGAGTTCTAGGTTTTTCCGGAGGGATACGATAATCATTCCCTGCACGGCATGCGCGTGGTCGTGGAGACACGCTAGCGTTTTCAATGGATGATATGGTTAGTAGAGGGCTACGCTTGGCTACGAAAACGTTCTGCTGGTCACACTACGTATATAGCGTAACACGGTAGAACACACCACTGGCTGTAGCGCCACCTGTCTGCGGGGAGTGTCGGGGCGGGAGGAGTAGGACGAACTCCCTGAAGGCTCTACGTCCTCCCGGTGGGGGCTCCTCACTGGCAGGTCAGTAGGATACAACAGCAGTGACAACACAGAAATGTGTGTGGGGAGGAATCAATTGGCATAACGACTAAATTGGGGAGAAAGAAATTAGTGAAATTAGTGAAAGAAGTTTGTGATTACCAATACATAGCTTCAAGTATACTCTGTTAGTTCCATTCAACTTCAAGTATACTCTGTTAGTTCCATTCAACTTCAAGTATACTCTGTTAGTTCCATTCAACTTCAAGTATACTCTGTTAGTTCCATTCAACTTCAAGTATACTCTGTTAGTTCCATTGATCCAAGCCGGAACACAATCGATTGTTTGATCATTAAAATAAACCTGCTCTGAAAATACACACTCCGAACCTCTGCTCTAACAAAACGCCGAAGTGTTTTGCCTGCATGCTCCCTGAATGACGACTCTTGATTTAAGATGGTCATCCTCCTCTGTCCAAAAAAAACATAAGACATAAAACTTCCGAGATGACAGAGAAATTGATACTGACGCTCAATGCAACACCCTGACATCTTTATTATTGCATCCATCTACGGGGGAGAAAATTGATGCAGGAGTGAGCTTTGCTTTCAAAAAATGTTACGGCACTGTGGTGTGTGTGTGTGTGTGTGTATTATTCTGTGCCGTTCAGTCAGTCAGCAGTTTGGATTTAATGACCATCGACGCCTTGCTTATCGGCTGGAAGCCTAGCGCCGCGTAACAGCCGCTTCAAGGTGCCGTGTCAGGGAAGGGGAGGGGGGGAGGGAGGGGAGGGGAGGGGGGGGGGGGGGGGGGGGGGGGGGCGCTTTTTGAAGGGAAAGGGGTCCAACGGCGGCTCAGATTATTATTGTGTGGCTAATGTCGTCCGATAAGGCGGCGCGTGTAATTAAGCTGTCGCCATGGTGTGTTATCTGGAGCCAGAGGCTCGCTCTGCGAGGGCCCCCTGTTGCCCTGGAGAGACCGAGGATGTTAGAGGCTTGTGTCTCCCGGGTTCTCTCCCTCTGTTGTGTTCTGTTCTGTTCTCTCCATATACTCTCTTTGTCTCATGAACTCGTGCTACAGCCTATACACGCATGTACGTTACAGTGGTTCCCAATCTTTTTCCCCCTCTTACATCTGACAAAAGCTGAGACCCCCCCCTCACACCGCGCGCACACACACACACACACACACACACACACACAAACTATACGTACTTCTCGTGCAACGAATAGCGAAAATAGCCAAGCTGTTTTCCATAATGACAAGTTGGATTGATATCAGAGTAGAGGAGAGCAAGTAAGGATTTTCTGACTAACCTGCAAGCAGACGAGGCCTCATGGCCCCCCCTGTGATATGTCGCCCGCCACAAGGAGGTCCTGACCATGCCCTACAATGTTACAGTATGATTGAAAAAACGCTTTCTTCGTGTTCATCACCCGTCCACCCGGGGGGGGCAATGATTTACGATTTACGATTCTGTCCCTGTCGGACGTACAGTAACTCGGACGGCGCTGAGTCGGCTAAAGGTGACTTCGCAAACCGCTCGGCACGGCGACTCACTCACCTACGCTTGTTCGGTGGTGGTTTTATTGTTTTATTGGATCTTGTTTACTCGATACACTAATTTGTTTTATCTCTTGCTCATTTGATTTTCCTATTTGTCTCATCTGTTTAAGAAAGTAGGTAGCTGATATATTGCACTTTTACCTTAGCGCTAGGTATACTCTTAGTTGCTTGTTTTAGAAGAGAATGCACTTAAGACTTGGTGATTAGTAGTTTCGTTCCCTACCTATGTTGAATGCACTTATTGTAAGTCGCTTTGGATAAAAGCGTCTGCTAAATGACTGTAATGTAATGTAATGTAATGTAATGCCTCTCGTGGCTCAAGTCACCTTCAGACGGCGGCGTGCCTCTGTCGGTGTGCAAACAAGTGCACCTTTTACAATCTGACTGGTTTGCCGATCATATACTGTGACATAATATACATTACATTAAAGAAGGGGCTCCCTATCATGTACCACTGAGGGCCAAGAGCATAGTATGCTTTTATTCCCAAACAAACATTGTACCAGCTGACTCCAAGAATTACCCCCCCCTCCCCTTTCTGTGGCACACTAATTAGTGCAATCAGATGGTGTAGTGTCTGGTTGCAACAACAGCCTTCCTGGGTCTCTGTTGCACATGATTAGCAATGAGTGACAGCCACACTGAAAGCCCAGCAGTATACTCTCAAGAAAAGGAATACCACACAGATAGACAAGGGTGGGAAAAGTAACTAAGTACATTTACTCAAGTGCTGTGCTCAAGTTCAGTTTTGAGGTACATTTACTTAACTTGAGAGTTTCCATTTTGTGATATTTTAAAGTTCTTCGCTAAATCTTCGAGGCCAACGTTTTACTCCACTAGAATTATTTGACGGCTTTAAGTTACAAGTTACTTACTTATTATTATATTATTATTACAAAACGCGCATTAAAGGCTGAGGCCATGTTCTATTCTTCCGCTCTGTGAAAAATTCTGAAAATATCTGATCTACAAGCTGACGACGCATCGCGACGTGAAGCCAATACGTTTGCCAATTATTTAGTACTTTCACTCAAGTCACGCCTTTCACTTGTAACAGAGTTTTTTATGTTGTTGTATCTGCACTTTTACTTAAAAGTAAAATCTCCGAGTACTTCTTCCAACCACCGCACAGACAGACCAGACAACCCGAACCCCTCCTTTTTGCCCGGCCCGCTGTTGCCGCCTCTACTGCTCGCGGGCTGTGCCACAGGGGTTCTGCTTCTAAGCTGTTAGATCTCTTCTCTTCCCCCGACCAATAACCTCCGCCCCTCGCCCCCATACCCCCACCCCATCCATCCCCATCCGCCAACCCCGCCGAGGGATAACAGTGACTCGGCGTCAAGAATGGAATTAACCCATTAAGACCGGGAACGCATCTGTGTGTCATTTTAAGATGTCTTTATTGGGCTATTCAAAAATAGCAGATCTACAAGCTCATAGCATGGCACCGAGTGCCGCACTTTGAGCTTGTATATCTGCTATTTTTTTGTTGTTGACAAATCGTGAAAATGTGTGCAAATCATTGAATGTATATATTTTTTAAAGCGAACATTTGCTTCTGGGGGTCCCTGGAACAACATATTTTGAGATGGCGGTCCGCGGCCAAATACATTTAATTTTGGGGGTCCTTGACATGGAAACATTTTGAGAGCACTGATGTAGCAACATACGTTTTTTTCCAAAAACTGTTAGGATTTAGACATTTGAAGAATCCACAGAAGCAAAGATTTCAGTAAAAAAAAATATATATATAAATTATATATAAATATAAAATATATATTCAAAGATTTGCACACATTTTCATGATTTAAAAAAAAAAATGCAGATCTACAAGCTCATAGCACGGCACTCTGTGCCGCACTATGAGCTTGTAGATCTGCTATTTTTTAATAGCTCAAAGAAATCTTAAAATGACACACAGATGCGATCCCGGCCTTAATGGGTTAAGCATTATCTTCTCCCCGGCTCTCGCTATACACCGTCGCCTCCTCTCCTCTCCTTTTGGCTGCAGGGCGCGTTCCCGGCCCCGGCAGCACCCAGGGTCCCCTGACATGATAGGCTGCCCTCTGGGCACCTCGGGATGCAGCAGGGCCCGGGCCGGTGGCTCATCTCTTTTGGAGGTGCAAGAGAGAGAGAGAGAGAGAGAGTGGGGTGAAGAAAAAGCAATGGCCCGGAGCCAAGAGGAGATTGGTGGACCTGAGGATGTGTGTGCGTGTGTGCGTGTGTGCGTGTGTGTGCGTGTGTGTGTGTGTGTGTGTGTGTGTGTGTGTGTGTGTACATGTATTACTATACTTGTGAGGGCCACGTGTCCCAACAACTATAGTAGAATTTGAGAAACATTGGTCCTCACAAAGGAAAAATGGGGTTAGGTTTAGGATTAGACATTTAGAGGTTTGGTTTAGGGGTTATGCCTGATTTTGACTTAGCTGCGCGGCTGTTGTCTTGCACCTGAAATAACGTATGTTTAAGCTCACGATTGTCGCAGGGCGACGCATTGTGAGCTTATAGATCTGCTATTTTCGACTTTTCGATCAAAATGGCAGAAAGAAAATATACAAAATCGGAGTCCGGAAATGCTGACGTCCTCACAAGTATAGTAATACAAACGTGTATGTGTGTGTGTGCGTGCATGTGTGCACGTGCGCGTGTGTGTGTGTGTGTTTGTGTGTGCACGTGCCTAGGGAGCAGGGGGGGCGGCCCCCGATGCTGCATAGGGAAATGGCAGAGAGAAGGAGGAGGAGGAGGAGGAGGAGGAGGAGGAGGAGGAGGAGGGAAGGTGTCTGGATGTCTAAGTATTGCTCAGTGAAGCTATAAATTACCCTCTCCATCAGCAGCGACGGCCATCGCTGATGAGCTGCTGCACGTCCGCGTCATTTCCCATCGATTAGACACTGCGACACACGCACACGCACGCACACACGCACACACACACAACCACACACACACGCACGTACGCACGCACGCTGGAGGCCGGAGAGCCACTGTCCAATGGCAGCTAGGTCATTTAGGTGTCACCCCAGAGTGATGGTGAGGGCCAGTCCCACCAGATCAATGGTGGACACAGACTGACTGCATGCTGCTGCTGCAGAATGCAACCTTAACCTACACAAACCCTAGCCTACACACCAGTGTTGGATTTGACAGCACATTTAGATTTAGTTTTAGTCATAGCCTTTTGAATAAAATTCCATTTAGTTTAAGTCATATTTTAGTCATCTGAAATGTTCTAGTTTTTGTCTAGTTTTTGTTGACTAAATATCCTAAGATTTTAGTCGACTAAATCTACAGTTGATTTAGTCGACTAAAATGTATTTTGGCGGTGCCGTGATGGCGTCGTAATGGCTGATTTTACACTTAGTTGCATGCTGAAAATAGCCGATCTACAAGCTCACAACGCGTCGTTTTTATTTCGTTTTCGTCAGGAAAAAAAGGTAGTCGACGAACATTTTTCGTCATAGTTTTAGTCGACGAAATCAACACTGCTACACACAGACACTAAACATGTCTTATATTTCATTTATTTATTTATCTGATTGCTTTCTTTCTGTCTTCCATCCTTCCTCCCCCCGCCCCCCCCCCCCCCTCTTACTCCACACATGGATTGTGTGAAAGAACAGTACAGCGTTGTCATGTGAACACACACAGTGTGAGTGTCAGGCTTTGTTTTCTTCACGGGGTTTTCAGAATCACAGCGAGCATCCCGATACATTGTGAATGAGTTAACCACATGAACCCTCCAGCATCTCTATCGTTCTGGGCATGCCAAGGCCAGCGTTCGGCGAAAATAGCGGCTCTACAATCTGCGGGGGCGGGCTTGTAGTTGGGCTATTTTCGCCAAATTGATTTGGTGTACAGGGAAAAAAGGGGGCCAATACAGATTTGATTTGATTTGATACATTTTAGATACAATTGAATTCACCAAAGTGCATCGTACAATAAAAGTATCACGATAAAGTCAGATGACGTAACTCCATTGTGGTCTCAAAATGAATAAAAGGCAGACATAGATAAAGTGACAATGTATCTAAATCAGGGGTCTTCCACAGGGGGTCCGGGACCCCTAGGGGGTCCTCAGAGTTACTACAGGGGGTCCGCCAAATCTTTGTGTGATATGATTATTATTTTTTTACCTTAACCACTTGAACCCTAGCATCCCTTTTCTGAGGAGATTTTTGGCAAAGAGGTATAGGTGTAGAGGGAAACAAGAGCAGACCAAGTAAATAAAAGAAGTCTAATCTGAAACACAACTTTATACAATATAGAGGGGGTCCCTGCTTCATCTCTCTCTCAGCTAGGGGGTCCTTGGCCTTAAAAACGTTGAAGACCCCTGATCTAAATGATAACTCTTTTGTTATTCTATTGTACCTTAAATTGCTTGACACCTGCAAAACCCCGGTCAACTAAGTATAAAGCGTTTAAGTGGTTGATTCTGATCGCAATCAGTGGGATCAGTGGCGATGAACCATTACAACGTTCTTCTACCCTGACACATCCCATTGTAGCCTATATATGCTGCACATCTGCACGGAGCTAACTCGATGATCATTCTACTGGTAATGAGCCTTATCGTTTCTGTCACATGCATAATGTTTAGCTGTGAGTTGTTGCTGTATACACACATGCGCTCTTTTTTTGTTCATATTTATAGCCCAGGTGTCTTATTAGCAAGTCAAGCAGGGTGATAACAGCCGGCACTCCGATGCTAAAGCCAAGTGTAAAGAGGATATGCTGAGGAGGGAACATTTACTGTAGCTTTCGGTGTCAACGATTCAGGATGCGGACGTGAGATGATGGGCCTGAGAGCAAAAGACCAGGAGCTGCTGTGTCACCGGATGTGACACCAGGGGTGTCATTTTGGGTTCCAGGGAATGGCAATTGCCACCCCCTGTGGCTGAACGTTTTCTTTTACAAATTAATTAGATTTTCGATTGACAACTTATAGACACTTGTTTTCTTTCTGCAACCATACATTCATTTAGACCTGAGGCAGATAATAAAAACGCCTTCTAAATTTGACCTAAGTTTTCTGAAAAACATCAAATATCTATTCAAAAATGCCAAAAAATGTATGTTGTTACATACTGTACATAGCAACAGGAACCCTAAAAGGGGTTCCCGTTTGAAAGTATAGTTACAAATAGGGGTTCCCACCCAAAATGGGTTAATGACTTGAAAATTGGCCTCCCTGTTTTGGGCAAGTCATTACTGGCAAGTAAGATTTTTCGCCTGAGCTTTTAGATCGGCTATTTTTGATATTTTTGAAAACGTTTTTGCCCCCTTCTGTGGGACGTGGGATTGGTTGGCACTCAGCTTAAAGAAGTGGGTGAACTTTTTTTCCGTTATGTTTTCGTGAGAAGAGAGAGGATAGAGGTAGAGTAGAAAAAAAAGCAGGAGAGGGGAAAAAAGCATAGAAACAGGTCAAAAAGACATACTGTATACATACAGTACATACTGATAGCATATGTAGTAACATGTACTGTATATACATGATGTTTAGAGCATTAGCATCACATCGTTGCTGTTGGGCAGAAACCTCTTATCTCCATATTTAAACTACAGTGTCACACAAAAGTATCCAAAATAGCAGATCTACAAGCTTGAAACGCTGCGCGAAGCGATGCACTTTGTCGATCTGCTATTTTTGCAATCTTTTCATTAGAATCCTGAAAAGTAACAGTTTTGGACATATGAGGTTTGCACCCGACAGAGACAGGTGTATAAAAAAACGACGTGACGCCATGAGGCGAGGCAATCATCATGCAGGAGCGCGTGTCACGCTTGTGGTATTTTAAGCTTCGCGTTCAACTCGAGGTGTTTCGCACGTGACTGACTGACTGTTTGTGTACTTGCGTGTAATAATAACTTTCCTGTTCCTGTGTGATAGCATATCACCAACATGCTTCATAATATGTACTGTAATGTGATGACAGACCGACTCATTTATATGTACAGCGTCGGCTCTGTTTGTTGCGAAACTTAAAAGCACTTTTTTGGGGGGATTTTCCTTTGTAAAAATGTGTGGACTGGAAGTGGAGATAGGCATGCTGGGTAGCTGTACGTCTGGGACTGTCTCCATGGTGGCTTATTGTTAAAGGAGTAGTTCACCCAAAAAATTACATATTTTCTATCAATTGCACACCTCATGAAGCCTTGAATTCATGGATTTGTTTTTGTTTTTGTTGCATTCCTAAGCTAATAATTTGATTCCTGTCTCCTACCGACTAATGTATCCGGTAGGAGACACAAAGTTGATTCTTTGTGTCTCCTACCAGAAATACACACGGTCATCAAATTGTTGGCTTAGGAATGCGACAAAAAATAAATAAATCCATGAATTCAAGGATTCATGGGGTGTGCAATTGATATAAAATAGGTAATTTTTTGGGTGAACTCCTCCTTTAAGTACTGTCGCAATGCACTTTAAATGGCTGAGTGTTCATTTAACTCTGAGAGGGTACGCAATGGACCCGTAAGAGTTAGACGTGACTCAGGGAAATAAGGAACAAATGGATATATTATATCCTAACAAGGATAATATTATTCCATTAAGACCGGGAAGGCATCTGTGTCATTTTAGATTTGAACCACTTTAAAGGTGTAGTGAAATGAAAAATATGTTTTTCACACTTTTAGAGCATATCCGTGGTCATCATATGGGCATACCTAACCATAGATGCCAAAATAATTTTTATATCAAAAGTCCCTAAAAAGCCAATCTTAATTACTTCCTGTAAACGAAAACGTGCTGCGTGATGACACAACGCAGCTTTCACAAATATAAATGGATCTTGATTACATGCACCTGTTTGATTCCCATAGCTGCACGTTCTTCAAACACAGCTGATTTTAATTACAGAGCTACTCCGTTTTGAATCTCATTCAAGATGACATCCAGACGGTATTACTCATTTTAACTTAATCTTCACACTAAAATATGTAAACTGAAAACATTATAGGTTAGAAATAAGCCACGACTACCACGTAGTAGCAAACGTGCTTCATTGGCCGTCTCTCTCTCACTTGTAAACAAACACTAGCCCTGTTGCGCACGGCTGAAGTGAATTCAAGTGATTGAGATTCCAACATCCCATAGCCTGAAGGGATGGGACCTTCTGATTGGTTGAGAGTCGGTTGAGACGACGTTTCTGACTGAATCTTCAAAATCAAATGACCGAAAATGTCACTGCATCTTTAACCTTTATTTTATACTTTGGCTATTCTAAAATAGCAGATATACAAGCTCATAGCGCGGCACTGAGTGCCGCGCTATGAGCTTATAGATCGCTATTTTTGAAAAATCGTGAAAATGTGTGCAAATCTTTGAATATATATATTTTTTAAAGCAAACGTTTGTAACTCACATCTTTGCTTCTGGGGTTCCCTGGAACAACATATTTTGAGATGGGGGTCCGGGGCCATATACATATCATTTTGACATGGAAACGTTGGAGCACCACTGATATAGCAACATACTGTTAGGATTTAGAAAACATTTTTAGATCATGTATTTGGCCGCGGACCCCCATCTCAAAATGTTTTGTTCCAGGGACCCCCCAGAAGCAAAGATTTGAGTTGCAAACGTTCGCTTAAAAAATATATATATTCAAAGATTTGCACAAATTTTCAAGATAAAAAAAAAAATAGCAGATCTACAAGCTGCCGGCACTATGAGCTTTTAGATCTGTTATTTTTGAATAGCCAAAGAAATCAAAAAATGACACAGATGCGTTCCGGGATTGAATGGGCTAAGTACTGTACCAATGCACTTTAAATTGCTGAGTGTTAATTTAACTCTGAGAGGGTAGAGTTAGACGTGACTAGGGGAGATTAGGAACAAATGGACGTAATATATCCATTTGTTAGGACACGTTATATCCTAACAAGGATAATATCATTATCCTAACGCTGAGGCTTTTGCTGTGCACGTTGGAGCTTATCATTATACTGTTAATATACTGCCGAGGTTCCCAAAAGTTTGTCTGGATCAGAGCCCACTTGAAAATCTGAAAAAAAGTGTTTGAGGCCCACCCATCTGCTCACTTAACTTAAGTGGTCAGAAGACCTGAAGCCGATTCTACAAATGTCTTCTAAATCTCAACAGTTTTCTAAAAAGCGTATGTTTCTATATCAGTGGTTCTCAAACTTTTTCAGAATTGTCAAGGACCCCCAAATTTTTATGTATTTGGCCGCGGACCCCACAACTCAAAATATTTTGTTCCAGTGACCCCCAGAAGCAAAACAGCTCATAGCGCGGCACAGAGTGCCACGCTATGAGCTTGTAGATCTGCTTTTTTTTAATCGTGAAGATTTGTGCAAATCTTTTAAGTATATATATTTTTAAAGCAAACATTTGT
>NC_137626.1:29866374-29891374 GCF_963280865.1 Gymnoscopelus braueri | reverse complement strand
TTGTGCTGTTTAAATCTGTAGACTCCACGACGAGCGATCCATGAAAAAAAATGCATGCGTGTAGGTTGCGCGATGCTCCTGGCTAAAGCCTGAAACAACAACATGTCTCACGCGAGTCACCATTGCAGAGCGATCGCGCATCGTGAATGACTCGTTTTGCCCACTGTAAAAAGTTAAGGAGATACAGAGGTTTTTTGCAAGGAGATAGAATGGAAGCGAATGGGAGCGAGATTTTTTGGTGATCCATCTGTCCCTTACTTCTTAGAGTGTTCGTGGGTGATTCCAGGGTTGCGCTAGCCCCCCCTTGTGGAAAAAAAACGAAAAAAACAAAAAGGTAAAACAAACGTATATTTACGTTTTTTAGGATTGTTGGCACTCCGCTGGTGTATTTGCAAAACCGTAATATTACGGTTTTGACACTCAATGTGTTAATATCAAGGACCCCCCCTCCCCCCATAACTCTGAGAGTGTACAAATGGAACCAATTTGGGAACCATTTGGTTCCATTTGTACACTCCCGGAGTTACAGACCAGTAAAGGTCCATTTGGAACCACCCCCCCCCCCCCACCCTGGGGGTCCCTGCCTGGACCCCCCACTTTGAGAGCCACTGAAGCCAACCTTAAAGATGAGTGAAGCATGGTGGCGGTCCCCCCAGCACTTAGATGTGCTGCCTGCCTGCAGTCCCACCGGCATCTGCTTATAGGATCTATTGACCTCTTGACCCCGGAATTGGATTTGTTTTTCGAGTCCATCGATATGGTCAGCTTAGTCACGCCCGACAGCACATTAAGCAGCGCCAGCGCGTGCCCTTTTTTCTTACCATGTAAACCTTATCTTCAACATATTTTGGAGATGGGGGTCCGTAGCCAAATTACATATCATTTTGGGGGTCCTTGACATGAAAAAGTTTGAGAACCACCACCGCACTATACGTCTGGTGACATTTGAATCCAAGGTAGTTGCTACTGTATAGAACAGCTGCAAAAACGGCTGCTACAAACCCTCACCTACTGCTTTCCACCCAGTTTTAGTAGTTATACCTTGACTCTGTCTCTATACTACTGGAGTGAAGCGTTTAGGGATTGCCTTGTTAGTTGAACCACTTAAACCATATATCAGGGGTCGGCAAGTAAGTTTGGCTTCAGGCGGCGGTTGTTTTGTGTCTTTAAGCCACTAGATCAGGGGTCTTCAACCAGTGGTCCGGGGACCACCAGTGGTCCTTGAGGGGGTTCCAGGGGGTCCCCAACAAAAGGTGTTAATACATTGTCACCCCTTATCCATATTGTATACGTTGGCTATTCAAAAATAGAAGATTTACAAGCTCACAGCGCGTCGCTTCGTGCCGCGCTGCAAGCTTGTATATCTGCTATTTTGTAACATTTTCACACAAAAAAAGAAAGAATTTTGTAGAATTTTGTATATCAATTTAGGGGTCCTTGGCATGAAAAAGGTTGAACACCACTGCATTAGATGGTGGGCCAGAACACAACCAATGGCTAATTTAGGACCTGGAACATGCAGCAAACCACCTTATATTCAATAATAGCTATATTGATATATTTCATCCAATATTGCTATAATACAGAATAATACCTATATTACTGTTATGACAAGATGTGTGGTATTATAACAACTGATAGAAATGTGTGTGGAACCAAATGGTACAGGTGCATCCAGAAATGCCTGTGTAATCATTTTGTGCAGGCCCCATCCTTGAATGTGGCGCTTAGAGGATATTTAGTTCATCAAAAAACGTTTAAAAATAACATTTTATCTGGAGACAGACAGTCACACTCCTTTTTGAATTTGAACAAGAGCTCTTTCATGGTTCACGGTCTCCTAGGACAGAGAGAAACAATGTATCTTTTGAGGCATGTTGAAACAAAGTTTGTTTAGTTTCTTAAAATGTGACTGAGGTTTTTCATCCAAAAGTCTTAAGAGGAAAGTTGGTAGTGAAAACATTGAAAGAATGGAAATAGAACTATTTGTTCATCAATGCAGAGGCATTTCTATTCATATATCCTACCTGAATGAAGGACTGGCAGTCAGAAGTTGTAAATTATTTACAAAATAATTTGCCGGGCCAGATATTATCGCTGGTGAACTAGTAGTGTTCATGTTGTTAAAACCAGTGGTGTAAAGTAACTAAGTACATTTACTCAAGTACTGTACTTAAGTACAATTTTGAGGGACTTTTACTTTACTGGAGTATTTCCAATTGTCTATAATTTTACTTCTACTCCATTACATCTCGGAGGCAAATATTGTACTTTTACTCCACTACAATTATTTGAAAACTATAGTTACAAGTTACTTTGTAGATTTTGATTATCATTACAAAACATACATTACCCACTTCAGCCCTATATACATTTCGTCCATTTGAAAATAGCAGATCTACAAGCTCACAATGCGAGCTTGTTGATCTGCTATTTTCAAAATATTTCTATACATTTGAAAACTTGTGAAATGGGACATTCTGCGTAATGAGTACTTTCTACTTTTGGTACTTTAAGTACATTTTGATACCAATACTTTTGTACTTTTACTCAAGTAAATTTTGAATTCTAGACTTTTGCTTTCAGTTCCAGTACTTCTACATTGCAGAATTGATACTTTTACTTAAGTAAAACATTTGAGTACTTTTTCCACCACTGGTTAAAAATCACCTATAATCCCTGAAACCATCCATATCCAGGCTGTGTGGAAGCACTCCGCTCAACCTCTGACAATGAACAGAGAGATGAGCCATAAGGTGTCTGTCTCTCTGGACAGAAAGGATTCCAGATGTGACACAGGTCAGCCATTCTATTATTAATATGGACCGCCAGCAGCTTTCCTGGGGAACAGTCTGGGGGCCACAAAAAAAACGTATTCCACCTTGAATCCTTCATCCCTGCCAGAGAGAGCAAGTGTAGCACCTTAACCCATTAAGACCTGGAACACATATGTGTCATTTTTAGATTTCTTTGCTATTCTTTGCTATTTCTCTGCTATTCAAAAATAGCAGATCTACAAGCTCATAGCGCGGCACCGAGTGCCGCGCTATGAGCTTGTAGATCTGCTATTTTTTTTTAAATTGTGAACATTTGTGAAAATCTGAATAATATATATATATTTTTTTAAATGTGTTAAATATTTTGTTCCAGGGAACACCAGAAGCAAATGTTTGAGTTACAAATGTTCGCTTGAAAATATATATATTAAAAGATTTGCACACAGTTTGCACACATGTTCACGATTCCTTTCAAAAATAGCAGGATTGAATGGGTTAACACAGGGTGTAATAGGCTGCATTACAGTATTTTCCTGCTTCCTCCAAGTCACTCCGTTATTGGAGAGCAGTCAATGGTGGAACAAGTCAAAGCCGGTGTGCCCGAGGGCTGAATGCATGATCTCCCCTGCCCCCCCTGCCCCCCCCCACCCCCCCAAACCCAACCACTACACAGGTCTATGTGCCAAGTTCAGAAAAGCACTATACCGTTACATTAAATAATAACCCATTTAGCTTAACCCATATAAGACCGGGAAAGCATGCACTTTAACCGTTATTTTATACTTTGGGCTATTCAAAAATAGCAGATCTACAAGCTCGTAGATCTGCTATTTTTGAAAAATCGTGTTTTTGTTTTGCAAATCTTTGAATATATATATATTTTTTGAAAGCGAACATTTGTAACTCAAATCTTTGGTCCCTGGTCCATGGAACTAAATATTTTGAGATGGGGGTCCACGGTCAAATACATATAATTCTGGGGGTCCTTGACGTGAAAAAGTTTGCGAACCACTGATATTATAGCAACATAAGTGTTTAAAAAAAACGTTCTAGAAGACATTTGTAGAATTTTCCTCAGGTCTTAATGGGTTAAAACCAACTCAAGCTTTACTGCAAAAAACACTTTCTCCATATAAGTTGTTTAAATGCTATTTTGAGCGTTTTGGTTATATCATGTAGTTTGTTTGATTAGTTAAAATGGACAAACAAAGCCAGGAAAACTACATATGCGCGACAGCGCATGCACGCACTCAGCCTAAAGAGTTCAGCACCACGGACAGCGATCACGTCATTTTGGAGCCCACTTCAACTAATGAGCAACTGTAAATTATCAGACTAGATTGTTTGGAAACATTGGCACGGCAGCCCATCAGTTCAAGTACATATCGCCGCTGTCGGCCAGAAACCTCTTATCTCAATTTTTTTTTCGTAAAATGATGTCCTACTTCGTCATACGACACTGTCACACAAAATTAGCAAAAATAGGCAATCTCCATGCTCAAAATGCGTCGCAATGCGACGTGTTTTGAGCTATTTTTTTATTTGAATCCTGATGGACACCCGACAGTTTGTCAAAACAGCGACGATATTCAATTTGAAGTACTACTACTCACCGCTATTTACATGAGATGGGCATGGATGTATGTATGTATGTATGTATGTATGTATGTATGTATGTATGTATGTATGTATGTATGTATGTATGTATGTATGTATGTATGTATGTATGTATGTATGTATGTATGTGTGTATCTATATATATATATATATATATATATATATATACATACGGTATGCATAGTATACTAGTTCTTTCCTCGGAAAGATGACAGATAGTTAGTTGTTGTGCCGGTGAGGTAAGAAACCCTAGGAGAAAATGAATAAAAACAGATAATAAAGTATAAGAAAATAAGACAGCAAAAATATTAAAGTACATACTGAGCAGAAAAGACAAAAACTAAAATAGTTTTGCAAAGCAAAGACATAATGCTACTACTAACTAAGTAAGTAACTAAGTACATTTACTTAAGTACTGTACTTAAGTACAATTTTGAGGTATTTGTACTTTACTTGAGTATTTCCAATTTCCAATACTTTTACTTCTACTCCACTACTTCTCAGAGGCAAATATTGTACTTGTACTCCACTCCAATTATTTGTTAACTTCAGTTACTAGTTACTTTTCAGATATAAATTATGATATTATGAAACATAGATAAACCACTTTAGCCCTATTTTATACATACTGTAGGCTATTTGAAAATAGCCGATCTACAAGCTTACAACGCGTCGCATCGAGCTTGTAGATCGTCTATTCTTAAATAGCCTTTTTTTTTTAACTTTTACTTTTGGTACTTTAAGTACATTTTGATACCAATACTTTTGTACATTTTGAATTCTGGACTTTTACCTGTAACAGAGTACTTCTGCATTGCAGTATTGATACTTTTACTTAAGTAAAACACTTGAGTACCTTATCCACCACTGCTCGTGCGAAATCAAAAAAATGAAAATAAAAAGATTTTTTTAGAAGAACCCATAACGCCGTGAGGTCACTGGGTTCTCCGCTGGAACCCGTTGACCTCATCTCTGCTGTTCTCCTGTAGCAGCAGAGATGTTTAGAGCGGGGGGGGGAACGGTACTCGCATTCATCATCTGTACTGATCAGAAAATGTAACGCTCAGCAAAATGTTCTGCGTGGAACTTGGCAGGGATGCACAGACCTCCTCCACCAGTGCAGCCTGGAAGTCCTCCTTTTCCTTCCAGTTTCTCTCTCTCTCTCTCTCTCTCTCTCTCCCCCTCTCTCTCTCTCTCTCTCTCTCTCTCTCTCTCTCTCTCTCTCTCTCTCTCTCTCTCTCTCTGCCTTGCTGTCAGCACAAGTCCCAATCGCATTCATCAGATGACCCAGTGGAGGAAAGTAACTAAGTACCTATAATAAGTACGTTATTTTTTTACTTTGCTTGAGAGTATTTAACTTTTTTTTCCCACTACATCTCAGACGCAAATGTTGTACTTTTTTTACTCCACTACAATTATTTGACGGCTTTAGTTACTTTGTCATACTAAAATTATTATATTATCATACTAAAATTATTATATTATAAAACATACATTAACTCCTTTAGCCCTATTTTATACTTAGGCTATTTGAAAATAGACAATCTACAAGCTCACAGCGCGTCGCATCGCGTAAATTTGGAACACAGGCCTTTTACTTGTAACAGAGTATTTTTATATGTGGTATTGCTACTTTTACTTAAGTAAAATATCTGAGTACTTCTTCCACCACTGAGCACAAGTCCCAATCGCCTTCATCAGATGACCCAGTTTGATGCATTAAAGACCTGGACCAGTGGTTCTCAACCTCTGGTCCGAGGCCCACTGACTGGCCCACGAGGGTATTGCAAGGGGGCCCCGCAAATAATTGGCCAAATAATAAGCTCACGACGCGCCGCGCTGGGACGCGCCGTGAGCTCGTAGATCTGCTATTCGTGGAAACGGAATTCGGTGTAGCGTGGGGAAAAAAGCCAAGTACAGACCCATGGGGCACACCTGTCAACTACAGTACAGTATATACGGTTTAAGTGGTTAATACAGAAGTCTGTGATCTGAAAGCCATTATTCTTGCTGAAATATCCATTAGGCCTTATGCCCACCTTTACTTGGTGTTAAGTACAGGGCAGCCTCTCCTGATCCGATGGTGACTGGACCAGAAAACGTTTACAATGGCCCACTGCACTTACCTAAACAAGCTCCCTATAGATGGTAGTATTTAAAGTCTGTTTGAGGCAACCAGCTCATTGGTGATTCAAACGCTTCCCCTATATAACAGCTGGAGTAGCAGACATTTCCATTTTCTTAGACAATTGTGCGCATGCCACATGCCTTCTCCACCACTCCTTCTCAGTTCTGTTTTTGATCATTCCCAGTACCTATACTGTATATAAACAATATATCCATGCCCTCTTTATACAATATATTTGTTTTTGATACATCATCACCAGCAATGCCTACAGTATATAGAGTAATAGCAAGGTGGGTAAAGGGAAATAACAGAACAGCTGGAACAGGCAGGTAAAATATTCATTTCTGTAATGTACTCTTTAACCCATTAAAACTGGGAAAGCATCTGGTCCCTTTCAGATCTTAGCATTGGATATTCAAAAATAGCAGATATACAAGCTCACAGCGCGTCACTTCGAGCTTGTACATCTGCCATTTTTTTACATTTACAGTGAAAATGTGGTGTCCCTGGCACAATTTTATTTTCGGATGGAGGGGTCCGCGGCCAAATACATGTCAAGTGTGGGGGTCCTTGGCACAACAAAAAAGTTTGAGAACTGCTGATTTAGAAGGCATTTGTAGAATTGGCCTCAGGTCTTAATGGCTTAAAACCAGGGAAAGACAGCGCTTAAAGGACGACTTCACCGCTTTTCAACCTATCTTCATATAATTGGTCCTCACTAATACTCATGATAAAATGGTACAATTATTTTCTACTCGGTCTGTGTCTCAGAGGAGGGCTGTGGACAGTTCAGAGTCCCGTCTACCAGTGACATCATCAATGGGGAATCCAAGCTAATAGAAACTGCAGGCTTTCTATTCCTGGAAAGTTGCAATGCAATAAAAGAAGCCATTGTTCTTGTGTTAATAAAAATCTAAATAAGAAATGTGAAATCTTGTTGGAAAAAAAAATCATGCCTAACGATGATGTCACTGGTAGACGGGTTTCTGGACTGTCCACAGCCCTCCTCTGAGACACAGACCAAGTAGAAAAAAATGGTACCATTTTATCATGAGTATTAGTGAGGACCAATTATATGAAGATAGGTTGAAAATCGGTGAAGTCGTCCTTTAAGCCATATCATGACATTATGACATCTTGCGTATAGTCTCTGGTTATGAGAGACTAGGGTGGGCGGAGTCAGGCCTGCTTGTTTACAGGAGGCTGGTCGTCCATCCATTAAGACCGGGAACGCATCTGCGTCATTTTAAGATATCTTTTGCTATTCAAAAATAGCAGAAATACAAGCTTGTAGATCTGCTATTTTTTTAAAGAAATGTGCGCAAATCTTATATCTAATATATATATAAATATATATATATATATATATATATATATATATATATATATATATATATATATATATATAATTACCCAGTATGCCTTCCCGGATTGAACGGTTCCTGGGTTAAACACTCTGAACACTCTTCTGCCACGTCCAATAAGTCAGGTCCCCTAGGCAACCCCAAAAACCTCTGTTCCTGGTGCTCTGTCTGAAGCTACCTGCCCAACCCCTGCTGTAAGCTCATCCAGAGTCATGTCATGAGAACCCAACTGTGGTGTCCCTTCAATTAGCTCTGCAGTGATTTCAGGAAGAGACCATGGGGCAGACCAAGGACCAGATTGGGGGTGTAATAATATAAAGGGTATCTCTCCAGTCTCCACGTGAGCTTGTAGATCGGCTAGTTTCGCTATTGGAATTACAAAAAAGTATATAGGGCTTAAAGGGATAGTTCACCCCCAAAATGACTTTTTTTCCTATCGATTAGTCACCCCATGGAGACTTGAATTCATGGATATTTTTTTGTTTTTGTCGCATTCCTAAGGCAATAATTTGATGACCCGGTAAGAGACACAAAGGAGACTCTTTGTGTCTCCTACCGGAACCGCTGCCGGTCATCAAATTATTGGTTTAGGAATGCGACAAAAACAAAAAAAATGTCTCCATGGGGTGACTAATCCATAGAAAAAAAGTAATTTTGGGGGTGAACTATTCCTATAAGTGGTTAATAAAATGTAAATGTAAAGTGTACCCCCCTCTGTTTTTCTTTCTTTCTTTTTTTTTACAAATTGAACCCATGGGCTCATGTAAAAAATCATGTGGTTCTTTTCTTTTCTCCTGTAAATGTCTACTGCTCTCATTACTTTTAACCCCAGCCTTAGAATGATTGGTTTGCTATTGACAGAAAATCAACCTCCCACCATTGACACAAAGAAGTAAATCCTGCTTTTATTGTTTTCCAACCATTCCAAATAAACCTCAGAGTGTTCTCAAAAGAATGTCTTGCAAGCAACTTAACATTAAAGTGCCAACAAAGAGCATTAAAGTGCCAGCAGAAACACCACTTCTCAATAGTCACAAGGTGATGGTCTGTAAACCTGCCAGGGTGAATAAAGCTCCCCGGCAGTCTTGATATGAAATCATGTGCAATATATAAGGTTAATGTAACCTGCCTGCCTTCATGCTGTTGGTATGGATGTTTGACCCAACATGCATCAATACATTTTACTTCTACTCCACTACTTCTCAGAGGCAAATATTGTACTTTTACTCCACTACAACTATTTGAAAACTTTAGTTACTAGTTACTTTTCAGATATAAATTATGATATCCTGAAACATACATTAACCACTTTAGCCCTATTTTATACCTAGGCTATTTGAAAATAGCAGATCTACAAGCTCACAACGCGTTGCGATGCGACGCGTTGTGAGCTTGTAGATCTGCTATTTTCAAATATTTTAGTACTTTTACTTTTGGTACTTTAAGTACATTTTGATACCAATACTTTTGTACTTTTACTCAAGTACATTTTGAATTCGACTTTTACCTGTAACAGAGTACTTCTACATTGCAGTATTGATACTTTTGGAGGGATACTTTTACTTTTGGAGGGAGAGAAAAGAGAGGAGAGAGAGAAGAGAGAAAGAGAAATGTGGCGAGAGAAAAGAGGGGGAGAGAGAAAAAGGGAGAGAGAGAAAAGAGAAATAGAGAGAAGATAGAGACAGGAGAATGAACAGAGAAAGGGGGAGAGAAGACAGAGGAGAGAGGAAAGATAAGATAAAAACAAGAGGCGAAAGGAGACAGAGAAGGGAGAGATGAGAGAGAGCATGTAGAAAGACATACAAGAGAACTAGAAATACCGCATCACAGTCGCTTGCCTCCACCAACCACATTATAGTATATGTAGTGAAGACTTGGATCTAACCAACTGTATTTTTGGCCAAATGTAAGTTATCACGATATTGACATGTTTTGTGAGGTCACAGTGACCTTGACCTTTGACCGTCAACCACCAAATTCAAATGAGTTCATCCTAGATCCAAGTGGATGTTTGTACCAATTTAGAAGAAATTCTCTCCAGGCGTTTCTGGGAAGTTGAATTCAAGACAGGACATAGCCTGGTTCCAGACCATAGACCCCGCCCACTCTCTGAGTGGACTGCTCCTCTTGGTCTGGTGTCATAATGTGAGCCTATGGCTTTTCACGGTCGAAGAAATACCTGTCAAATCAGAGTCTGAGGTGGGAGTGGTCTAACGACAAGCCAATCAGCGAATATCTGCTAAAACAAGCTGTGCGATGACGTCAGATGTAGGCGGATCCGTGGATCTCTTGTGATTGGTTTAGGGAAATTTGAATCCCCTCCCCCTGGTAATCGCGGTCACTGCAGCCAATGTCAGACTGAAGCTCCACGCAGCTTCAGGCTGATAATCAGGCTAGACAGGACATACTATACGTGCTGTTACTGTACATACGGATGTATGGACAACCCGAAAGCGTGATGCCTCCCCGGCCACAGCTTTCGCTTGCAGGGGAATAAAAAGACAAAAAGGAGGAAGAGGGAATAAAAACGAGAACGAAGCGAGGACAGAGAGAGAAAAGACAGAAAATAGATGTAGAGAGGGAAAGCGGGAGAGAATTGAGGAGAAAAGAGAAAAAAAGAGCATTGGAAAGAACAGAGCTGATAGAGAGAATGGAAGTGCAGAGATAAAGAGATAAGAGAAAACTAGAGAGAGGTATGGAGAGAGCATGGGGGATAGGGAGAAAGAGAGAATGGGAAAGAGGGGGAGATAGAGAGGGAGAGAGAGAGAGGGAGATAGAGGGGTTAAGGAATAAAAGTGTCTGCAGAGACAGACAGAGAAAGGCAGACAGAGCAGTAGAGAGGAAGGAGGAGAGAGAGAGCAGTAGAGATAGAGGAAGAGAGAGAGCAGTAGACATAGGAAGGGAGAGGGAGAGAGAGAGAGAGAGAGAGAGAGAGAGAGAGAGGTTAAGGAATAACAGTGTCTAGAGAGAAAGACAGAGAGAGCAGGAGAGAGAGAGAGAGAGAGAGAGATTAAGCACAGTAATAACAGCGTCATGTCCGTCTTGCTGACAGATGTCCAGTCATCAGTAAAGACCTCACAGCATTTCTCTTCATCATCTCTCAGCAGGACCTTCAATATTTAATTCCGCTCTGAGAGAGAGAGAGAGAGAGAAAAAACTAAACAAAAACCCTTCACCCCGTTAATTCAATTCACAACTCACTGACTGCAGCCGTCAAGGAAACAGTGGGGACCTCTCCTCCTCTCAGATAAACGCATGAAAGAAATTATTTTTTAAAAGCCTCTACGAGGAAAAAAAAAAAACATAGGCATGCTGGAGGAAATGATATATTATCTCTCTCTCTCTCTCTCTCTCTCTCTCTCACTCTCTCTCTCTCTCTCTCTCTCGCTACTACTCTCTATCTCTCTGTAGGCTGAGTTAAAGTGAGCTTTTTAATTTGATGTCAGTATGCAAATATTGTAAACAGACAAAAAGGAAAAACAACAGTCCCCGAATCGCTTTTATTCCTGAAAGGAAGCATGGACACACAGTCACACATGTACGCACACACACACGCACGCACGCACGCACGCACGCACGCACGCACGCACGCACGCACGCACGCACGCACGCACGCACGCACGCACGCACGCACGCACGCACGCACTGCCACCCACCCACCCACCCACCCACCCACCCACCCACACACACACACACACACACACACACACACACACACACACACACACACACACACACACACACATATACACACACACACGCTCACTCACTTCCCTGGCAACAACAGCCACCCAAAATTTGTGATGTTTTATTTTTAGAAGGCACAAAACAAGGGGAGGTGGGTGTGGGTGCATGGGTGTGTGTGCGCTCGCGTGCGCGTGTGTGTGTATGTGCACGTGCGTGTGTGCGTGTAAGCTTGTAAACGCCTCTGATGTATTCGCTCTGAACAACCTTATTCCCGATAATGGAGCCGGCTAGTGTTGTCTGTCAGTACCTATTTACACACAAATGAAGTGGCTAGCTCCGCTAGAGCCCGGCGGAGCCGCTATATAGCCTCCATCCCACCTGTCAAAACTGGTTAGCCGCTACAAGGCGCGCGAGCGGACGGTCGCCGGGATCAAACGGGCGAGTGCCTGTTCAAACATAATGGCTTTATCGCCAGACGGACGCGGCGAGTACCCCCCCCCCCTCGCAAGAAGCTCCGACGCCTTTAAAAAAAACGCCACCCAGATCGTCGTCCGCGGTAATAGACTTCTCAGGATGCCAGCCAGCTTGCACAAATCAGGAGGGGCATGCGGGCCTCGTGCGCTCTGCCGTACAACCGTGTCACGCGCCGGAAATTAGACGATTTACATGCTTGTAAATCGTCTAATTTCCGCACGCGACACCATCATACGAAGACGTATGAATCAGGCTATATTTGCCAAAGGGGGGCATGTAGAGTAATGGGGATAACACGGTCTATAGCTATTGGCAGGATAAATCTTTCTGTAGGCAGCCAGCAGGAAGTGAATGCATGGGGGGGCTCTATAAAGCGCTCTGCTGGGTTTGGGTGTCTGCTCTCCTCTCCTCTCCTCTCCTCTCCTCTCCTCTCCTCTCCTCTCCTCTCCAAGCCTCTCCTCTGCTCTCCTCTCCTCTCCTCTCCTCTGCTCTCCTAACACTTATACCTCCGTTACGCACTACAGCAGCTGTAATCAATCAGCGCGTAATCAGTCATCTCACTGGAAATGCCAAGTAGCACCGGATGTCTAGGTTGGCTGTGTGTGCACTTGTGCGTCTCTATATTTTATGTGTGTGTGTGTGTGTGTGTGTGTGTGTGTGTGTGTGTGTGTGTGTGTCTGTGTTTAGTGGCACCTGGCAGAGGCTGAAGCGGAGATGTTTGGCTGAGCGGTTGGTAACATGCAGATTCTGCTGTGCATAAACACAGACCAGAGCATATCATGCATGCTGACTGTTATGGTCGGCTGAAATTACGATCTATCTGTTTGTTCGGCTCTGCAGCGGCAGTACCAAGGGGGCGTGTGTGTGTGTGTGTGTGTGTGTGTGTGTGTGTGCGCGTGTGTGTGTGTGTGTGTGTGTGTGTGTGTGTGTGTGTGATTCCATGTGCTATATATCGTCTAAATCAGTGCTTCTCAAACGTTACTTTCAAGGACCCCTGGTTTGATATGCATTAGTTCACGGACCCCCATAACTCACCATGAGAGTGGCTCCAATTTTTCACTCTCAGAGTTACAGACCTGCAAGGGTCCATTTTGTTCCTAATTATCATTCATTTGGCAGTGGTTCTCAAAGTGGGGTTCGGGGACCCGCAGTGGTCCTTGAGGGGTTCTAGGGGGTCCTCAGCAAAATGTGTTATGGACGCGGGCCGCCATGTTATGTTCTGTCGCGCTATCACTGTACTTTGAATGGTGTGACATCACGTTCTCTTCCTACATAAAAGTCGTCGCTCTACGAGGCCGTCCCCCCCTGTGTTCCGCATTGTCTCTTCTGTGTCTTATCGGCGTCTCCTGTCCCCCCCCCCCCTCCTCAGACCTGCCTAGAGCTGGAGCGCTACCTGCAGACGGAGCCCAAGCGCCTGTCGGAGCTCTTCGACCAGGACCTGGAGGGTCTCCTCACGCCCGCCTACCTAAAGGAGGACAGCGAGGAGGAGCTGCTGGACCCTCTCCTGCCCGGCGGCGGCCTCCTCCCCGAGCCCCCGAGCCCCCCGCCGGCGACAAGCCCCTGCCCCGCTCGGAAGCTCCTCGCCTCCTCCCCCGCTGCCATTAAACGAGACCCAAAGCCCAAAAGCCACAGGTTAGGCCTGTCGCAATTATTATTACATTATTATTGGAGATAATTGCAATTATTTGAGATAACTGCAAATATTTATAATCGTCATAATCGTTTCCACGTTGAAACGTTGTTCCTACATTTTCAAACAAAAATAGCAGACCTACATCATACAGATATTTTCACTGTTTTGATTTTGATTTTAACTCTTATCAGTGCCAAGCCCCGAGTTATCCCGAGTTTTTTCTGAATGCCCTCAGTGCCAGAACGAGAAATCCAGAGTTTTTACTTTTTACTGTGATCGCGCTATTCTGTTTATTTTTCATCATAGGTTTCGTTTCCCACTTACTTCACACACACCGGGATCCGGTTTCATGACGCAGATTCCGTTTCCGGTTCTCTTTTTTTTTTTTCGGTCATTTTCAGCCAGATTAGGGAAAAACACGTTTTTTCACACGGTATAAAAAACGAACCGAGAGCTCCACTTCTATTTTCTTTAGTCTGGGTGACGGACAGTCATCGTCGTTGTGTATACTTAAATCCGATCGGCAATCTTCGAAAACGTCACATCCGGTTTATAACGTATGCACTGTTTGAGCCTGTTTGGGGGGGGCGAGCGAGTCAGCGAGGTGATCAATGTGTCTATTTGCTGCTCTCTGCTGGTAGAACTGTCGTATGTGTTTAAAACTGCAGTCAGACAATTTATTTGAATGAAAAATTACAAAATAAAAAAACACGCAAATCGCTGGCACTGGGGGAGTACTTTATGAAAATACTCTGGCAGTCAAAGAGTTAAAAGTGTAAAGTTATTAAATATTTATTTGTCAGATCTGCCCTGTGGATCCTTTGTTTATGAAACAGAAATGTAATTTGTATTTACAGTATATGCTCCAATGTTCAACACCAAAACACACAATTAAACCGTGAAATCGGCAATAGGCTCTATGCACAGCAGCCATATTGTGAAGAAATTCACAGGTATTGCCAATGATACTAATGAAGGCTCTGTTCCATTCTGGTCAAACAGAGTCAGGGTGCTGATATTGAGCATGTTGGCTCACCGGAAACGGCACCAGTGGCTCTAAATTGGGGTTCAGGGAGGGGGTTCTAAATGGCCTCTTCCGGGTGTGTAACTCTGAGAGTGTACAAATGGGAAAAAAAAACACCCACATTTTCCATTTGGATCCATTTGTACACTCTCAGAGTTATGGTGGTCGTGGAAATTAAAAAGTCTGAGAACCACTGTGCTACACTAAATAGAACAGAGCCTTCATTAGTATCATTGGTAACACCAGTGAAGGAAGTGATAATATGGCTGCTCTGCGTCGAGCATATTATTTGTGTGACAATTTAATTATCAAGTAAAAAAAATGTTCCTGATCACGACAGCCCTGCCACCGACGGCCCCGAAGCCACGGAGGGCGGCGTCCACCTGGCCCAGCTGAGCGCCGTCACCTCCCTGACGCCGCCGTCGTCCCCGGAGCTGGGGCGCCACCTGGTCAAGTCCAGCAGCCAGACGCTCACGGCCTCGGCCGACGGGACCCTCACCCTCAAGCTGGTGGCGCGGAAGGTGGGCCTCAGCGCCGCGCGGCTGGTGGCCGCCCACCACGCCCACGCCCACGCGCTCCCCGTCCGGGTGAAGGAGGAGGGGGGGGGGGAGGAGGGCGGCCACGGCGCCACGTGCGTGATCGGCGTCGGCGAGCTGCCGGAGAACAGGAAGAGGATCCACCGCTGCCAGTTCAACGGCTGCAGGAAGGTCTACACCAAGAGCTCCCATCTAAAGGCTCACCAGAGAACACACACAGGTTAGTTAGCGCGTCGTCTTGTTCTAGTTGGTCTCGTGTGGCCACAGACTGTCGCCTCCCACGGTTTTCCAGTGCTGGAAAAAGTACTCAAATGTTTTACTTAAGTAAAAGTATCGATACTGCAATGTAGAAATAATCTGGTACATGTAAAAGTCTGGAATTTAAATTTGCTTGAGTAAAAGTACAAAAGTATTGGTATCGAAATGCACTTAAAGTACCAAAAGTATAAAGTACGCATTGTGCAGAATGTCCCATTTCAAGTTCAAGTTTTCAAATGTATGAAATGTATAAAGATCTCTTGAAAATAGCAGATCTACAAGCTCACAATGCGTCGCGAGCTTGTAGATCGTCTATTTTCAAATGGCTGAAATGTATATTGGGTTGAAGTGGGTAATGTGTGTTTTGTAATAATAATCAAAATCTACAAAGTAGACTAACTAGTAAGTAACCAAAGTTTTCAAATAATTGTAGTGGAGTGAAAGTACAATATTTGCCTCCGAGGTGTAGTGGAGTAGAAGTAAAAGTACTGTAAATTGGAGAACCTCCAGTAAAGTAAAAAGTACCTCAAAATTGTACTTAAGTACAGTACTTGAGTAATGTGAAGCCTCCGGATGTGAAGCCTCCTCCCCACTTCCGTTTCCTCTTTACAGTCGCGCAAATTTATCCTAATATAAATCAAGATCATCTAAGCATATATAGCTTGCTGCTTAGCAGAAATGGAAATAAAAAAATGTAATGTTAAGATATTTTGAGATAGATTTTCGTGAACGGAAATGCCAGCTTCCTGTCTCGGATTTAGGGAGGTGTAGTTCCAGACTCTTTATAGCATTTGGAGATTGTGGAATAGTTGTCTGGCTACGCGAGACTACATTCTAATGATTCTCACGATGATTCTTTGTTTTGTTTTTTCTTCTGCGTCTTCGTGTTATTCTTCTTCTGTCTTTTCTTTGTCTTCTTCTGTTTCCTCACATTTTTCTTCTCCTGTTCCTTTCTCTTCGGCTTCTTTTTCTTCTTCTACATCCTGCTTCGTCTTCATCCTTTTATCTTCTTCCCATCATTTATGTTATTTGTCCGTTCTACTTCGTGCATTCCTTTTTGATCCGTCATCTTCTCCTGCATTCGTCTTGTTCTTGTTCTCGTTCTTGATCATGTTTTTCTTCACCAGTTACTTAACTACTTTTGTATTCATCTTGTTTTTTCATCATCCTGTTTCTTGGTTTCAGAATCAGGTTTATTGTCACATCACAGGTTTACAGGTGTAAATCAGTGTGTGAAATTAGTTTTTGTGCCAGCTCCATCATTTTGTTGTTTTCAGAAAAAGAAAAAGAAAAAGGGGGGGGGGGGGGGCAGAGAGGGAGCGCCAGGAGAAAAACAGAAAAAACAACGCTTACACAGAACCAGCCGGTGGTCCCGTTTCAATTGCATTTTTTTTTCTTCTTTGGTGGTTCCTCTAGAAAGAGGAAAGCATTTATAAAAATTAGCACTTGTCCTAGAGGACCATCTCTCTGTCCGTCCATCTAATCCCTGCAGTACCCGGGTCTGCTAGTCCCGCCGTCAGACAGCTACAGTGACAAGGACAAAGGAGTTAACCTCCAGGCAGGATAGAGAACAGTACCAGGGGTCCCCGAGGACCAGGGTTGGAAGCACTGATCCAGTGGTGGAAAGTAACCAAGTATATTTACTTAAGTACTGTAGGCTACCTGAGTACAATTTTGAGGTATTTGTACTTTACTTGAGTATTTCCAATTTCCGATTTTACTTTTACTCCACTACATCCCAGAGGCAAATATTGTACTTTTACTCCACTAGAATTATTTGAAAACTTTAGTTACTAGTTACTTTGCAGATATAAATGATTACATTATAAAACATACATTAACCACTTTAGCCCTATTTTATACCTAGGCTATTTGCCGATCTACAAGCTCACAACGCGTCGCATCGCGACGCGTTGTGAGCTTGTAGATCTGCTATTTTCAAACATTTTAGTGCTTTTGCTTTTGGTACTTTAAGTACATTTTGATGCCAATACTTTTGTACTTTTACTCAAGTACATTTTGAATTCTGGACTTTTACTTGTAGCAGAGTATTTCTTTATTGCAGTATTGGTACTTTTACTTAAAGGCATACTAGGTAACGTTTTCAACAAAACTAAAGTTAAATTGTATATCTTTTGTGAGTGGCAAAAGTTTCACAACACCCACTCCATGAATTTCACCCCCGGAAGCCTTTTATTTATATATTTTATATTGAACGTGGACTGGGGGGACTTTCCCGGGGAAATGACGTCATCTGGCCGGAAAACGGAGGTGGAAATGCACTGGTTTCCTGTTTGGCCAGGAACTACCGCAACGGTTTCCTGTTTGGCCAGGAACTATCGCGCTAATGACAAAAAGGAACCTCACGCTGATTTTAAGAGAATGTAGGATTAGAAGATCGAAAAAGAACAGAAAAAGAAAGCACAGCTCATGGTAACTAATGCTCCACTGGCTAAGAGAAACAATCCGTAGATAGTATAAAACAATTAAAAGATCGCTTTTTGAAACGCTTCCGGCTTCCGGTGAAAACGAATGGAATTCTGGGTAATCGAGGACTAAGGAAATTGTATGCAGTGACGGTAGTGACCAGCAGAGGTTGCTAAAAATCGTTAGTTGTGAATTTGCATTGTACAACTTTAAGTAAAGAATTTGAGTACTTTTTCCACCACTGCACTGATCAGTCCACTATTCTGCACAGAAATAAACTAAACCAACGTGATCAGATGGGTGGGCCTTCAAGACTTTCAAGTGTGGGAAATGACTGAAATAAAACATTATCTTCTGAAAGAAAATCCACCTGCTTTCAGACTCTCTTGGCACATGTAACACTTCTATTGAGAAGCTCGACAATGGAAAATAAGACCCCCCGAAACAATGTAGCTACCTTTATCTATTTTCCACCCCTGTGACCCGCTCTGCTGAAATTAGTCACACGTTTGCTGAAAACTCATTTTGGGGCTGTGTGCGCGCTGCGGCTGAAAAGCATTCAGAGCCTTCATAATGAACCGCTGCGGAGGTATGTCACCGTGCATTTGCTTAAAGCTCCAAAACTTTGTTGAGTTTAGTTTCATTCAAATCTAATGAACCCAAACCTGCCGCAGAAATCAGTTTTTGTACAGCAAGTCCCATTCCAAACATCCAACGCGTGGTTTAAATCCTCTGAAAAACCGATCTCTGATCAATAAATGTACATGACAGGTATTTTTTCTCCCTCTGAAAGCGTCCCTAACAGAGGTTTTCATTACCTGTTTTCTTTGCTCGATCTTTGTCCTCATTTAGCATTCCATATCCCATGCATTATGCATGGGTTTGATCCACCAGAACAATAGGTAATCCAAGACAATATACACCAAACGCTCAGACGAAAACCAACAAGGCAGTCACTTCCTCATTGATAACTAGATAATGCTGCCTTTAGTGAGGCTTTGATTGTCGAGGGCATTTGTGACATAACACAGAGTTTGAATTGTGTGCACTGCGTCAGACTATACAGTGTTTATGAAGTGGAAATCTGAAAGCCTTATTTTAGTGGTTAAAATTCATATTAATGTTTTGGCTGCTTTGGCGGCCAGATGGGTGGGTGGGCCGCGTGCGTTTTCATGTTTATTTTAAGGATCAGTTAATCGATTGTGTTTCAGTTTAGATGTTCGTATTTATCGGTATCACAATGATAACTAATTTAACCCTTTAAGACTGGGAGAAGCATCTATGTCATTTTTTGATTTGAGCTAAAAAGCATTATTTAACAATTTGGTTATTCAAAAATAGCAGATCTACAAGCTCGTAGCGCGGCACCGAGTGCCGCGCTACAAGCTTGTAGATCTGCTATTTTAGAAAAATCTTGAAAATGTGTGCAAATCTTTGAATGTATATATTCTTTTAAAGCGAACATTTTTAACTGCAATCTTTGCTTCTGGGGGGTCCCTGGAACAAAATATTTTGAGATAGGGGTCCGTGGCCAAATACATATCCATTTTGAGGTCCTTGACATGAAAAAGTTTGAGAACCACTGACATTGTAATATAAGTTTTTTTTTTTAAACAGTTAGGATTTAGAAGACATTTGTAGAATCGGCTTCAGGTCTTAAAGGGTTAACAACACATCGTCCCCTGATCTGAGGACAGCTCTTGGTCCTTGCCCGGGCCGGGCCGGGCCGGGGCTGGCCCCTTTCTTCCCCCGCTCAAGGTCCCCTCTCAGGCAGGGCCGGGAGGGAGGGGCTGTGTGTGGGGGTCATAACTCTCCCTTCTCTTCGATCTCAATCCCAGGACCACTCAGACCCCTGTCAGTGGACTGTCCTTCCACCCCCCCCCCCCACCCCCCTCCCCTCTACCCCACCCCCCCCCCAGTCTGAGTAACTGCACGGTGATGAATGGCCTGACCTGGATAGACCAGCCATTCCCATGGTTTATTTTAGGACCTCGCGTTCTCCACGCCTTCCATAAGTCTAGGCTGACAGGCACGATGTTTCAACGCGAACGGGACGGAGACGGCTATAGCGTTGATGTGACGCATGTCGGCCGTGTCACCACGATTCCATAGTCCAGCGGTTTACCAACATGTGGGCCCCGGGGGGCTGACTGGTGAGCCGTGAAGGCCCCCAAATGAAACAAAACACTAAGATTTGAATGATGATATAACATTAATATTAAAATACAAAAATCTTTAAAACCTTGAAAAATGAGTTTCCATTGTGATAAATAGGATATTATAGTATACCACGTTAGAGCAGTGGTTTTCAACCTTTTTTTTGCGTCAAGGACCCCCAAATTGACACATATTAGACCAGGGACCCCCATTTGAGAAGATATGCCAGGGACTCAAACACACTCAACACCCTTTCTTGAGGGTCCCAATCTACACTGTATCATCATCAGTGTTGATTTAACTCTGAGAGAGTACAAATGGAACCAAATGGACCCGTAAGGGTCCATTTGTACACTCTCAGAGTTACAGACACATAATGGTCAATTTGGTTCCTAACTATTAATTTGTCTGGGGACCCCCTGGAACCCCCTCAAGGACCACTGGTGGTCCCCGGACCACTGGTTGAGAACCACTGCGTTAGAGCCATTGATCCAAGCCGGAACACAATCGATTGGTTGATCATGAAAATATATTTTTGTATAACACCCACCCCCCTTCTGACCAATTAACACAGAAGCCGTGTTAATTGTGGTCAGATGGATGAGATTTTCGGAGTGGGCCTTTGATCCACGAAAAGGTTTATAACCGCTGCCATAATCCATGATGTCCTGCGTGTAAACGTATGCCGCTTTAATCCACAACAATGTTACACATTGTAGGACTGCAGACCGTTTCAGTGCAGAGGGTACAGAGAGAAGTACACTGTGATTTAAACATCAGGGAGTGTAAACATGGAGCTGCGAGGCCTGTGCAATCGCTCAGCTGACACCGGCGGTGGCTCGCTCTGTCCATCCTCCTATAAAATGAACACAACTCCGTCCGTCAGTCAGTCCTCATCCATTCCCCCTCCTCAGTGGGGTTGACCAGTTCATCTGCAGGGAGCGAGGAAGCCCATTCTTCACTCTTTTTTACACTGTTTATTGGAATTCATTTTTATACATTTGAAAACTTGAAATGGGACATTCTGCATAATGAGTGCTTTTACTTTTGGTACTTTAAGTACATTTTGATGCCAATACTTTTGTACTTTTACTCAAGTACATTTAGAATTCCGGACTTTTACTTGTAACATAGTATTTCTATATTGCAGAATTGATACTTTTACTCAAGTAAAAAATTTGAGTACTTTTTCCACCACTGGAGAGGAAGGAAACGGATCAAACGAAAGCGTACCATAGTTGTCAATAGAAGGAAAGGGGGGCCAAAAAAAGAGAGCAAAAAGACCGTCTTCCTCAGAAGGAGACAGTGTTTGCCTCGGGCCCCCTCCCTCCCTCCCTCCCTCCCTCCACTGCCCACCCCTCACGCCCCTCCCCGTTCTCTAGCCGGCTATTATCCCGTACGAGTTTAAAGATGTCATTACCCAAATCCTCTTTTTTTCCCCTTATAGTTGTTATTTCCATAAATTAACCGGCGGGAAAAAAGGGCCACGATGTAATCTGGAATTAGACAGTGCTGAGTGCTGAATGACGGGGTCCCGTAGAATAGGCTTATGTCAGATAAGGAACGGAACAATTAGATTGCGGGGGGGCCAAGTGGCTGAGCGGTTAACCCATTAAGACCGGGAACGCATCTGTGTCATTTTTTTAATTTCTTTGGGCTATTCAAAAAATAGCAGATCTACAAGCTCGTTGCGCGGCACCGAGTGCCGCGCTACGAGCTTGTAGATCTGCTATTTTTTGAAAAAACCTGGAACATTTGTTACTCAAATCTTTGCTTCGATCTGATCTCAATATTTTGAGATGGGGGGGGTCCACGGGCTCAGGTCTTAATGGGTTAACACATGAGGTCTGCTGTAAGTCCGCACTTATGTCTGTCTGTCTGTCTGTCTGTCTGTCTGTCTGTCTGTCTTGTCCTATGTTTTTTTTCTCTCTTTTCTCTTTCTTCGAACTGCGTCCTGGGCGCTACAAATCCCGAACCATATGAGCCTATGTCTGTCTGTCTTTTTCTTTCTCTCTCTCTCTCTCTCTCTCTCTCTTTCAGTCTCTCTCTCCTTCTCTTCTCTATCTCCTTTCTCCTCCTGCCGTGGATTGTGGGGCCGAGTGGCTGAACGATGAACCGCTTGAACCCTAGCATCGGTATTTGATGCCTATACTGTATAAGCCTTTGGTGAAAATAGGTGAACATTCTGCGAAAATACCAGATCCACGTGTCGCAGTGCGGCATGTTATAAGGTCATAGGTCAGAGAGATTTGGTGTAGAGGGAAAAAAGGAGGGGGGTCAAAGATAGAGCCCTGCATGGGTGACCCCAGTCAATGAAGTATATAGGATTTAAGTGGTTAAAACATGAAGGTCTGCCGTAAGCCTGTGTAAGCCTTTCTCTGGCTGTTTCTGACTCTCGCCTCTGTCTCTCGCTCAGTTTCTCTCTCTCTCTCTCTCTCTCTCTCTCTCTCTCTCTCTCTCTCTCTCTCTCTCTCTCTCTCTCTCTCTCTCTCTCTCTCTCTCTCCCGGACACCACTCCTACAGTCTGCTTCTCTAACTCATTTTGTTCTCCTCCAACTCTTCCATCACTCAAGCTCCCGTTTTTTTTCCATCTCAATTTCTCACCGGCCTCTCCTGATCTCCCGCTCTTTCTCTGTCTCTTGTTCCTGTGTCATTTGCTCTCTCTCTCTCTCTCTCTCTCTCTCTCTCTCTCTCTCTCTCTCTCTCTCTCTCTCTCTCTCTCTCTCTAACCCATCTCCCACTGTCTCTCATCCCTCTGTACCATTCCTTCTCTATCAATCTGCCCCTCCTCCTCCCCTCTTCCCCCGTTCTTCTCTCTATCAATTTGGTGGCCCCATGTGCCCACCCCCCCCCTCTCCCATTCTTTCTCTCTCTATCAATCCTGCACCCTTGTCTCTCACCGTCTCAATCTGTCTCAGTGGTGGAAAGTTATTCCTCACCCATTCAATCCGCATCTGTGTCATTTTAAGATTTCTTTGGCTATTCAAAAATAGCAGATATACAAGCTCATAGCGCGGCACTCGGTGCCGCGCTATGAGCTTGTATATCTGCTATTTTTGAATAGCCAAAGAAATCTTATATATCTGGTATGATGAAGCAGGGCATTCATTTACCCAAAAAAAAGATACAATATGGAAGATAAGAGGTTTCTGTCCCCGACTACAGCGATATAGTTTGTCCGCCGCTGCTCCGTCTCAGCAGTAAATGGACATGGTTCTGGCGTTTGGTCAGAGAGGGGCCCATAAAGCGTCCTATAGAGCCCCACTAATGGCCTCAGAGACCCCGGACGCAATGCTCCAGCTCCTGCTAATGGCTGCAATGCAATTAACTACAACACACTGGCTCCACAGAGGCTGCTGCCGCTGTGTGCGTGCGTGCGTGTGCGAGTGTGTGCGTGTGTGTGCGTGTGTGTGCGTGTGCGTGCGTGTGTGTGTGTGTGTGTGTGTGTGTGTGTGTGTGCATGTGCGTGTGCCTGTGTGTGCCTGTGTGTGTGCGTGTGTGTGCTTGCAGTATTGTATTTGTGATGGAGCAAATGTTCCCACAAGTTTACTAGAATTGAATTCATGACTATAGTAGAATTTTCTAAATAGACATTTTGTGAGGGCAATTTTCCTGGTCCCCACTAGAGAAATGGTTGTTTTATGGTTAAAAAAAGACTCTTATCGTTACTGTAGGCTTACAATTAGGAGACGATTCAGGATGAGATATGGTTAGGAGATAGAGATATGCCTGATTTATACTTAGAACTTAGCCAATCTGCAAGCTCATAGCTTGTAGATCTGCTATTTGTGGCTCTAGGTTTAGTGTTAAAAAACAATTGGTGTCCTAAAATGAATGTTGATGTGAAGTGTAGTAATACAAGCATGCGGAGTAATACAAGCATACGTGCGTGCGTGCGTGCGTGCGTGCGTGCGTGCGTGCGTGAGTGCGTGCGTGCGTGCGTGCGTGCGTGCGTGCGTGCGTGCGTGCGTGCCCGGTGCCCACGTATGTGTTTTCAACCATGTACACGTTCACATGCGCTCGTACTTACGTGCGTAACCATTTCACGCCACGGGGTCATGTTACAAACGATGCTCCGGAGATGGCATGCTGTGGTGCGTTGACACGCAGCGCCACATCATGTGTGTGTTTGAACACATCTGTTGTGTGTTGAAACACACTTGTTTGTGACACGCGCTGCTCCCGTCCGTCCGTCCGACCTTCCGTCCGTCCGTCCGTCCGTCCATGCACGGTGCCTGTTCATCTGTCTTACTCGCCTGCATGTGTTTGTTTGATTGATTTCATTGATTGATTGATTGATTGAATACTTTATTAACAGTTTGCAAAGACAAGCACAGGTTCAATACAAGGTCTGTTAAGAGGATTTTAAACCCAAGAAAACGCTATGGCTTGTTTCCATTGGGGTCCTTTGTACTCAATTCATCGAAACATTTAATGACAGACAAATATACACTACTATGCAAAAACATCATGTAAACGAGTAGAAATCGAAAATGAAAATATGTACAGTAAACAGTTCGGCGGGGATGGCCAGTTCCGAATTGCAGCCACCCGTAAGTGCTCTTTCAGAGTGCTTTTGAAAGCTGTGTAAGCTCCATTCTGGTCAAACAGAGTCAGGGTGCTGATATTGTGCATGTTGGCTCACTGGAAACTGCCACACACAGTGGGTCTCAAAACAGGGACCCTCATGGTTCCTTGAGGGGGTTCCAAATGGCCCCTTATGGGCTGTGGTTCCATTTGTACACTCTCAGAGTTATGGGGGTCCTTGAACTTTAAAAAAAAGTTTGAGAACCACTGTGCTACACTAAATGGAACAGAGCCTCCATTAGTATCATTGGTAACACCTGTGAAGGAAGTAAGGAAGAGGCCCACTTTCTTTCCAATATGGCTGCTGTGCATAGAGCCTATTGTTTTTTAA
>NC_137626.1:29776374-29861374 GCF_963280865.1 Gymnoscopelus braueri | reverse complement strand
CCCGGGATCGAACTGAGAACCTCGCGGTTCCCATCCTGCCCAAACCGAGTTCTCTAGCCTGCCCCAAACTGAACTGACTGTCTGCAGCTGCAGCCACCGTTTTAAAGCAGGTGGGTCTTACCAAGAACACACCGTAATTTGTATCAATTAACTTAAACAAGGCAAACTATGTCCCATAAGTTATCTACAATTACTAGGATTCAAGCAGTTAACCTGAACCGGTTAAAAAACAAACAAAGCAAAATCAGCCTAGTTTCATGCTCCTTTAACGCTCAGCAATTTTACTGAATACACAAAACCCTGTGGGCTAATTTAACTCAGAAAAGTGTACAAATGGATTTACACTTTGCTATGTGTAAGCCATTATTGTCGTGAGACTGGCCTAATTATCACTAGCCTTCCCCCTCCGCTGGCATATCTGCAGCCTCGCTCCCTTAATCCACTTCTCCTCCTTTTCCTCTCACCTCCCCACTCCTACTCCTCCTCCTCCTCGCCGTTCCACCGGTTCTCATTTAAACTCTTCTCTCACCACCCCACCGCTTCCCCAACACCCTCACCTCCCCCCTTGTACTTCCTCTTCTTCGTGTTCTCTCTCGAACCCACTCGACACTGCGTCCTCCCCCCCTCCGCTATACTCCCCCCAACGCCACTCCACTCCCCACTCGTCTTATGCGCGTTCAGCAAGATTGGAGAGAGAGAGAGAGCGACGGGAGCCTCTCTTCCTCTTAAGAGTTAAGCACCCTCGTCTTCACTATCTCTCCGCTCAAGACAGGTTACACACGGCGCTCTGTCAGCGAACAGCCCCGGCGCCGTCCCTTCTCCCCCGCGTCTCCAACCTGAACGCCGTGCACTCACCGCGCTGTCTGGAGCCGTGTGCACTCGCACCGAGACAAGTTCTCCTTTCTTATTGCTTTAAGTCAGTGGTTTTCAAACTTTTTCCAAGTCAATGACCCCCAAATTCATTTGTATTTGGCCGCGGTACCCCCCATCTGAAAATGTGTTATGCCAGGGTCCCCTAGAAGTGAAGATTTATGTAATATGTTTTTTAAATTATTCACATAAATTCGATATTTTGCATTCTTTTTTTCAAAATAGCAGATGTACAAGCTCTCAGCGTGGCACAAAGTGACTACGCTGTGTATTGGGGCGTGTTAGATTTATGTGCGTCATTGTGCAAGCATTGACAGTAGAGTCAAATAGTATTGTCAGTCTATAAAAGTGGATATTCTGTCGAGAAATTGTACCTTTGCGATAACCTTTAGTGCCATCGTCTCTCTAGATAGTTTATTGTCTGCAATCTACGGTAAACAAGTAACGTCTTCCCTCGCTGTAACTTCAAAGTCAGGCCTACTACCCCTCTGAACCCAGGGGACTTCTTTAGTCTTGCATTAAACCCAGAGAGTATTGACTCTGTTATGCCAAGATGGAGAGACAAGTTATCTGACTTGTCTCTGTAAACAGACTACTAAATTGGCCTAGGGTTTCATGCTTCTGTAAATTCTCTCCATGACGGCACAGGGGTTTAAACAGTATACATTTGTTTTTACATTATTAATACATGTTGTATTTATATCTGCTTGATTTCATGCGCTGGTGTTTATGCAGTGATTTGCCTCTGTGATTATGACAGAAACCACAATCATTCTTTATGAAAAAGATCGATGCAGTATTTATAAGAATATATATAATTATCGAGCATTATTCTGTTTCAATTGCATTATGTATTCTGTTTTGCGTTCTCAGTGTGCGTTGTCTTTCTGTTCCCCCGTGCAGGTGGTCTTTATTTGAAAGCGGTGTGCGTTGTCTTTCTGTTTCCCCCGTTGCAGGTGGTCTTTATTTTAAAGCGCTGTTCGTTGTCTTTCTGTTCCCCCGTGCAGGTGCTCTTTATTTTAAAGCAGTGTGCTGTTGTCTTTCTGTTCCCCCGTGCAGGTGGTCTTTATTTTAAAGCACTGTGCGGTTGTCTTTCTGTTCCCCCGTGCAGGTGGTCTTTATTTTAAAGCTGTGTGCGGTTGTCTTTCTGTTCCCCCGTGCAGGTGAGAAACCCTACAAGTGCTCGTGGGACGGCTGCGAGTGGCGATTCGCCCGGAGCGACGAGCTGACGAGGCATTACCGCAAACACACCGGCGCCAAGCCCTTTAAGTGTAACCACTGTGACAGGTCTGTCAAAACACACCCTCGCTCTCTCTCTCTCTCTCTCTCTCTCTCTCTCTCTCTCTCTCTCTCTCTCTCTCCCGGGCTGCTCCCAGGGTTGCCAGATCTGCTTATTATAATTTCCCCGCAAGATTTTATTTGAAAATAGCCGATCTACAAGCTCACAGCGACGCGTTGTGAGCTTGTAGATCTGCTATTTTCAAATAGCTGACGTACATGTTAAAGTACTCATGTGGCCCATAGTCACTTCTTTTGGGCTGGTTTTCTTAGACCTGGTTGCTTGTTTCTCTCACAGAATCTGGCAACACTGGCTGCTCCCCCATACTGTATCTACTTATTTATTTTTTTTACCAGAAAGGGCTCTCATCCCTAACCCCTTTTAAAAAAACAATGTGTCAGTAGAATATCGTTGCTGTCGGGCAGAAAAACGTGTCGGTAGAAATTAGAATATGTTAACGTTAAATAGCTGCAAAAAAGGAATGTCGAGCGCTCGTCACAAACCACAGTCTTTTATCGAGTGCACGGCGGTGCCACGGTTCAAAAAATAATGCAACCCAACCAAAAGATCACCAGAAACACTCGCTTCTCTTAAGCAAGTGCTTGAGTCCTTTTAGAATGTTTTGTTAATAACATTAACTGGCAGCACTTCAAGCAGTTGATGGTTAAGGATTGCTATGTAGCCTTGAGAGCCAATGACCCATAAGGTCAGGAGAACTACTGTAGCTCCTGTTTCCTGACTGCGAGGCAGCATGACGTACGACTACATCAACCTGTACTTGACACTAATATGTCACAGGGACTTAACCCATTCAGACCGGGAACGCATCTGTGTAAAAATATCTCTGTTCAAAAATAGCAGATCTACAAGCTCATAGCGCGGATCTGCTATTTTAGAAAAAATCGTGAAAATGTGTGCAAATCTTTGAATATATATATTATTATTTTTAAAGCGAACATTTTTCACTCAAATCTTTGCTTCTGGGGGTCCCTGGAACAACCTATTTTGAGATGGGGGTCCGCGGCCAAATACATATAATTTTGGCGGTCTTTGACATGAAGATGTTTGAGCACCACTGATATTAAAGAAACCTAAGTTTTTCAGAAAACTGTTAGGATTTAGAAGACATTTGTAGAATCACCAGAAGCAAAGATTTGAGTTACAAATGTTCGCTTAAAAAATATATATATTCAAAGATTTGCACAAATGTTCATGATTTAAAAAAAAATTGCAATCTACAAGCTCATAGCGCGGCACTCGGTGCCGCGCTATGAGCTTGTATATCTGCTATTTTTGAACAGCCAAAGAAATAAGAAAAATGACACAGATTCTTTCCCGGTCGAAATGGGTTAACCCAATCCAACTCTAGATGCTGAGTGCCAAGCAGGGAGGCATTGGGTATCGCTTTTATAGTCTTTAGTATTACACAGCCGGAGATTGAACCCCTGGCCTCCCGATCTCAGGGTGGATAGGCTACTCTAACCACAAGGCCACTGGGCTGGTGTGAGGATTACTATAGTGTATGAGAATACAAATCCGCCCACCAGTATTGCTGCTCCCAAATGCAATTTTACGCCGTAACGTTTCGAGTCACCAGGCTCTTTCTTAGACATAAGGATTACTAATAGGCCACAATATTCTCGTGATCTTACTTGAGAAAATGTATTTAACTCTGAAAATGTTGTTTAGCACTAACAGAAACTCATACACAAAATCCTCAAATAGTTAAGATACTATTTTTTTAAAAATCTTGAACATTTGTGCAAATCTTTGAATATACTGTATAAGCCTATATTTTCTAAAGCGAACATTTGTAACCCAAATAGCTCAATAGCAGATATGCAAGCTCATAGCGCGGCACCGAGTGCCGCGCTACAAGCTTGTAGATCTGCTATTTTTGAAAAATCTTGAAAATGTGTGCAAATCTTTGAATATATTGTTGTAAAGCGAACATTTTTAACTGCAATCTTTGCTTCTGGGGGGGTCCCTGGCTGAAACAAAATATTTTGAGATGGGGGGTCCGCGGCCAAATGCATATCATTTTGGGGGTCCTTGACATGAAAAAGTTTGGGCACCACTCATATTATAGCAACATACGTTTTTCAGAAACCAGTTAGGATTTATAAGACATTTGTATGCGTTCCCGGATTGAATGCAGGGTTAAAACATCTGTGTCAGTGGATTTCTATAGGTAAAACTACACGCATGGGAGTACAACAGCTCCGTCAGACGGAACAGACAATGATGTGAATTATCCTGTTGCTTGTCATTTGAATGAATGTTCACCTCCTGTCTCCTCTCCGTGATTCAATTGAACGTTGAACATATTGACTTGCCGAGGAGCGGAGCTATGGAAATAAAGATAATATTCCAGAGGGAGCTCTATTGGATCGACACTTGAGATACACTTCAGCCTATGGGCGAGGATTTTAATATGACTGTTATATATTGTCGCCGTCGGGCAGAAACCTTGTATCTCCAAGTTTTAACTTTTTATAATGCATTAACACATTAACCGCCAAGAACGTAGTCCTACGGTCCGTTAAATCCAACTGTTAAGCGCCGAGACCGTAGCCCTACGGGCTGCGGTCTTTTCGCGCATGCGCGGTCCGGGTGCACTTTCGGAATTTTTTTGATCCACTTCCGTTTCCGGTTTGATGACCGGAAACGGAATTATTTGGGATCCGGTTTTGACGATCACGTCCGCCCTCGTTCTACAGACGAAACTGAAACTCAATTCTCTAACTGTAGTTTTTTCTCCTCGCATTTCACTGTTTAACGTAATCCGCTCTAACTACAACATGGATACCCCGTTTGACACGCGATCTTCACTGGGAGATACAGGGAGATCTCGCGGATGTAAACAGACCGGCTCAATCTCAATCTTAAGGATTTTAACAAGATCTATGGCGACATGAAAAAAACAAAAAAACAACAAAAACACCTTGGCACTGGTGAGTACATTATGAGATTAACCTCTGGCGGTCGATGTGTTAACCCATTCAATCCCGGAACGCATCTCTGTCATTTTAGATTTCTTTGGCTATTCAAAAATAGCAGATCTTCAAGCTCATAGCTATGAGCTTGTAGATCTGCTTGGAAAATGTGTCCAAATCTTTGAATACATAATTTTTAAAGCGAACATTTATCAAATATTTTGTTCCAGGGACCTCCTGAAGCAAAGATTTGAGTTACAAATGTTTGCTAAAAATATATATATATTCAAAGATTTCCACACATTTTCAAGATTTTTTCAAAAAAAGCAGATGTACAAGCTCATAGCGCGGCACTCGGTGCCGCGCTATGAGCTTGTATATCTGCTATTTTTGAATAGCCAAAGAAGCAACGATATGTTATACTGTAATCCAGCACGTATCTTTCCCTCAATTCTAGTGTAGAATGTGGTGTCTATGGTTCACGATGGCCCTTGCCTGACACCTCTCCATAGCTCTGTTTTCTTGTGGTTTTGGGGGATCTCTGATTTGTGATGGCTTAAGCCTGATCCCTCTCAAAAGTCCCATTCACCGTGTGATTAAATTACATATGTATGACACCGCTATAAGGTCAGTCTATATTCAGTGTCCCACCCCTTTTTTGTATTTTATAACAAGTGGCTTCCATTCGTATGCCTCAGTGCACTACATTCAGTATTAAAAAGAACTACAATTCCATAGAGCAGTGGTTCTCAACCAGTGGTCCGGGGACCACCAGTGGTCCTTCAGGGGGTTCCAGGTGGTCCCCAGCTAAATGATGGAGAGTTGATAACCAAATGGACCCTTATAGATCTTTTACACTCTCAAGAGTTACATTTTATAATTTAATAATAATCATGAATTCAAGGCTTCATGGGGTGTGTAATAGATAGAAAATAAGTATTTTTTTTGGGTGAACTACTCCTTGGGTGAACTACTCCTGAACTACTCCTAATTAAATAAATGTTATTTTGATCAACGCGTGCCTGTTATCTCTCCTATGGTACCACATCAATACAGCATGGAATTGTGGACAAAATCGTATCCAACGATAACAACATATTAGAAGTGTTTGTCGAATAATGGAATAATGGACCTTCATATGAAAAGGTTTGAAAACCACTGCCATAGAGGAGTAGCTTTTACCATCCAACTAATCACAGGGCCCTGAGCGCAGACGCCGATTGGCTCTTCCACTTTTTGGTTTTCTGCATAACGCCCACCCAGCGTTTGGGGCCAGACTGACCGGTTTATGATGATGTGAATTCACGCGACCGGGGATGGTTTAGCAGGCTAGTGCACAGGTGTATTGGCTGCATGCTGCCAATGATTAGAATTGGTTCTTTTTTACCTGCCTGTCCATTATTGAATCATGTGGTCTGGTGAATGTAATAGACAAGGTGATCAGAGATCTCTTCCTACCGATACGTCTGGTGACCACACTGACCAGTGGTGGAAAGTAACTAAGGCCATTTAAAAATATATATATTTTTGGGTATTTTTCTGCCTTTATTGATAATGGACAGGAAACAGGTAGAGAGAGATCTGGAGTGACACGCAGCAAAGATTGTCGGGATTCGAACCCGCGACACGCTGTCAGGCATTAGAGCCTATATGTGGTATGCGCCTGGACCGCTAGGCCAGCGGGCACCCATAACTAAGGCCATTTTTGACCACTTAAACCCCATTTGGTTAGGCGGAGTCCCTCAGGGCTCTATGCTAGTGTGGTTTCTGTTTTCTATGTGGGGAAAGCTTTTGTTGAACAATATGAATAATGGGGTTTAAGTGGTTAACACAAGGACGTAGATCTACGTCGGTCGAATCCAACCGTCGAGTGCCAGAAACGTAGATCTAGGTCTTTTCCCCCCAAAAAAAATCTTTGAAAAAAAGAGGGTGCTCTTAACGCAACTTAGGAATGACCCCTCGACTCTGCTTGAAGGAATCGACGTATGTGACGTCATCCCAAAAAGCTTCACTTCCGTCCATTCCTATTATATATTAGGATTTGTTGGAAAACACTCTTAGCTCTGATTCTCTGATTCTCTTTTTTTTTTGGTGAAAACCAGCCATTTTCATCAGGCGTTCGCTCCAAAATGGCCGATCGCGGTAGAAATGTTATTGTTCCAGTGGATAGACAGACACTTTTTGTTTACGTCCGTGTGCACGTCGTGGCTTCTGCGGCTGTCCAAAGATCATCAAAACACAGTAAAAACGCTGGTACTCTGAGGATGATTTGGATGCATATACCTGGCACTCAATGCGTTAACTCATTGAGTGCCATTAACGTGTTTCACGTCTTTGTTTGTTTGTTCAGAACCCAAGATATCATTATCTGAAGATTTGCAGCTCCATCCACTCCTTGTTTAACGTAGAACTGAAAAAGGCTGTATCTCGCTTACTAAGCACTTTTTTTTTACTTTGAAAAAAACTCTGGCACTGGGACAACATAATATAGAAATAATTCTGGCAAGTCTGGCACTCAATTGTACTACCTATGAGTATGTAAAAGAACAAAAACGAATAAACAAAACGTTTAAAAAAAAAACTCAATGAGTTAACTTGAATATGTATGTTTTCCAATGCTTTTACTTGTACTCCACTATATCTCAGAGGCAAATATTGTACTTTTTTCCTTCTCTAATTGTCTGGCTACACAAGACCAGAGCCAAAGTGAAACCCTGCATAGATCTAAGTGAGCACAAATCTCTACATTAACCACTTAAACCCATACTTCATTGTCCGGGGGTCCTCCAGGGGTCTGTACTTGGCCTCCCTCTTTTTTTCTCCCCTCAACACTAAATCTTTTCATGGAATAGAATAGCTGTTTAAGCGTAAAAAATTGCCTCTCATGGGCCCCTTATAGGGGAGGAGGGGGGGTGGGGGGGGTGCGTGCGTCACCTTTATTCAAGTGTCAGCTGAAGAGACTGTAAATACGGTACGCCCCCCGCTGTGACCCCCCACCCGCTCCACGGCACCACCCACCCCTCAGCCCCCAGCACGAGACCCCCTCCAGGCAACAGCCATTACCTCTGTCATCCCCCCATCCCTAGAGGAGGAGGTGGAGGAGGAGGAGGCGGAGGCAGGGGTGGACAAAGTACTCAACCCCCAGTACTTGAGTCACAGTATGGATACTCCAGGTCAAATATTACTCAACTACAAGTGAAAGTTGCTCTGTCATATTTTGAGTTTGAGTTAAAGTACTGGCGTACTTAACCCATTAAGACCTGAGGCCGATTCTACAAATGTCTTCTAAATCCCAACAGTTTTCTGAAGAAACGTATGTTTCTATATCAGTGATGCTCAAACATTTTCATGTCAAGGACCCCCAAAATGATGTGTTTGGCCGCCGACCCCCATTTCAAAATATTTTGTTCCAGGGACCCCCAGAAGCAAAGAATAGAGAATACAAATGTTCGCTTTAAATATATATATATATTCAAAGTTTTGCACACATTTTCACGATTTTTCAAAATAGCAGATCTACAAGCTTGTATATCTGCTATTTTTGAATAGCCAAAGTGTAAAATAATGCTTTTTAGCTCAAATGAAAAAGTGACACAGATGCGTTCCAGGTCTAAATGGGTTAAATACTCCACAAATACAAAAGAATCTATAAACAATAGTGAAAATCTCAACTGTTTTCACTATATTTGAAATATGGATAAAAGTGGTTAATTCATAATGTAAGTTTAGGTCATACGAGTGTCTTCCTAGAAATGTAGTCAAGTCAAAAGTACAACATTTCTACTTGGGGAAAAAAAGTACTTAAGTAAATGTACTTAGTTACTGTCTACCACCGATCCCCCCGCCCCCATCCCTCGAGGAGGAGGAGGAGGAGAGTGATGGGAGAAGGGTAGAGGGTTGGGATGAGGGGTGGGGGGGTGGGGGGTGGGGGTAGAGACAGACCCGCGGTGTACCAGCTGGTGTCATGCCCCCCAGTCGTGACTCATACTTTACCATCTGTCTGGGCCAAGAGCACGCGTCCGTACACACACACACACACACACACACGCCGCACACACACACACATGCGCACACACACACACACACACACACATGTCTTATTTCTCAATTTCTACTATGCTTGCGGGGACAGTTTGGGCCCTCACAAGTGTATAGTAACACACCCACCCACACACACACACACAAAAGCGGCCGTCCCTAGCCATCCCACACATGTACACACATGTATGGATGTACTGTATACACACACACACACACACACACACACACACACACACACACACACACACACACAGATGCAGGTGTGACAGCGGGGCCAGTCCCCGGTGTTTCATGGCGGTGTGATTCCTCCCTCTGGGCCAGACGCTGATTCATCCAGACATTTTAGACAGCAGCCTCCGTCTCCCTGACAGGGGCGGCTGCCTCTGAGGGCTGCTTCACGCCTCTGCTATTTATTTATCTATTTATTTATCTATTTATCTATCTATCTATCTATCTATCTATCTATCTATCTATCTATCTATCTATCTATCTATCTATCTATCTATCTGTCTATCTATCTATCTATTTGGGTTTAGTTTGATGCGTGGGATCTGCTTGCGAAACCTGCATTAGTCCATTGTTTCTCAAAGTGGGGTCCAGGGACCCCCAGGGGTCCTTGGGGGGGTGGTACCAGAGGGTCCCCAGCAGAATTAGTTAATATAGCGTCTCAATCATTTTAACCCACTCACACCACACATATTTTATACTTTGGCTATTCAAAAATAGCAGATATACAATTTGACCTACCTGTTTCACTGAAGAGTTTGCAAACGCCACCGTGACTGAACCCAGGCAGGGCTTCCTTCTTCTGTTTTAAGGCTCTGTTAAATTTAGTGTAGCACAGTGGTTCCAAAACATTTTAATTTCAAGGACCCCCGTAACTCTGAGAGTTACACACACGTAAGGGGCAGAATTAGTATTATTTTAACTATTGAGAAAGTACAAAATGGAACCAAATGGAACCATTTACAGTTGACATAATCTGATCCAAAAAAAAACAGCAATATAACACAATCTAATCTATTGCAGTTTGAAACTTGAGAGAAAAAAAACCTCCTGCTTATTCAGTCCCATGGGCAGTCATTGAACTCAAACATACTGTAGCAACAAAAATAAAACTTCCCCGCCAATCTATTACCACGGATAGTCCCTGAGCTCAAATGCAAATTAACCCATTAAAACCGGGAACGCATCTGTGTGTCATTTTAACATTTCTTTGGGCTATTTTTTCAAAAAACTGTCAGGATTTAGAAGACATTTGAATAGAATCCCCCCAGAAGCAAAGATATGAGTTAAAAATGTTTGCTTTAAAAATATATATATATTCAAAGATTTGCTCAAATTTTTCACGATTTTTCAAAAATAGCAGATCTACAAGCTCATAGCGCGGCACCGAGTGCCGTGCTATGAGCTTGTATATGTGCCATTTTTGAATAGTCAAAGAAATCTAAAAAGGACACACAGATGCGTTCCCGGTCTTAATGGGTTAACACAAACAACCTTGCTGATTCAGCAACACGGACAGTTGCTGAACTCCAGCACAGCAGAAGAGCAGTAGTTTAATTTCAAAGTCCCCCGTGACTCTGAGAGTGTACAAATGGAACCAAAATGTCCACTTGGTTCCACTTGTACACTCTCAGAGTTGCAGACCCTGTAAAAGGTCCGTTTAGACCCCTGATAGTCCTCGGACCCAAGGTGGATGAACATTGCTCTAAGAGCTCCTTCACACCTCTTTTCTTCATGTATTTATTTATTAGTTTATTGGAGTTTAGTTTGATGCGTGTGATCTCAGCAGATGTGCCCTGGCTTGCATTCACACACCTCATCAATTCAGCCAGTCCCCTGACGAAGGTGCATTTACTGTACTCCTGTGACATATATGTCACAGCACAAACGCTGGTTATATTTTTGAGTCTTGTGGAAGGGAGTCCTGGGAGTGATGGCTCAGCCCGGTTTTCCCCAAAAAAGGGGGGGGGGGGGGCACAGGGGTTAATTGGAAAGGAGAGGAAAGAGGAACAATAGAAGAATAAAAACATGATGTATAAATTCAGTCTTTGGCATGTCATTATTGTCAGATTATTTTTATTTATTTTTTGATAGTTGGGAAAAGTATTAGTGGTTTGTAAGATTAGCCGTGGAAAGACGGACACATGCTGTAGTGTAGACAGACAGACAGACAGACCCTCTTCTAGACAGCTCGCCCCCTAGGTGCCAAACCGTATAACAATAGTGCTGTGCATGAGCTCAATTCACAGCCTAATGCAGTGCAGTGAGAGACCCCAGGTGAATGCAATTAACTTAGAATAGAAAACCAGCAGTGGTCTACATAGAAGCCCATTTCTGCTGCTGAATGTATAATAAGGCCTTGAATGATTTTTTTTGGGGGTTTTGTTTTCTCTCTCTCTCTCTCTCTCTCTCTCTCTCTCTCTCTCTCTCACTCTCTCTCTCTCTCACACACACACACGCACACACACACACACACACACACACACACACACACACACACACACACACACACACACACACACACACACACACACACACACACACACACACACACACACACATTCGCCTATCTCACAGTTTGTGAGAAGACAAACTCTGAAGTCTGAATCATCAAGTCACAATTATGAGAAAATGACCCAGAATGATTAGATATGAAGTCCGAATTGCAAGTAGAATAAGAAAAAAAATATTGTCACAGTTCACAGTTTTAGTTGTGGTGTTATAAGGGGATTTACAGTGCCGTGGCTGTAACTGGAGTTGAAGCCCAGCACACCCTAAGAGGCCTATTACTGCCTACATCTTAAAATTCTAAAATATATCGCTGTGATTGCATGTACTTGGCCTTGGGCCAACTTCCACAAGCCATTAATTTGATGAAGTTTTTCATGATTAAAGATTACTCTGAGCCGAACCCTTAACCCTTTAAGACCGGGAATGTATCTGTGTCATGTTAAAATGGCTATTCAAAAAATAGCAGATATACAAGTTCATAGCGTGGCACCGAGTGACGCGCTATGAGCTTGTAGATCTGCAATTTTTTTTTAATCGTGAAAATGTTTGCAAATCCTTGAATATATATATATTTTTAAAACTACATTTTCAAATCTTTGCCTCTGGGGGGTCCCTGGAACAAAACTTTTTCATGTCAAGGACCCCCAAAATTATATGTATTTGGCCGCGGACCCCCATCTCAAAATATGTTGTTCAAGGGACCCCCCAGAAGCAAAGATTTGAGTTAAAAATGTTCCCTTTAAAAAATATATATATATTTCAAAGATTGGCAAAAATTCATGTTTTTACAAAAATAGCAGATCTATATACATACAAATATACAAGCTCATAGCTTGTAGATGTGTTCCCGGTCTTAATGGGTTAAACATCTTGTTGCTCTCTGTAGTCTAGAGCAGTGGTCCCAAACCTTTTTTAATTTCAAGCACCCCCATAACACTCTCAGAGTTACAGACCAGTAAGGGTTCCATTTGGAACCCCCGCAAGGAACCCTGGACCCCACTTTGAGAACCACTAGAGGATCATGTAAGGGGGGGGATCCATGCCTCTGCTTTTGATACCCCCCCTCTGGTCTTTAATTTGAATCCCGGTGGGGATATGTTTTATCCCTGCTTCCGGTTTAATACATGCATTTCCTTTTGGGAATATGATATCTTTACTATTTATGTTTGATAATATTACAACTTAGCAATGTCATACACAATGGATATTAACCATGTTAACCCATTAAGACCTGAAGCGATTCTTAAAACAGTAAAAAAAAAAAAAAAAACACGATTTTTCAAAAATAGCAGATCTACAAGCTCATAGCGTGGCACTCGGTGCCGCGCTATGAGCTTGTATATCTGCTATTTTTGAATAGTCAAAGAAATCTAAAGTGACACTGATGCGTTCCAGGTCTTAACACATCGACCGCCAGAGGTTAATCTCATAATGTACTCACCAGTGCCAAGGTGTTTTTGTTGTTTTTTTGTTTTTTTCATGTCGCCATAGATCTTGTTAAAATCCTTAAGATTGAGATTGAGCCGGTCTGTTTACATCCGCGACATCCCACTGTATCTCCCAGTGAAAACCACGTGTCAAACGGGGCATCCATGTTTGAGTTAGAGCGGATTACGTTAAACAGTGAAATGCGAGGAGAAAAAACTACAGGAAGAGAATTGAGTTTCAGTTTCGTCTGTAGAACGAGGGCGGACGTGATCGTCAAAACCGGATCCCAAATAATTCCGTTTCCGGTCATCAAACCGGAAACGGAAGTGGATCAAAAAAAATCCGAAAGTGCACCCGGACCGCGCATGCGCGAAAAGACCGTGGACCGTAGGGCTACGGTCTCGGCGCTTAACAGTTGGATTTAACGGACCGTAGGACTACGTTCTTGGCGGTTAATGTGTTAATGGGTTAAGCCTGGCTCTTCACATTTTTGGGGTTTGTGTCTTTTATTCATTTATTATCTAGCAATTCAAACATAACCGATCGTCTATTTTTGCTATTTGTTGCATGACGTATATCAGTCCTTAAGTGGTTAAGAAAATGCCCTCCCCTCTGTTTTTCCTTTGCAAATGGAACCCCTGCGTCACGTAGACCCGCGTACACGACGGAAACAAACAAAGCCTCCATTACCGTACATCCATTTGCATCAATTGCGTTGTAATAACCGTGGAAATGTTACAAGCTGAGTGGAAATCTAATGCAGGCCGACTGTACTTTCAGAGCAATTTTGATATTCCACTCAGCAGTTATTTGCCGTCGACGGTTCTCTACGCGCTCCGTTTCCAGGCGAGAGCCTCTGATTCGTCTAATTTAACTCTCGTTTTGCAGTACATGTTTATGTACTGTTACGCACCTCCCCCCCCCCCCTCCCACCCTCTGCACTCTTTCAACAAATCCATCTGCGGCCTTGCTAAGCTATTCATGCGCCAGCTGAAGTCATTAGGAGTGGGTGCTGAAAATGCTGATTATGAATTACACATACACTAATTGCGTGTGCATAAGCGGGCTCTTGCGCTCGCTAGCTAACAGCAACATTTTAGCTCTATTGACTAAACAAACTTTCTCTCCCTCGCCTCTGCAATATTCATATGCGCTAACAAGCTCTCTGTCTGTCTGTCTGTCTGTTGGTCTCTCTCTCTCTCTCTCTCTCTCTCTCCATCCCTGCAGGTGCTTCTCGCGGTCAGATCACTTGGCGTTGCACATGAAGAGGCACATCTGAGGCGGTGGTGTCTGAGAGGGGTCAACGAGAGAGAGAGAGAGAGAGAGGAGGACGGGATGGAGGGAGAGCGAGACACACACACACACACACACACACGGAGAGACGGAGAGACAGAGAGAGAGAGAAGAGAAGCAACGAAGAGCGTAATTTGTAGAACAACAACAGCACCACCGCCACCACAGGAATGATCGTTGGACACTCAGAAGGACGATGATGGTTGATTACGAAGTCCTTATTTATTTATTTATTTATTCAGCGCTTCTCAGACTTTTTTTTATTTCAATGACCCCCCCCCCCCGTAACTCCGTGAGTTGCACAGATGGTACCAAATGGACCCTCCATTTGTGCACTCTCAGAGTTACAGACCAGTAAGGGTCCATTTTGAAACCCCCTCGAGGAACCCTGAGAGTCCCCTGGACCCCCACTTTGAGAACTGCCGTTGTAATTGATTCATTGTGCATATATACGAGGGAGAGACACATACCGTGACATGGAGCCGGCTGCAGACAGACAGGAGACAGACAGACAGACAGACAGACAGACAGACGGACAGTGAGCAGGCTGTGTGGAGTGCGCGCTGCACCAGGTGGTCGGCGCCGCCACGGTGAGTCAGCGGGTGACCTCCCCGAACGCCAACTGTGTCCGGCGGACCGCGGCGCCTGGAGTCCTGACAGACAGCTTTCTTGGCGTGACATCATTACGTCACGGTTCGCTAAAACAACCGCTATACGCGCCTCCCTCCTCCTCGCCAGAGGCACGTCTCATGATGACGCACGCCACACGGAGAGAGTCCACCGGACCAACCCCAACGACAACCACAACTCCACCAGAACCCCTCACGACCGATGTTTGCATCCCCTGTTGACGGGTTAGGGAAACCCTGGCTCTGAGCACACACAGATCACTCTTTAGATGAGCAGAAGGTGCAACGCGGTCTTTGAATAATACTTTCTGCAGTAGTTAAACCCAGAGGTTAGAAAAGCAATCCAGACAGTTTTAATTTAACCCATTAAGACCTGAGGCGATTCTTAAATTTCTTTTCTAAATCCTAACAGTTTTTTGATCTAAAAAAATGTTTTCAAGATTTTTCAAAAATAGCAGATATACAAGCTCATAGTGCGGCACTCGGTGCCGCACTATGAGCTTGTATATCTGCTATTTTTTAATAGCCCAAAGAAATCTAAAAATGACACACAGAATGCGTTCCAGGTCATAATGGGTTAAAACAATAAAAAATAAGTCACCCTTTGTTGCCACAGCCTTTAAATGTAGCCAAAGGGTTTTGTTTTCATAGACATGATGACTGATAACAAAAACAAAAAAAAAATGAACATTGGTCGTATTGATCAACGGTGATCTGGCATCTGACAAATTTATAAAGGCCCTAATAATGTTCTCGGTAAACGACCGTTGCGTACGGTCGCACACGTTGCACTGTTTGAGAGAAAAGTGCTTCATAGACGTTGTCTGTTGACAGGAACCAGCGAGGAACGCTAAAGCCAGATTTATTCTTTGTTGTTGAATACGATGGATCATACAACAATAGTCATAACTCGTCAACTCACACTTCTTCATGTCCTGGAACTAAAAGAAAATAAAAGAAATGTTTGGGATCTAAACTCAAACGGACCGGATGACTCCTTCGACTCTTCTCCTCTCCGCGGTCTGAGCTGTTAACAAGCGCAGACTATTTTCACAAACTGTTGCACAATTTACTCGTTGGAAACTTTTTTTTCCCCTTTTCTTTTAACAGAAAAAAAAAATACAATTTAAAAAAAGTAATCCTGTCTTGAACTGGGAGACAGTTTGGGTCTGACCACGCATTGGAGGACATGGACAGACTAATAATGCACAAGTGAACGCAGCTGACTGTGATGGACACATGATGGACAGCAAGCAACTATCTCTGAGTATGAGATTTGTTATATTATTTCTAAAGGAAGAAAGACTCACCTCGACTATTTGTTCAAATGAAAAACATATAAATAAATTAATTCAATTTAAAAGGACAATTTCGGAGATCACATTGGGAGTTAATACAACCACAAACATACAGTATGTGACAATACATAAAAGTGTCCAGAGTATTATACTGTACCTTCACTTTCATCCAATAGGCTCTATGCACAGCAGCCATGTTGTGAAGAAATTCACAGGTGTTGCCAATGATACTAATAAAGGCTCTGTTCCATTCTGGTCAAACAGAGTCAGGGTGTTGGCTCACTGGAAACACTCTGCTACACCAGTGGGTCTCAAAGTGTGGTCCAGGGACCCTCATGGTTCCTTTAGGGGGTTCCAAATGGCCCCTTACGGGTGTGTAACTCTGAGAGTGTACAAATGGAACCAAATGGACCCGTAAGGGTCCATTTTGTTCCATTTGTACACAGTCAGAGTTATGGTGGTCGTGGAAATTAAGAAGTCTGAGAACCACTGTGCTACACTAAATGGAACAGAGTCTGCATTAGTATCATTGGTAACACCTGTGAAGGAAGTGATAATGTGGCTGCTGTGAATAGAGCCAATTGGAAATGGAAAAAGTTTGGTAGAATATAAAACGGTCACAAACAACAACACAATCGATTTGGGTTTTCTCCGAGCAAATAAATGAATGTATCCGTTGTATGTCTGTATGTGTTGCTGACAACTTGATGGACAGGAGGATAAAAAGTGGACGTTTCGGAAGTTTTGTCGGACAATTGGTGATTGTCTGAGGTGAAGTTTCCTTTTTTTCCTCCATGTAAAAAAAATGTAATGGTTGTTCTTTGCAAATGCACACGGCCGCCCGACAGAGACTTTTCTGCACACGGCCCAAAGTTAGCTAGTAAAAATGACAGTTTGTTATATTTCTTCTTCTTTTTGGCAGCTTTTGACAATGGCTCGGTTGATAAGACATTCTTAAGGTCCACGCATGACTGCTGGGCTCACGAGGACCCAGAGGAGGACGGGTTGACTGTTGGCGTTGGTTACCTGTTTGCATGGGATTGTGGGAAAGGTGGAGGAATGCGGTGATGCTAATCTAAGCCTGTGTTAAGCCTAATTTATACTTCGTCATACAATGGTGTCGCACGGTATTTTCGGGTGCGTGACACTGTTGTACGACAAAGTATAAATCGGGCTTTAGTGAGACCCATACACTATGCCTGGTCCCACAAAGAAATGCACAGAAACACACACAGAAACACACACACACACACACACACACACACACACACACACACACACACACACACACACACACACTCGCAGACACTTTGCTAACTTGTTTTTTTTTTATTCCGTTGCTGATTAGATTTTTATCATCAGTTTTATGTAAAGCACTTTGTAACCTTATTTTGATAAGTGCTTTATAAGAGTTATTATTATTATTATTATTAGCATTGTCACTAGTCTCTATTGACGGCTATTAATATTGTACAAAAATATGAAGTTTGCATCTTACAGTCTTTTGGACAGCGGACACAAACATAGCGTGAAGATGGATTCGGTCAACATCACGTCAGGCTATATAGACAGTAGATTTGGTTCTCTTGGATGATCTAAAACAGTAGTGTTTCTCAAACATTTTAATTTCATGGACCCCCCGTAACTCTGAGAGTGTACGGGTCCATTTGGTTCCATTTGTACGCTCTCAGAGTTACAGACCTGTTTGGGGTCCATTTGGAACCACATATCTGAAAGTACCTGGGAAGCTGTGTGGGTGGATGTGGTATTCCTGCTATTAAGCCAGGTGGGTCTCTGAATGTCTGTCTGAATGTCTGTCTGTCTGTCTGTCTGTCTGTCTGTCTGTCTGTCTATCTGTCTGTGGGGAAATGAAACAAGGTCGTTTGACCGGGTTGGTGGTCAAGATTGTATCGTTTTTTGGCAGCTCTATATGTGTGTTTCAGTATTTCAACGGGGGCACCATACACTTCTCCTGTTGAATTTTGGTGGTCGTGAATGTGTGTGTGCGTGCGTGCGTGCGTGTGTGTATGGGGGGGAGGGGGGGGTTATGAAATATGCTCTTTGTGATAATTGGGAGCCTTTGTTTGTTGTTTTTATTCCGCCCCCTCCCCCCCCCCCCCCCCCCACAAACATTCATCATTCATGGTTAATTCCTGGGGTTTGGACTCGGCAGTGAATAATATGTATTCTACCATGTTCCTCTTTTTCACACACTGAGACGAAAAAGGACAAAGACAAACAATCCCAAAACCATGGGGCAGTCTAAATCTGATTTGGGACGCTGATTTACAAGGAAGGGTTAAGTGATATTCTTTTGTTGAAACAAATGTTAAATGGCTCTATATTATGATGGTTATCATTGCTATAGAGTGTTTGTTCAATAACGGGAGTGTCTCTGTCTCTCGAGCTCGTTTGTAAACAGAAACGGTAGGGATAACAATTTTTATCCAAGCAGGAGAGAGAGAGAACTCATGCAGGATACAGGAGAAACAAGTGAAATTGGAAATGATGGCCAAAAAATAAGTGAGCAGACAAAATTGAGACTGGAACGCTCAAATTGAAGCTGATAAATTGGTTCTCTCACCTGATTGGAGGAAATTGGCCACCCACCTGAACATTGTATCGTTTACTAAAGAGATGGAGAGACGGGGAGACCCCTGTTACCAGTGGTGGTACTCGGATATCTTACTTAAGTAAAAGCAGCAATACCACAATATAAAAATACTCTGTTACAAGTAAAAGGCCTGAAAAAAAAGTAAAAGTACTAAAGTTTTGGCATCAAAATATACTTAAGGTACCAAAGTACCAAGTAAAAGTACTAAATCTTTGAAAATAGCAGATCTACAAGCTCACATGGTTAATATATGTTATATTTTATAATCATTTATATCTGAAAAGTAACTAGTAACTAAAGCTTTCCAATAATTGTAGTGGAGTAAAAGTACAATATTTGCCTCTGAGATGTAGTGGAGTAGAAGTAAAAGTACTGAAAATAGGAAATACTCCAGTAAAGTAAAAAATACCTCAAAAGTGTACTTAAGTACAGTACTTGAGTAAATCTACTTAGTTACTTTACACCACTGTCTGTTACTGAACAAACACACTATAGCAATGATTACTATCACAATATGGACTTTAACATTTTAACAAACACTTTTTGTATTAACCAAAAAGTGTCACACAAGCTACCTTTTAACACGACGCATTCCATGAAACGGAACATGACACAGCTTGTCCTGCCGATAAATAATTTGGCCATCGTGACCAACATGAATGTGTCTTTTTCTGGAACAGCGGTTTTGTGTCACCGTTTTTTTTTTTACGAATGAATGTGAATGCTGCTGCACTGTACGTTATTCTGTTTTGCACTCTATTGTCCGTCTTGGGAAAAGCCACCCGCTTTCGCCACTTCCCTTTCCGTACCGCTCACCGGCGCCCCCTTGTGGTGACGTGCGCCGGTGCTTGTCCATATGGTCGCTGTCATACTCACTAGTAGGCTATGTGTGGATGAGAGCGTCAGCGCCAATGTGAGCTGACACATGCACACATATTGTACAAAGACACACACACACACACACACACACACACACACACACACACACACACACACATACACAACTCGCGATAACACCCGAAATATATATGTGAATATGCACACACACACACACACACACACATACACACACACACACACACACACACAGCCACACACATAATAACCACTCCATTCTACACATGTGTTTTGGTATCAAGTCCTTCATGAGAACACACATAATTATTATTATTATTATTATTATTATTATGTGTATCACGACGCAGCTGTTCCCATCAGGCCTCACTCTCTAATCAAATACACTTCTTCACCCGTTCCCTGAATATCTCTCTATCTCTATCTCTCTCTCTCTCTGTCTATCTCTCCCTCTCTCTCTCTCTCTCTCTCATATTCCACTTCTTGTCTTTCCCTTCCTCGCCTCCTTTTTTTCTCCTTCGCTGTACAAAAAAAGGTTGTTTGAAATTTATCATTTGTATATTATGACGTACGAGTACAATAATGTTCTTTATTATGGAAGAAAACAAAACAAAAAAGAAAAAACAATGAGAAAGATTTATTTTTGTTACCGGTTTGTTTCATAATTCCTTTTTTAAATTGGTATTGTAATATTCTCTATGCAAGGAACTGTTCAGTGAATCATTTTTATTTAAGAATGTGTAATAAATGGTAGAAGCAGTTTGGCATGGAGTAATTCATGGTTCTTGGCTGTTATTGTGTGACATTTCGTCAAGGGATGCAACAGTTAATCGAACTAAGAGATTTAATCAATTTAAAACTTTTTTTTCAATTTTCTGAGAAAAAAATGTAATTCACAATCCTTTACAAATAGCAAAAATAGCCGATTGACAAGTTCACAAAGCCTCGCGATGTGTAGGATCGGCTATTTTTGTGCGAAACTAAGAAATGTTAATAGAGCTTAAATGGTTAATCAGACTAACAATTTAGTCAATTGTAAAACAAAAAAAATATCCACATTTCTTCACGTTGATTCGTTGATATATACAACATAAAATGTTACGATTATATGGTTAATAGAAAAAGTAATTGATAGAATAATCATTAAGAAACAAATTAGTTGCACCCCTAATTATATCCGCCGACATTATGCCGTGAATCATCACGGCTTAGTGGCTTATACCTCATGCAATACCACAGTTCCTCATCAAGCCCCCTGTCACTGTACCATTCAGTTTGATGACAATGGCCACACATCAAGCATTCATAGTTTGATCATTCATTCTCAATGGCCAGTAGGTAAGTAGGCATAAAGCAGTAATAAAGCATATAGTTATCTACTGACTTTTTTTATCAGGCTGAGAATTGTACAAATGATATGAATGAATATATTAACCCATTAAGACCTGAGGTCGATTCTACAAAATATCTTCTAAATCCTAACTGTTTTTTTTTTTAAAACTTATGTAACTATGTCAGTGGTACTCAAACTTTTTCATGTCGAGGACCCCCAAAATTATATGTATTTGGCCGCGGACCCCCATCTCAAATTGTTTTGTTCCAGGGACCCCCCCAGAGGCAAAGATTTGAGTTACAAATATATAAAACATATATATTCAAAGATTTGCACAAATGTTCACGATTTCTCAAAAATGGCAGATCTACAAGCTCATAGCGCGGCACTCGGTGCGGCGCTATGAGCTTGTAGATCTGCTATTTTTTAATAGCCAAAGTGTAAAATAATGCTTTTTAGCTCAAATCTAAAAATGACACAGATGCGTTCCAGGTCTAAGGTTAAGTAAGCCTGTCAGAGCATTTGAGTGTGTGTGATCCGTTGGTCTAAACTGGCCTATGGCTTAATGTATAGGCTACTTTAGTTGAGTGCAGTGTCACGTGCAGGAAAAAGCCGTTCTACGATCCGATCTACAAGCCATCTTGTCCGAAGGCTTTTTTTCCTGCACGCTGGTTTAGCGTGAACCAAGTGTGAATCAGGCTTAAATGTTTGCGGGATGTGGGATTAAAATGGACTCAAATCCACACACAGGATTGTAAAAATGTGTGGAAAAAACAGTTTAGGAGCAACCATTTAAAGCAACAACACAGTATTTCGCTAGTTTCTACGCGTATAGCACAAACACACTTCCACTGGATTCCCATGAGAAGGAGACGGAAAGCAGCTAGACAGGCATCAACACCGCAAGATGCCAACTCATCATCCGACTAATTTGTGTCTCCTTTCTTTTAAGGTTATAACAACCTCTGCGGGGCTGTTTTCCCTCAGAATACAGAAAAATACACTGAACACAAACAACGCAGGCTTCGTTATGAAGCTATAAGAATCCCCTCCTGCACGCAGTGCATAAAACTCAATATGTGTTCCTAGTGAAATTCGATTGATTGTGGCAGAGCAAGTCCGGAAAGAGACTGAAATACAGCTAGTTTGACTGAATACACTAACTCTCTCTCTCTCTCTCTCTCTCTCTCTCTCTCTCTCTCTCTCTCTCTCTCTCTCTCTCTCTCTCTCTCTCTCTCTCTCTCTCTCTCCCTCTCTCTCTGTCTCCATGGTGTGTTAATTACATCTGTTACCGACCAAGGTGATGACTTATCCACTATTTCTGCCTTTTTGACCGTGACTAAGTGATAAAAGGGGTAATAGAATAACTAATAGCTAATTAGGGAGTAATTATGCCCTAGTAAATGGCCCTATTCACTGTATTAATCCTGCTTAGGTCTGGCAGAGAGAAACTCCCATAAGGTTTTCTCATTTAAGGCTCCTTAATTGAAATGGGCACCCTCATCAGCCGGCTTACATGTATCTGTCGAACTTAATGTTCTTTTATCTGTAATTACAGGCGGCGACGTAATGCGCTATCTACCTTATTGCACCTAGCGCCTCGGTCTGCGGGGAGGGCTGTGGAGTCGGAGATGAAAGAGACATTTTTCAAGCCACAGCCAAAGCTCGGCAGCTCCTGCACGCCGGCGCTGGAGGGCCGGCTGTCATTTTAGCCCTGCGCTGACAGAGATGACAAAGTATACAGAAGCTATATAATCCCCAAATATGTACAGCGCTCCGTCACACGGCAGTGTCGTCGTTGCCGAGAACTGATCTCATAAAGCGTGTCACACCACAATACGTCGTTAGCTTGGAGATCGGTTCCTGAGGGCAAGTGACACGGCCACCCAGCGTAAATTGAGCGTGATTAATACCGGTGGTTCTCAAACTTTTTTTGTGTCAAGGACCCCCAAAATTATATATATTTGGCCGCGGACCACCATCTCAAATATCTAGTTCCAGGGACCCCCAGAAGCAAAGATTTGAGTTGCAAATGTTCGCTTTAGAAAAATATATATTCAAAGGTTTGCACACATTTTCACGATTTTTCTAAAATAGCAGATCTACAAGCTCATAGCGCGGCACTCGGTGCCGCGCTATGAGCTTGTATAGATCTGCTATTTTTGAATAGCCAAAGTATATAAGGTCAGAGGTTTGTGATCCTATATTAACACATTTTGCTGGGGACCCCCTGGAACCCCCCCAAGGACCCCTGGGGGTCCCCGGACCCCACTTTGAGAACCAATGATTTATACTTTACTAGTTGTATGACAGTCGCTCACTGACTTTCAACTGGAATATGCGACGCGCCTGACCTGAATAGAGGAATCAATCGAAGGGCGTTATGGAGGGGGGTCGTCTTTCTCTCCGATCACCTCCTCTACATCAGTGGCTCTCAATCTTTTTTAATCTCACAAACCCTCATAACTCTGAGAGTGTACAAATGTGTACACTCAGAGTCACAGATCTGTAAAGGGACCATTTGGTGCCTAACTCCCATTCATTTAGCTGGGGACCCCCCGGAACCATCTCAAGGACCCCCTGGAGGTGTCTCGGACCCCACTTTGAGAACCACTCCTATAAGCGCAAACATGTCTCCGCTTTCTAATAGGATTTAGAGAGTCGTGGAATAATGGCACAGATTCAGCACCGGGTGCAGAGACGAGGTCAAGAGAAGTGGATTCGTTGCCCAGTTAATTGGCGCGAGGAGGTCACAGCCAGGAAAGACATCATTATAAGAAGAGAGGTCGATAAACATGTGTCATGCCGGCCTTTAGATTAGATGTGCATAGAAAGCTATCCTGGCACCTGTCCAAGTGTCACGACGGGGCATGCATGTACAGTATGCTACCTCTGCTATATGTCTCTTCTATACAGAAGCTCCCTCTCAGCACTTTACCGTCCATCTTAACCCATTAGGACCGGGAAGGCATCTCTGTCATTTTAAGATTTCTTTGGCTATTCAAAAATAGCAGATCTACAAGCTCGTAGCGCGGCCGCGCTATGAACTTGTAGATCTGCTATTTTTTGTCAAATCTTGGACAATTTGTGCAAATCTTTGAATATATATATATTTTTAAAAGGGCCACACCATGAATTTATTTTTTTTGGGGAGGGGGGGGGTATTTTTTGGGCTCCCCAGTGTCTCTTGTACCCCAAAAAATATTTTTATTTAACATTCAGTCATTCATTCTCATTTCAGAGATTTTCAGAATGGGCGTGTCTGAACAGGCCATTTCAGAATGGCAATGCAAGTGATGTCACTTGCATTGCCATTGCATTGATGCTGGCCAGACAGAATTGCTCAGTAGCCCCCCCCCCTGCCCAAGAGGACGTTTTGGTATTGCAGCTGAAAGTGCTGTATAAGCCAGAGACAATTGACTTGGGATGAGTATATCTGAGTGATGATTTAGGCTCAAACCTTTTGAAAAAGGTTTGAGGGACATACACCATATGATATTAAATATCAAATATTTTTTTTAAATTCATGGTGTAGATCCTTTAAAGCGAAACTTTTTAACTCCAATATTTGCTTCTGGGGGTCCGTGGAACAAAATATTTTGACATGGGGGTCCGCGACCAAATACATAACATTTTGGGGGTCCTTCACATGAAAAAGTTGGAGCACCACTGATATAGCAACATACTGTTTTGATTTGGAGGGTCCAGGGACCCCCAGATGCAAAGATTGGAGTCAAAATGTTCGCTTTAAAAATATATATATTCAAAGATTCAATTTTCCACGATAAAAAAAAAGCTCATAGCCGCGCTATGAGCTTGTATTATCTTCTATTTTTGAATAGCCAAAGAAATCTAAAAATGACACAGATCATGCGTTCCAGGTCTTAATGGATTAAAGGTCCACTATCAACATTATCTCTATATACAGTGGACCAATTATTTGTATATACAAACACTGAGACTATGTGCGCGTACACAGGTTAGCTTCCCGAACCAATTATTTTGAGGATCGCCTGTGCCGAACAGCCTCGCGTGTCGCCGAGCGCTTCCTCCGCGATTGGAGGTCAGGGTTTTTGAGCACAGCTGTTTTGGGAATCGCTTACACATGAAAGAAACCACAGAGTATATATATTTAAAGAAAGAGAGGTGACAGCACGCATTTTTTTTAGGCGCTAGCCTCATCGGCCGTGAGATTGTCCTTGTTCTGTGCATGGTCCCTGGGCCCGCATGGTTAGGAATGGCTGTTCTAGATGTCTAGTAACATCCCCTTTTAACCAAGAGACACCTGAGAAATGTTACATTGACAGCTGAGCTATGTCGAGTCTGTCCACCGCCGCTCAGGGGGACTCGCTCCATTAAGGGGAGGACATGAACGCTGTGCGATCATGTCGAGTTCAAGCTACTGCAATAAAGGGGAGCTAAAGGATTTCTCTGGGCTTCAGTGAATCAGCTCAAACATAAAGCCTCTTATTTTATTCATTTTTTTTTTTTGTATTTCTTATGTGGCATAACATTCACCGAGGGGGCGGGAGAGCTGCCAGTGCCAGTGGGTGTCGTGTAGGCGCTTGGCAGCCATTTAGGGGAAGTGATTGCCACATCTGGCGGTGTTTAGATGCCAACTCACTGGGATGCCCATTCTGCGAGTTGAAAGCCTCCCCTCCCCTCCCCTCTGCAATATGCCCCGATCCCCCGATCAACACCTTTTTATTGCCCGCGCGCCGCCGCCACGGATTTAGGCATGGATAAGTAAACCTTTACTCCGATTACACCGACTTACTTGGAGACTAGGGGTCTTTGAGACGTACTTAGATTAGAGCCGCACAATTGGAACTGGTGAGGGGGGGAAAAAAGTCTCAAAATTCTCCTGACACCATGCCCAGAACAAGTGGATTTTCTGTCTGAAATGAGAGAGATTTGTCCCATGGACGGGACTGGGGGAGGCGATGGATTCTTTTGGCTGCCGCCACAGACAGAGCCAAGTGCTTAGGTATTTCCAATTATAGGGAATATGTCGGGGTGGCCCTCAGTAATTAAAGCCTAATCATGCTTGTGGATTCAGAGAGGGATACTCATCAACGTTTCATTAGTCCGGCCTGCTTGTGATGCCCGGCACCAATCCACGCTCCGCACACAATTCTACTCAGATAATAAACAATACTGTAATGTTTGAGAATGGTCTTCAGTGTTGCCAGATTCTGTGAGAGAAACAAGGGACCAGGTCTAGGAAAACCAGCCCAAAACGAAGCGACTATGGGCCACATGAGGACTTTGACATATACATCAGCTATTTGAAGCTCACACGGCGATGCGACGCGTTGTGAGCTTGTAGATCGGCTATTTTCAAATAAAATCTCGCGGGGAAATTATAATAAGATCTGGCAACCCTGATGGTCTTTACTCCAAAGTGCAGAGAATATGCGTATTTTTTGTTGCTGCCAGAGATAGATATCTTATCTTGGAATAATATCAAATCAAGCTCAGAATCAGAAGCATATCTTATTGTCACATCACAGGTTTACAGGTGTAAAACAATGGGTGAAATTAGTTTTTGTGCCAGCTCCAGCGCCAGAAAAAGAGAGAGAAGAGAGAGAGGGGCGGGGTGGGGGATAAGGTGCATGAGCATAGCAGCTGGTATCTGTTCCTAGACATTAGTGCAAGAAGAGTAGGATATCTGTGCATGTACGTGAAGATTAAGGTGCAGAGTATCGGCAAGTGTCAAGTTCAACCATATAGTCCTCAATAGGTCGCTTTACTGGTATAATCCACAGGTGGTGGGTCTATGAGGAAAACAAAAGTCCAATCTGATGACAGGCGATGGTCATGCCTTGTTCATCAACAGTCTGATCGTAGCTGCATTTCTGAAGCACACTATTTTTTAAATAGAAATGAAACCGAGGTCAAGTGTGGAATGAACAGAAGTCTTTTCTGTGGGTTTGGTAAAACTTGTAGCGTATGCACACAGGATAAACAATAAGCATGTCAGTCTTACTACAATGAAAGACACCTGCACGCATGATTTTTGTTTTTGGTGTAGAATCAGAATCAGCTTTTTTTGTCCCGTCACAGGTTTACAGGTGTAAAGAGCACACTCCATCATTTTCACATATTTTGTGAGAAGGGTGAGGATAGAGCAGAACGTTAAGAGATAGGAACAGGTTACATAAAACAAATAAAGATATAGACATATAGTGCATGTGATAGCAGGTATATATATACATGATGTTTAGTACATTATAGCATTATGCTATTATGTACATGAATGTACATGATTCTTTAGAAGCATTAGCATCATATGTAGTTTGATATCATCCTATCGTCCTTACTGTTCTCCAAATAATCGGAATCAGACAAATTCCGGGGACCACCAGGGGTCCAAATGGACCCTTATCCGTCTGTAACTCTGAGGAGTACAAATGGGTCCATTCGGTTCCATTTGCACACTCTCAGGAGTTAAATTAACTCTGAAGATTTCACAGTATAGATTGTGGTCGCAGAGATTAAAACAATCACATAAAATGGGGATCCGTTGGCCTAATATACAGTATATCAAACCCAGGAGGTCGTTCTTGAAATGAAAAGGGTTGTGAATCACGGACCTATACCGTTTCCACACGCAAACCACTGTGAATTTGACAGACACAGCACCCACACACACACACACACACACACACCTGCTGGCCTGGTGAGAGAGAGAGAGAGAGAGAGAGAGAGAGAGAGAGAGAGAGAGAGAGAGAGAGAGAGAGAGAGTTTGAAAAGACACCGCTGCTGCAAGGGGTCATGCATAATGCAGCAACCTCTCTCTCTCTCTCTCTCTCTCTCTCTCTCTCTCTCTCTCTCTCTCTCTCTCTCTCTCTCTCTCTCTCTCTCTCCCCCCCATCTCTACCAGTGCCCCCCCGCCCCCCACTCTGCAGTAAAAATAGATCAACAGACCTGAGCTTTCAGCTGTTTTTTTGTTTTTATGCTACTTGCTCTCACTTGGATCTCACCAGGTGCACTCGCTGTGTAGCGGTGGCTTCTAAAGTCACATTGCGTTCAGCGAGCAAAGCCCAGGTAGGCCTACAGATGCGTTGTGTGTGTGTGTGTGTGTGTGTGTGTGTGTGTGTGTGTGTGTGTGTGTGTGTGTGTGTGTGTGTGGGTTGGTGGGTGTAACCGAATATGTGCAGTTGTGCAGCATGTGTGTGTGAGTAGAGTTCCAAAATATGTTTATATGAATAGAAATGTTTGTGTGCCAGTGTGCGTGTGCGTGTGCATGCTCGCTTGTGCCCAGCCTGCATCATTTATTTAAAAAAATACAAAAAAAATCCAGTATGCAGCCAACACACTGAAAGGTATCCGCAGTGTGTGGAAAATATCACCAATGCCATTTGCAGCAGGAGAAATGTTGCAGGTCGCCATTACTGTGAATAAACATCAGCATTAGAGCGGCTCCTGGCTAAGCAGGTGAATATTTATGGAGTGTTTCAAATGTGTGCTGGAATGGAGCTTCATGGAATGGACTGGCTGCTGCCTGCTGCAGATTACCTGAGATGTTTTGGAAGGCATTTGTCAATTCACTAACAAGGACCACACCACCAAACAATATGGGTTTACGGAATTTATTCCGTAGAAAATGAATCGATGAAATGAACAAATAAGAAAAATGGCAAACAGGCTTCGGGGCTGGTCATCTGGGCTGCTCGGCCTGTGATTAAGCTGAGATGGGGGAAGCTTCAGGGGTCCGCCGTATAGCTCCCGGGCATAACAAACTCCCCTCAGGGCCCTATGAAAAAGAAAAGGGTAGACAGAGGGAATGGGAAGAGAAGTAGGGTGTGTGAGGGGGATGTGAGAACAGGGTGACGAGTGGGTTAGGTGAGCATTTATAGGTGAGTGGAAGTCACCTGATTGAGGAGCTGTGGTCCTGCTGCCCCTGAACTTCTGCTATATAGGCGCTCCATTTGGTGAGTAGAACTTTCAGACCCTCTGCTCTAGCCTGGAATCCACACAGAGGCGCTCATTCAGCGTTTTCTTTTTTTTTTTTTTTTTTTTTCACTTCGACTTCTCCTTGGCTATCATCTTGTTTGAGCCGGATTTCCAAACGTCACCAATAAGTCAAGTCAAGTCAAATTTTACATTGGAAGGCTCTGTCCCGCCTAGCCTATGGACCTTTACATTGGAAGCCACTGGTCCCGCCCCGCACCACAGACCAATCAGAAGCCACGGCTCCTGGGTGCCCGTCCCGGCCCTTGGAAATGGCATGATTTCCAGACTGAGAAGCAAAGTGAGAAAAACGAATCCGCCAAACGGAGCGAATCAGTCTGGATTCCAGGCTACCTCTGCTCACCCCTTTGGCCATTACGAGTTTGAATAGGCCTTTTTTTTTTTACAGCATCCATACTTACTTGAATAAGTTGTGTTATGCTAGTTCTTTCACAGGTGTTCCCAGTGATTACCGTTCAGGTCAGAGTCAGGCTATTATGACTTCACTGAATGGAACAGAGCCATAACTACATTAACCCTGGCGTCCCTATTTGGGGCAGATTTTTTTTTCTTCGTTTTTGTTTAAGAAAAAAAAATGGAGAAGATAGCAGATCTACAAGCTCACAAAGCATCATAGATCTATTTGTGTATGACAAATATATTAAGTACAGTATATATGGCTTAAGTGGTTAATTAGTAGCCTATCATTGGTAACACCTGTGAAGGAAGGAAGCAGGTCACACACACACACACACACACACACACACACACACACACAAACAGCAATAGGCTCTATGCACAGCAGCCATATTGGAAAGAAATAGGGCCTCTTCTTACTTCCTTCACAGGTGTTACCAATGATGGCTTTGTTCCATTCTGGTCAAACAGAGTGTGGTCCAGGTACCCTCATGGTTCCTTGAGGGGGTTCCAAATGGCCCCTTGCAGGTGTGTAACTCTGAGAGTGTACAAATGGAACCAAATGGACCCGTAAGGGTCCATTTGGTTCCATTTGTACACTCTCAGAGTTATGGGGGTCCCTGAAATTAAAATGTTTGAGAACCACTGTGCTACACTAAATGGAACGGAGCCTTCATTAGAATCATTGGTAACACCTGTGAAGGAAGTAAGGAAGAGGCCCAACTTCTTTCCAATATGGCTGCTGTTTATAGAGCCTATTGTTTTTGCTTGTAGTTGTTTGAGAGCCAACCGCTCTCAAACAAACTGCACAGCAGAAAAAGCAGCACCAAGCCGGCACTGCCCCCACAGCCCACAAGACATGGAACATTGACTGTCTGCAGCCTCGGCTTGCATTCGCTATACAACACTTCTGATGCAGACCCTTACGAGTCCATTTGGTTCCATTTTGCACACTCTCTGAGTTACAGATCCGTAAGGGTCCAGTTGGAACCCCACCAAGGAACCCTGACGGTCCCTGGACCCCACTTTGAGAACCACTGAGGTAAGGTAAGATAGAGCTTTATTTGTCCCCAGGGGGGAGTTGTATCCCCAAACGGGCCTCAAAGGTCAGGGGGCACCCTCTATAAAATTGCGCTCTTAACAGAGCCTGATATATATATATATAGCCTATACTGCATTGTTGTTGAATACCACCTGTGTCTTTTGTACTGTACAAGGTGAGAAGGTCCTTTATGTCCGTGTGTTTTGTGTTTTGTGTTTTGTGTTATTGCATAAGCCATATCTGTATTAAGCTAATTCCATTGCAAATGATAGGTGTTTTGTAAATCTTTTAAGAGCTGTTATCTCCTCAGTCACATCAATTATGCAGTGTGTTGGTTTTTCTATAAATGAAAATAGACAATCGTGTAGAGTGCGTGCACATGCAACGTATGTGCGACTCGTAGGTTGGCTCTGACTGTACCGACAGGTTTTACAGTAAAACAGCAGTCATGCAGCCACATAAAACGCATAAGACAAGTGGATGCAACCCAGTGGCGGAGCCAGACCGTCTTTATCGATAAGGCCTGGCAAATACGTCGCCGCAGATTGATAAACAGCTGGAGAGAGTTGAAATATGTAGGCGACCTACATATTTATGTTTTAGCTTAGATAATAGGCTACAATAGTTGGTAGATGATTGGTAAATTATGACGACGACTTTTTCAGAGATAGACTTTTATTTTGTTCTTTCGTGAACCACAAGCATATCAGAGGTCTTTTTTTTTTTTACTATATTCAAGCCATGGGTATTGGTGATACCATCTGTTTTTGAATGTGCGTAATTTCCCATTCATTTCATTAGCAGGGAATTTTGTTGGTTGAGTTGCTGGCTCCTTGATAGCCGATAGATCCCCAATTTTCTGCTTAGACACCGGGCAGTCCAAGGGTTGTGGCCGCCATAGGAATGGATGCAAAAGCAGCAACAGGGGCCTCTGAATTGTCCCCCTGTGCGGGTGGTGATGAGCCTAGCGGGGCCGGTGGAGCTACATTTGGCACAATTGCTGTGGTGTTTGCTCTTGACAAACTTTTTTCCCCCTGTCAGTGCCATTGCTGTGTCTTAAGAGTCTTAAGAATTAATCAAGAATGAGGCTGGGACCTTGTTGTGAGTGGTGTTTATACTGTGTCATGACGGAGCAAACCGGTTCTGTGAATGGGGGAGACGGGCAGACACCTAAACACACCTAATCACAAAAGATTATTGGCACTCAAAAGACTCAAAACATCCTCCAGACACGCAGGATGCAGAGAGAGAATAGATGTGTATTAAGCTGTCTGTCAGCCTTGAGTCTAGGGCGGCGATATTCATAGTAAATACACAAAAAGGCACAGCTTAACTGAGGTAAGGCCTGACTGCCGACAGTAGATCCGTGCCTGATGCAACCTATAAGAAAATGAAAACAAAGAACATTTGACATTATTAGATTAGTGACTTTTAAATTTCTGTCAATATGGCTGCCATGAAAAAGGTCTATTTGCAGACCGCACACCGTCTCACTCTCTTCATCACGTGAAAAAGATTTGTTTGGGTCAGTGCGGGAGTAATCTCTCAAGACAGATTCTGCTAACAGCAGAACCTGTCAGCACCACTGCCCTAAACATGTAGTGTTGTTGTTAGTAGGGATAAACACAGAAGCATCCCGTGAGGAAGTGGACTATGAACAAAAAAGGAGGTGGTGCCCCCAGAGGCAAAAACAAAGCCGAATGGGTTCCCAGATTGGGGGTCGGAGCAGTTAAAGCTAAGGGCCGGATTTACAGCAAAAACACAGAATCAAACTAATTTAGGCACGCATATGCTCTCTCCACCCAGCCAGCCTCCCTGAAGAGCATTGATCCGTATCATAACCACAGAGGGCCAGAATCCACCATGATTGGCCGTTACACTGCCCTCCACCGCTAATTAAACAGCCCTTCCTAACGAGGTCGCCGAGATAACGAGGCTGGATGGAAAGGTCACCACATCTCGCTCACTTCGTGTCGGATAATATAGCGTCGATATCCTGGAGAGGACATGAGAACACCTAAATGAACAACACACACAATCACCCCTTCAGATTAGAGCACGCCGACCGATGCCAAAATTCTTAGTCCGAGAGTCCTAGAATGCGATTACCATATTTTGTGTGATATTTTGTCCAAAAAGTGCAACTTCTTCTAATACATTTGAAACACCTATAGGTTTTATAACAATTTGACAACATTTAACTAGAATTCATTTTATTTTAACACTTGAGCCCTATTCAAAACATTTCAAAAATAGTTGATCTGCAAGCTCACAACGCATCGCAACCCGATGCGTTGTGAGCTTATAGATCTGCTATTTTTGCAATGTTTTGAAAGCTTTTGAAAAATGTTACGAAGAATGACATGCCCAAAATATAGGGAAGAAAGAGGTTAAAAATCGGGACACATCGGCTGCATAATTGCCGATACCGCTGTCGTCAACTAGTCAAAAAAGTCAAATAATGAGCGATATATTGGCCATATCGATATATCAGTCTACACTTCAGAAAAACATAATATAAAACAAAATCAAAAACAGAAGAAAAGAAAAAAAACTACTCTCGCTGTGCTTGTCTCCTTGTTCTGAACAAGGTCGATGGAGCAGAATGCTGACGCGTGAAATTGGCGGAGAGAGACAGCTTTTATCACGGAGCTCCTCTTTGATCTTTTGGGGTATTGGAAAGCAGGGTTCAGCATCACTCCGAGGCGTTAAAGCTGAAATTTGTACGTTTTATGTCCTTTTCCAAACGGAGAAAGGTTATTGCTAACTGTAACAACCAGGATTCAAACCCGGGTCTCTTGTGTGGGGAAACCAAGGCCTCTACCGCTCAGCAAGAGGGAATCCCTGCTTGGCCAAGGGGCTTATGGGATTCAGGCAGGGCTACTCAGTGGTGGTAAAAGTACTAAAAAAAAATCTTAAATAAAAGTATCAATACTGCAATGTAGAAACACTGTTACAAGTAAAAGTCTGGTAATCAAAAGTTACTTGAGTAAAAGTACAAAATAAAGTACCAAAAGTAAAGTCATTATGCACATTTGCACAATGTCCCATTTCTCAAGGTATCATTATTATGTATACAATGTATTAAAATCTATTTATGCGACACGTTGTGAGCTTGTATTTCAAAGTCTAAATAGGGCTGAAGTGGTTATGTTTTGTAATAATAATTAAAATCTACAAAATAACTAGTAAGTAAAGTTTTCAAATAATTGTAGTGGCTCTGAGATGTGGTGGAGTAGAAGTAAAAGTATTGAAAATTGGGAATACTCCAGTAAAGTAAGAACACATCAAAATGGTACTTAAGTACAGTTCTTGAGTAAATGTACTTTCCACCACTGCTGACACCAGGGTATAAATGTCTCAATGAGTTAGAGAGACTGCATATCTATTAATAATATTGTATTAAAATACAATACAGATTGGTTAAAATGACATTGTATTCATGAAAATACCAATATTGGAGCTCTATGTATGAAGTGCATGAATATAGGCAGTGCTGAGATGAATAGCAGAGGGAGAGGGACAGAAGTAGACTAGAGCACGACTAGATAAAGTTATTTGTAGCAGATTTCTTATGGGGAGCAGAACAGGAATGCAATATGTGTACACACATACGCACACGCACACGCACACGCACACGCACACGCACACGCACACGCACACACACACACACACACACACACACACACACACACACACACACACAGACAATCTCACAAGCACTGTCCCTGCCTCTGCCTTTTAGGGCCTGTGTAGCTCTTTCCTACAGAAGGCTGATATAGGATATTGAAATATATTCTTTCAAGACAGATGTGTGTTGGTTGAGGCTCCCACAATTTTCAAATGCTTCCACAACAGTCTGTATAGGCTCCTTCAGAAGCTCTGAAAATGAGTAGAAAATAAAGAGGATGTTATTTCTCCACTCCTGTTTCGCCTGTGCAGTCCTAGTCCGTAAATAACTCAAATTTCGTCGAGACCTATTGCTAGCTGCTTTGCAGAAATGAAAAAAATATATATATATATATTTTAACCCATTAAGACCTGTGTCATTTTTTGATTTGAGCTAAAAAGCATTATATTACACTTTGGCTATTCAAAAATAGCAGATATACAAGCTCGTAGCGCGGCACCAAGTGCCGCGCTACGAGCTTGTAGATCTGCTATTTTTGAAAAATCGTGAAAATGTGTGCAAATCTTTGAATATATATATATATTCTTTTCAAGTGAACATTTTGAACTCAAACGCTTCATGGGGGTCCCTGGAGCAAAATATTTTCAGATGGGGGTGGCGGCCAAATACATATCATTCTGGGGGGTCCTTGACATCAAAAAGTTTGAGCACCACTGATATAGAGACATACGTTTTTCAGAATACTGTTGGGATTTAGAAGACATTTGTAGTCGGCTTCAGGTCTTAATGGGTTAAAGATATTTTCAAACACATTTTTGTAAACACCATGTCGTGGTTGGTCTAATATCCTTCTGGTCTGTGGAGCAGATATCTTCCTGTTGTGAACGTCTCTGTTGCGTTCAAAGATTGTGCAAGAGATAATCTAGGCTTGAACTAGGACGGCTGCCAGCTGTGACCAGTGTTCTCCTGATTGGGTAGGAACTATTAATATACATGATTAAGAGATTATGGTTTCGATATATTTTCGGTTAATTGCCCAGCCCTACCAAGAACCCTCTTTACCCGCACATTTAGTGTGTTTTTAATTCATTTCTATTTTCTCTTTGTTGTTTTGTTACATTTACACCAGTATATCCTTCTGAATTTGGTTTGTTAGTGAGTTATTTTTTCTTATTGCGGGAGGAAACCAGTCTCATCTTTGTAAGGCCCCATTGAGCTCGGTTGTGACAAAACATACACTCAAATACACATATGCATTAATGTGCATACACACACACACGCACACACACACGCACGCACGCACGCACGCACGCACGCACGCACGCACGCACGCACGCACGCACAGACAGAGCACACAGACAGAGCACACAGACAGAGCCCAGACATGGTATCTGGGCCTCTCATCATTTATCTCCATGCAGCAGAATCAGGATAGATCGGTTCAATTAGACTGGCCTTTAATGTAATCTGTTTAATCCATTTCTTTCATCAAAGCCAATATCTACCTCTTCTCCTCAGAGCTCAGGATTAGGCCCGGTGAGTCTTCCCGCCTCTGCGTGAGAGAGGGAGAGGAGAATATTCCTGGCTATTAAAAAAGGAACAAAAAAATAAATAAAGGAAAAGAAAACAGCGACTGTTGGTTAAATTACAGTCCGTCTTACTAAGGTACCGCGTGCCGGAAATAGTCGATCCACAAGCTCAAAACGCGCCGCAAACGCGGCGCGTTTTGAGCTTGTAGATCGACTATTTAACGGCGCGTTTTGAGCTTGTAGATCGACTATTTAACGGCGCGCGGCACCACAATACGACGACGTATAAATCAAGGCTTATAGGAGCGGCTGCATCTCAGATCTCTGTGCTTTACAACCGGCGGGGGAGAACAGAGACTTATACCTGAGTGAAGTTTTAACGGGTGGAGATTTAGGAGGTTCATATCTTGGTGAAAGACTGTGTAGGGGCTGTTTGGCACAATATGTAGCACCGCCATAAAACATGAAGGCACGGGAGGACACATTAGAGCCTCTTCCTCTCATGTCCTACTTCATGATGCCGGGGACTTGATCTAACGTCTATCTCCCGCCGCCGACAGACCTTGTAACTCCAATTTTGGAGACAATCAAGTTTTTTAAAGGCGCGCGTGCGCGCACGCGGCCATTTTATCTTCACAGCGCGCGCGCACATACATATATGGCCGTTTTCTCTTCGCCGTGCAGAAAGAGAGGAAAGTGTATAGAAGAGAGTCATGCTGTTGAATCTAGTCATTTAGTCGGTTTATAAAATGTTTAAATGTTCAAGAAGGGACTAGCTGTGATTTTGAAATGCTCTTTCAAGTGGCATAATTATAGCAAAACAAAGTGAAGGGAAAACCTACAAAAGACTCAATATTATGCTTTTTGATTTGTCTCCGGGCGTAAAGAATTCTTGTTTAACATATTGTTATGGCCTTCATTTACATCCTGGCTTTCATGACCTGAAGGGGAATTAGCAGGTGAGATCAATAAGGGATCGTTGCTTCCACCCAATCGAAGTCTAATTGGTGGAAAAAGAGCATCAGGCACTCATAATGTTATGCACATTGTGAAGTGGTATTATAGCTGTACAGATAGAATCCATGCTGTTATGCAGAGATTCATGATGATCCTTTCTTTATCATTCCAACCAAACAGTGATTAGCATATCTCTTCCAGAAAGGGTGCACTGCGAAACCCTAAAGTCGATTTAACCCATTAATACCTGGAAAGCATCTGTGTCATTTTAGATTTTAGATATTCCAAAATAGTAGATATACAAGCTCATAGCGCGTCACAAGCTTGTAAATTTGCTATTTTTGAAAAATCGTGAACATTTGTGCAAATCTTTGAATATACATATATTTTAAAAGCATTTTTTTTTACTCAAATCTTTGCTTCTGGGGGTCCCTGGAACAAAATATTTTTGAGATGGGGGTCGGCCGCCAAATAACATATAATTTTGGGGGGTCCTTGACATGAAAAGTTTTGAGCACTACTGATGTAGCAACAAGTTTTTCAGAAAACTGTTAGAAGACATTTGTAGAATCGGCCTCAACTCTGGGAGTGTAGAAATGAACCCATAAGGGTTTGGTTTTATTCCAAGTGAACAATAACAGCATTTAATCAGTCCACCCAGAGGATAGCAGCATGTGAAATCATAATTAAACATTTATGTCCGACATGGTTCTCGATGTATAACAAGACACATTTGTAACAAAATACAAAAATAAATATTCAGATCATAAACGGTTAAAAAGTCTGTAACATACTAAATTCTTAGAGTGTAAAGGCTGCAGATGTACTGCGTGACTCTTCTTGTTTTCTTAACTGAATGAGAGTAGTTAATGGTCAAAATGGACCCTTGAGGGACCCGTAGTTCCATTTCTACACTCTCCGAGTTAACATTCAGAACTCTGCAGTGTGAAATCCACTTCCCTCATGTTCGTTTGAAAGTAAAAACCTGTATACCCAATGGGCCTCCAATGGCTATACCGACATTTTCTAGGGATCGGACCTGTGACCTTTCTAGCACAGTGGTTTTCAACTTCAGTCCTGGAGGCCCTGCATATTGCTGGCTTCCAGTCCAGCCGTCTAATGGGATTAGAGAAGTAGCAGTAGCCTAAGTGGAGAACCATCAAGTCGTACTTGTAACGCTGCTCTTCACTGTTGACAGAAATGCATCCATAGTTCTTTTTTATTGCGGCAACAAACGCCTGCAGATATTAAAGCAATACATGAGGCTGTTCGTCTGACTCCATTGACTTCATGTTCTCCAGCACTTTCTCCGATTGTGTGTGTGTGTGTGTGTGTGTGTGTGTGTGTGTGTGTGTGTGTGTGTGTGTGTGTGTGTGTGTGTGTGTGTGTGTGTGTGTGTGTGTGTGTGTGTGTGTGTGTGTGTGTGTGTGTGTGTGTGAAAACACTGTCATAAGACCCGGCATGAAAAATTGGTTGTGTCTGGGTAAACACGTGTATTTGTGTGACAACATTTTCCCCCCAAAGCCTATCGTTCATGGCCGAGTCACACACACACACACACACACACACACACACACACACACACACACACACACACACACACACACACACACATGCACACCAGCCCTGGCTGCACAAGGACACATACACACACACACACACACACACACACACACACACACACACACGTTTGTATTACTATACTTGTGAGGACATCAACAATAGAACAGCGAAGTTATGGCTGCCACACTAAAGCAGAAAATAGCAGATCTACAAGCTCACAACGTGTCGCACAGCGATGCGTTTGTTCGGCATTTTCAATGTACGACGGTGGTGGACAACAAAGTGTTATTCAGGCATAACTCTAGCCTCCTAACCCTTAAACCAAATCCCTAAAAGTCTAATCCTAATCCCAACCTGAATTGTAAACCCAACTCCCAAAAAAAAAAGAATTACAGCTTGGCAAAGCTGTCAATAAACAGACACTGCAACTAGTCGTCACTTTCTCGTTACTTTCTCACTTTCTCCCTATTGGCCAAAGGCCAGCCAATGAGGGGCCGCCAATGGCTTCCCATACTCTGAACCAAGCCCCCAGAACCGCGGTCGAACAGTGCAGCTGCCGTCGCCTGGTGGTCAAATCTGGGATTGCAAGACTTCCGCATTTAAAACAATATTGCACGTGCTTCTATCGTCTGAAACCCTAGCACACACCCACACATACAGACAGACGCACAAAAAGGACACAGACGCAGACAGACACAGATGCACTTGTTTTCTTTACATCGGTAGCCAAGCTTGTTAACTAAAAAAATACATTTATCTTGTGAGGACCAGGAACAATGTCCTCACAATGTCTATTTACTTGTGCGGAGTGGAGACATATGGCATAGAAACACACACACACACACAAACACACGCGCGCACACACACACACACACCCACACACACGCGCACACAGACATTCACATCCGCTGTAGTGGTTTGAGTTGCATGTTGCTGACTGGTTTGATGAAGGCACTGAGTGGTCTGCCTCACAGGGGACGGGCTGGCTGGGTGTGGGGGTGGGGGGTCTAGGGTTAAGGGGGGGGGGGGTGGAGGAACGTGGCAGGGCAGTAGGGTTGGGGGTTGCACAGCTGTCCAGTGCCCCCTCTGGTCCCCCCCCCCCCCCCCGCTAACACAATCCCTATAACAAACAATATCTGACGACAGATATTGATCGGTGGATGGGGATGGATCGATGCGTGTTGATTGGGTGGAGAAGACAGCGTTCCAGGCCTTGGTGAGTATGGCGTCGCTGTCGGGTGGAAACCTTGTATGTCCAAAACCGTTTTTATTTATTTATTTTAATAAATAAAAACGGTTTTGTAGAGCTGTTATTCTCACTAGGTATGATGGAGTCATAGTCATTGACGAAAAAAAACATAACAAGTTGAAATATGGAGATGGGAGGTTTCTTGCCGACCACGACGATAGGAGCTGGGTCTGGTTTCAAGCCCTGCCTGTCAGCCAGCCAGGGCTCTGCGTGGAATCCTTCAGGGATGAGGAGGCCTACTCCACTGCATCGCATTGTGAAGTGCGTTTGTGGGAATGCATTCTGTTGCATTAAGGGGGGAAAAATGGGAGAATATGATCACAAGTGGGATAGATGCACTATATAGCAGAATCCTCTGTGCTCATTTTACTCTGAGGGTGCATTTTTCACTGGTAACCGGAATGTTCACCCCAAAATACGCCGCAATTTTTTTCACGGACCGCTCATTTCTTTCACGGACCGCTCACCCCCCAGCGGTTCTTGTGTGATTGTATTCGTTTTACTGAGGTTAAGGTTAGGAACAAGGTTAGGTTTAGGCATAGTTTTACTGAGGTTACGTTTGGGAATAAGGTTAGGTTTAGGCATAGTTTCACTGAGGTTAACGTTAGGAATAAGGTTAGGTTTAGGCATAGTTTCACTGAGGTTAACGTTAGGAATAAGGTTAGGTTTAGGCATAGTTTTACTGAGGTTACGTTTAGGAATAAGGTTAGGTTTAGGCATAGGTTTGACTTAGGTTACGTTTAGGAATAACTGGTGGCGACCGTTCCGAGGTCGCCGGATTTGACCCGGGGCGAGCGTGTTTTGGGGCGAGCGTTCTTGTATTCTTTTCTCTTACCACTGAGCATTAATGCGGCACTGTAGGTAAATTTAGACACCAACCCAACTGTCTTTATAATACATAATATTTAATAATAGTGTTTTTTTCTGGAACAAGGCCCACTTGAAAATCTCTAAAGCATTCGTGGTCCACCCATCTGACCACATACTGTAACACAGCAGCCAAGGTTAAGAGGTCAGATGGGTGGACCGTGTGCATTTTCAGAGCATGTTTATTTTAATGATCAACCAATAGACTCTCGACTGGATCGATTATATTTAAAGTTCCTATTTATCGGGTACACAATGAAAACTAAAGTTTTATATTATTTAAATCGTAGTGTTTTGCCAATTATTTGGGGGCCCACATGGGAATCGCTGCTATAAAGTATTTACTGTGGTCAAGTTATTGCCAGTGAGAATAGTTTCACACGACTGAGATCAACCGAGCCAGACGGCTTATGAAATCCCCATTTGAAACAGCCCATTTTTTGGGCTGTTTCTGTTTGGGAGAAGGTCATTAAGATTAAAGCCACAATCCGTAAGTTTTACCTCCCCTCCTGACAGAGAGAGCTAAATGCAACTATAATACCCAGGATTCGACACATTGGGTCAGGTCTGCCACGTGAGAAACCAAACAGTGACCGCTCAAGGGAGAGGGAATTTGGCCAGGGGGGAGATATTGTGCTTATGAGCTTCAGGCAGGGCAGCCAGCTTCCTGTCAACCAGTATTGTTCTCGTACCTGAGACCAGGATCTGAATTTCTCAATGGAAAAGCAGGGAGACCACCTCCAACTACCCTGCAAATGTCTCTATGCTCTACCACACAGATTGGATAAATTAACCTTTTATTAATTAAAATATGTCCCAGATTGCAGCTTTAATACATGCATGTGTTAAATGTTTCCACAGCATATGTGCCTATACATACATACAGTCACAACAAGGTCTGACAGTAGGCTTATATTGCACAGGATACTGCATGTGCGGTTGGCATCAAGCATCATAGATGTGCATTTAGCGCCATCTGCTGTCCATTGAAAGCAAGTTCAAGTACACAAATCAAGAACTGTGTGCTAAACTAGAAGAAATCTGCATTTTCTGTTCAGTGCTCATTATTATATCCATTTCTGTGTTAGTGTTAGGCTATATCAGGTTTATTCACCCTTCTGCATTGCCATTTTGTCAATTTAGCTGTCATTCTTTTTAACAAAAACTCAACTTTCCTGAGCAAACATTTACAACCCGGTGACCTTTGAGTTGCATGCAGACAGGCTTTTTTTCGTTGTTTCTTTTTCAGGTTCTTTTTCATTTAAAGTGGAAAGTTAATGAACAGCTTACCATATCTATAATACTAAGATTGCAAACAGAGCCTGGCCCGTGAGGCTAAGATTACAGCGAAACCAGCTGGTTAGACAGAAGTCTATAGCACAGGACAGGAGGATCATGTGTGACCGTCGCTTTGAAGGCAAAGAGCACGCGGTTGCTTACTTGAAATACAGGGTGACCCCCAATGAACTGATCCCTGAGGTTGTTGACTTCCTGCAGAGAAAGGTAGGTAGGGGCCAGTGTTGCCATGTCCGCTTATTATAAGCGACTTTGGGCTTCTTTTCCTGTAACGTTGCTTGTAAATGTTAGTAGTTGCGGGTTCCGTTTTTTGGGGCTTGTTTCTTTGTGTGGTTTGGGCATATTTATATCTTCCAAATATTCCACATTTTTGTGAGCTTGTAGATCGGCTATTTATATATAGCCGATATATACAGTATATAGGGTTTGGGCTTGTTTTCCTAGACCTGGTTGCTTATTTTTCTCACACAATTTGGCAACACTGGTAGGGTCCCTTCACAGCAAAGTCCTTAGTGTTAGTTTAACTCAGCGAGTGTACAGATCTGTTCACTCCTGTTCGAGTTAAATTAAAAACGTAACCTCTAAAATTGGTTGACCAGAGTCCCTCTGGGCTCTATACTAGTGTCTTTTCTGTTTTCTGCAAAAGGTTTTCCCCAGAATACAAAAGCTTTGGTTTAAGTGGTTAACAAGGATATATACGTTACCTCATATTATGGTAATTGGAACCCGCAAGCATGATCATATCACACTGATTCTGGCTACTCTCCACTGGCTCCCTGTTTGCTTCAGAATTGATTTTAAGCCTTTTTATTCGTTTGTCTTTAAATCACTGAATGGTTTGTTGCCTCAGTACCTCTCTGACCTTTCACAGTCCTATTTATGGTCCTTTAAGGTCACTGCGGTCCGCTGATCAGCTGCATTTTGCCATCCCAAAGACAGGTTTACAAACCAGAGGCGACAGCACCTTTTCAGTAGAAGCCCCCAAATTATGGAATGAGCTACAGTATATACCCTCCCATATCAAAATGTCCCCACCGTTGAAACATTTACATCTCACGTCTCACTTTTATAACGTAGCTTACTGGCTTTGAATCCAGCTTGAGAGTTTTGTGGTCTCTGCCTAGATTAACTGACTGTTGATGCTTGTGTGTCTTGTATTTTAGTGATTTACGTTTATTTTATTATGCTTTTATTATAATTTTCTTAAGCTTATAGTGCGTTCATTGTCTCCGCCTTCGCGAGAGAGTATGTTTTACCCCCTGTCCGTCCGTCCGTGTGTCCGTGTGTGTGTCCGTGTGTCCGTCTGTCACCAGCTAATCTCCGGCACCGTTGGCCCGGTCGCTCCGAAACTGTGCACACACACTCCCTGGATGCCACTTCTTCTGATGAACTTCTGCCCCAAATCTTTCACATGGGCCTGTTTTAGCGCCACCAGGAGGCCGATTTGTGCAAAACCCATTTTTTAATATTACTCCTACAAATTGTATCCAAACGTCATGCAAATCAGTACACAGTATCTCTATAGTCATGTGATCAACACAGATCTGTCCAATTTCCCATATTCTATCCTCATTGCCTAAGGTTGGCTTCCAAAGTTTGCAGGATTGGTCCGTTTTGAACCTTCTCACATTGGCCTGTTATAGCGCCACCAGCAGGTCTAATTTAGCAAAACACATTTTTGGAACAAAATGCCTCAAATCATGAATGCAGTGTAAATGCAAGAATAAATGAAACGGTTGGCACCCTTTTCACATTGGCCTATTATAGCGCCAACAGGAGGCCAGAATAACGTACCTGAAAAAAATGTGCTATAATTGAAGTAGTTTGGTTTGGATTGGATAATAATATACATATTAATTTAAGTCTTTATGCTAAATGCGGTTCACATGCGGACATTCTATGCGATATGGAGTTTGTATGCTTGTTTTTGTTACACATTATAGGCTACTGTACACATCTTTGCCAGATCTTAGTTTTTGTTAAACCCACTCAGCTTGGTTGTTCAGATTTAAAATAAAGCCCTTGAGTCCTTGAGTTGAGGGGGTCCCCAGTAAAATGTGTTAATATAGCATCAAAATGGTTAACCACTTTAACCCTACATCGGCTATTTAAAAAATGGCCATTGTGAGCTTGTACAGCCGATCTACGTACAGTAAATCGGCTATTTAAAAAAATGCTTGACAAACTGTGAAAATGTTTGAATATTTTTGAAACATTTAACGAAATATTTTCAGATGGGGGTCCACAGCCCAAATACATATTAATTTGGGGGTCCTTGACATGAAGATGTTTGAGAACCACTGTTGCACTGCACTGTTCTCATATAGTTGTGTGTTGCATTGTTGCTAGGCAGCAGGGCCGTTGAACCTGGCGGTGGATGTGGGCTGTGGCTCAGGACAGGGGACGATCCTATTGGCTCCCTACTTCGCCAAAGTGGTTGGGACCGACATCAGTCCTGCTCAGCTGGAGCTGGCCATCGCCAATAGCAACCCTCCAAATGTTTCATACAGGTAGGGTGGTGGTACGCATTTCAAGTCAGTTAAATTCAAATGGGTTGTATGTTTGAGACGCGTGTGTGCGTGCGTGCGTGCGTGCGTCGTGCGTGCTGTATATAAATATAGATTAGCAAATATTACTTATAGCCTTATTTATTCTCAAAAGACAGTGACAAAATCACTTACATTTAATGAATAAGATATATTATTGTCAGCAAGGAACTGCAGCAGACCAAATGGTAACATTACCCCTGAATTATACTTGATCGCTCACCAGTGTCCTGCGCTGATTATAGCCAATCTAGAAGCTCAAAATGTGACGCAGCGTGACACATTGTGAGCTTGTAAATTGGCTATTTTCAGTGCACGACACACTGGCATGCAACTAAGCCTAAATCACCCTGTAGTCCCACTGGGATTTCCCAACAATGTGGGGAAGGAGTTGGCTGAAACATAGCTATTCTGCCAACAGTTGAAGGTTGCTGTTTTCCATTCTATTTTGATTCCTTTGCGCCAGCAAAAACACCAGTGTCTCCTCTGCTCAGCCATAAGTTTTGCCCATAGACTGTAAAACATATACAATTGACTGCAGAATTGTTTTTAAAATGATTTTACCTATAAAGCATAGGCTGGCCCCAAGTTATTTAACCGAGCTATTGCGCCCCAAGGTCAATGTGAGATTACTTAGATCTTCAGACAAAGGCCTTCTCAATGTCCCTACAACGAGGCTAAAAACAAAAGGTGATCGAGCTTTTGCAGTGGTAGCCCCTACTCTCTGGAATAATAATAATATAAAAAACGTTATTTGCATAGCACCTTTCATGACATGAAATGCAGCTCAAAGTGCTTTACAGAGCAAGAATAAAAAATAAGGCTTACCACTGTCTTTTCTGAGTCAGTCAATGCCTTTAAAAAGCTGCAAAAAAATCATTTGTTTCGCAAACATTTTGGTTTGTAATATTGTTTATTTCTATGTATTGTTTATTTCTATGTACTGTTTTGCTGCTCTGTTTGTAACTTATCTGCATTATTGCTCTTTGGTATTTTAAAGTGATATTCTTCTTTTATTTTAGCACATTTGTACAGCGCCTTGTAACATCTGTTCTGAAAGGCGCTTTATAAATACATTTACCTTACCTTACCTCGTCTGTTCCCAACCAACCCCCTGCTCTAGGCAATGTCCGGCCGAAGAGCTGCCGCTTGCGGCGGGTGAGGTTGACCTGGTGACGGCCTTTATCGCGGCTCACTGGTTTGACAGGCCTCGGTTCCTCCAGGAGGCCGACAGGGTGCTGAGGCCTGGAGGCTGCCTGGCGCTGCTCAGCTACACCATGGACTTTGACCTGGAGTATGGAAACGTGTCTGAGCAACTCAACCGCATCTGCAAAGAGGTACAAAGAAAAGAGAGAGAGAGAGAGAAAAGCTAAAGACGTCATAGATACGGTGAGCAGACGTCCCGGTTTGGGTGTCTCGAGCCCTGACGAATATCTGTAAAACTTTAAATGTCCCGGTTTTCAACATTCACTACAGAATTGTGTTGTTTTTTTAACCACTATTAAAATAACTAGACCGGTGCCCGTGCACCGGCCTACTGCAAGTCGTGATCAATGCAAGTTGTGAGTCAAGTTGTTTTATGCCCATATATGGAGATCCCTGATTTCATCAGTATAATGCTCATTGCTCATATTGGTTGGATCCACGGTTCTGGACAACTGCATGTCCATATATGCCTACATATGGGCATTTTCAGTCGGATCGGCGGTTCTGGACAACCGCCTATCCGATAACGACTCAACGCCGGGCACCGCTCTCCCTCGCTCGAGTCCTTGTTTTTTGGACAAATGGGATTCCATAGGAATCACCCTGGTTGGCAGTAAAATTTGTGTGATGGCCTATTTTCAACAATGATGTGAGGTGGGTGTAGTAGTCACCTAAAATCGGAGCATGCAGTGGCCTTAGTCTGAAGAGTCTGTAGCTCTAAACGTCAACGATTTTTCTTATCTGTGGAGCCCTACAGTGTGTGAGCGTTTTATTATTATTTCTATAATCATTTTTTTATTTTTCCTGCACTAATCGTCTCTCAGCACCTGCCCAACTTCTGGTTTGGGATGTGCATGTCTGTGTTCATCAGTTATAGCTTTTATAGCAGCACATTCAAAATATCATGCTGAACTGAAGTGTTAGAAATGGGAAAGAAGACTTTGTATTGCTACTCAATACAAAAAATGTTGCAGGCCAACCTGGAGTTACCTCTGCCATGGGTTCCCACCGTTTTCGATAAATTAAACCTCCCAAAAACAATACAATTTCTTATGATTATGTTAACCACAAACCTTATTTTACACATGAGTCCTTTGGGAGTAAAAAAATAAACATATTTTGAACTCACTTCCGGGTTTAAGACTACAAATTGCAGCACTCTACCTTCAGCTGTTGTTGTAGGCTAATAGTTATAAAAGCAAGTATTTAAAGTGGCAAAACCATCATGTTTTTGAGAGAGAGGATAAACAAGATACATTTAAATGTATTTCCTAAAATGTGTGATTCATTATGCCTAAAACAAAATGGTCTGTAAAAGTATCATTATTTTGTCAAACAAGGTCTCAGGTTTTAGGATTTCGTTATTCTGTAGCACTATTATTTTGATTAGACAATAGTGATATTGAATAGTGTATTTTATCTGCATGCTATATACATTTTTGTTATTATTCTAGTTCTATGCTGCCTTGCTGCCCTATCGCAGTGCGACAATAGGACTCCACACACGGCCCCTCTATAAAGACATGTTTGACGCCTGGCCCTACCCTGACAAAGAGTGGTGAGTGTTTCTGCTGACTACAATGACTTGAAATCATATTTTGCAAACCGGGCAAATGTGTGCTTTGTAATGTAAATCCTTATAATGGATTATCATATCATGTCAGCAATATGTGAGTAGAACGCCGCCTAAAATGCCAGGACTTAACCTGTCGTTGTTGTTCCATTTTTTTCCTTTACTTTATGGATAAAATGCTTACTGTCTGCATACAGTATGAACGTGTCATGGGAGGTGTGTGTGTTCGGGGGGAGGGGTCTTTGAGACAGAAACCTGCCAGCGTTATTATTATAAACAAAAATGAAAAAAGACTGTCCTGGGTACTCTGCTACAACAATGCGACGCCAGAGTGCGGACTAGCTGACACCAACTCGGGACTCCTGTATCGCCACCCTCCGCTCCCTCCTCTCCAACATCAGGGTCTGGAGCTCAGCAGCGCTGTTAGCTCCGCTGTCACGCCCCAGTGTGTCCACCACGTAGGTGGTGCGCCCCCTCTTCCCCTCCTTGCTGGGCTTTGGGGTCGGCTCCCACAGTGTCAGTGGGCTTGCAATCAGTTCCAGGTGCCCGACACACAGTGCCCATTCAGCCTCATCCTTCTCTCTCTGACCTTTATCCGTGACCCGTGGGTGGCCCCCATAGAGGTCCACGTTCAGTGGTGGAAGATGTACTCAGATATTTTACTTAAGTAAAAGTACCGATACCACGATATAAAAATACTCTGTTTACAAGTAAAAGGCCTGTGTTCAAAATGTTACTCGAGTAAAAGTACAAAACTATTGGCATCAAAATATACTTAAAGTACCAAAAGTAAAAGTACTAAAATGTTTGAAAATAGCAGATCTACAAGCTCACAACGCGTTGCATCGCAACGCATTGTGAGTTTGTAGATTGTCTATTTTCAAATAGCCTATGTATAAAATAGGGGTAAAGTGGTTAATGTATGTTTTATAATATAATGATTTATATCTGCAAAGTAACTATTAACTAAAGTGATTAAATAATTATAGTGGAGTAAAAGTACAATATTTGCCTCTGAGATGTAGTGGGGTAGAAGTAAAAGTACTGAAAATTGGAAATACTCCAGTAAAGTAAAAAATACCTCAAAATTGTACTTAAGTACAGTACTTGACTACATGTACTTAGTTACTTTACACCACTGTCCATGTTTCTGACGTGGTCCTCCCATGTGACATCACATGCGATTCATGGCATTCTTATGTACGTAGACGCCATCCAGGGCCTTTTCCTGCTGTACTGTGAGCATCAATGTCTTAGCCGTACGCATCAATGTCTTAGCCGTACGTATCAGCAGTACTGATTCTACTGTAACCACAAACAACCGCACTTGAGGTCATCTCCCCTCTCAGATATCCCTAATCTCCTCATCCCATGGCAGGGCATTCCAGGCGAGTGCCCTCGGGCCTTCGGATCCTGTTCCAGGCACCGAGATATTTGAAATCCTCGAACTGCCTTGAGCACGTACTACTGGCAGTAGCAATGGTACTATGGATCACTACCGCTCTCACCAGTGGTGGAAAGTAACTAAGTATATGTACTTAAGTACAATTTTGAGATACTTTTTACTTTACTAGAGTATTTCCAATTTACAATACTTTTACTATTGCTTTAAAAAGTACAAATATTGTACTTTTTCTCCACTACAATTATTTGAAAACTTTAGTCACTAGTTACTTTGCAGATATTAATTACTATATTATAAAACATACATTAACCACTTTAGCCCTATTTTATACATAAGCTATTTGAAAATATCCGATCTACAAGCTCACAATGCGTCGCATCGCTTCTTCCACCATTGTCTGTCACTCACCGAACAATGTGACAAACATTATGGATCTTTAAATAATATATACCCAAACAAAAATAAAAACCTTGATGCATTTCAAACACGTCTTCCTCAGGCAGTGGCCAACTGTTCCTGAGTGTTATGTAAATTAGTGTAAAAGTGCTGTCCTAGTTACAGTATAGTAAGTGTCATAATCATGACGTTGCAGGTGCACAGTATACTATAAGCCAGTGGTTCCCAACCCTTTTCTGGATCAGGGCCCACTTGAAAATCTCTAAAGGGCATTATCAGAGCATGTTTATTTTAATGATCAATCAATTGTGATCAATCAATTGCTTAGATCTATCTGTATCACAATGAAAACAATTTTTTCAAGGTTTTAAAGAAGAACATTTTCTTACATGTTTTTTTTAAATATGAATGTTATGTTATCATTAAAATCTTGGTGTTTTGCCAATTATTTGGGGGCCCACTTCCAATATCCGCACGGCCCACCAGTGGTCCCCAGCCCACAGGTTGACTGTCATTATAAATGACTTCATGGACGGCTGTGTGTGTGTGTGTGTGTGTGTGTGTGTGTGTGTGTGTGTGTGTGTGTGTGTGTGTGTGTGTGTGTGTGTGTGTGTGTGTGTGTGTGTGTGTGTGTGTGTGTGTGTGTGTGTGTGTGTGTGTGTGTGTGTGTGTGCGTGCGTGCGTGCGTGCGTGCGTGCGTGCGTGCGTGCGTGCGTGCGTGCGTGCGTGTGTGCATGTGCGTGCATGTGCGTGCGTGTCTTTTTTGTGCAGGCATGAGTGTGTCCCAGTGAGGAAGCCCATGCCTCTGGATGCATATGTGTGTATGGTGGAGACCTTCTCCAGCTACCAGGCTCTGCTGAAACAGGACCCTGCTGAAGCCACAAGGTTGTCTGCTCACATCAGGGACAAGTGAGTTCAAAACAAAAGGTGAAAAGTGAGCACTGGTCTCCGCCAGGCCGGGTTGCCCAGGGCCCACACATTTTGGAAGGCAGTCATACCCAATTGGAATGGGATTCGAAAAAAAACACACTTGATCACATGACCCCAGAGATAATGTGTACCAATTTGTGTGAGTTTTGGGGAAATTCTGTAGGAATAGTAGCTAAAAGTGTGTTTTGAAGAAAACGCAAAATGGTGGAAAATGTCAGTTAAAGGGATACTTCACTCTCGGGCCGGGGACACATTTAAAAAAAATATTAAAAATAAATGAAAAAAGTTATGGAAAATTCATGGCCCCCTCACGCATTAGAGTGTCCTACTAATGCGTGAGGGGGCCATGAATTTTCCATAACTTTTTTCATTTATTTTTAATAATTTTTTTAAATGTGTCCCCGTCGGGAGAGTGAAGTATCCCTTTAAGTCAGTTCATAGGTAGACTGAGAGAACGAGCCCAATCGATGGTCTTTAAGGGCGGATCCAAACTCAGCCGCACGGATTCGTGCGGGGCTTCCTATTGCTTCACCAATCTATGTCCTCGCCTCCCCTCCCCTCCCCCCCTGCCTGTGCACGGAGCACGCTGACGTCACCAAATTTAGAGCGACGCCCCTCTGCACTCTGATTGGTTAGGAGATAACAAGGTCCAAGACCATCGTTCCTGCATGGCTCCCCCAGGCTTTTTTTCTTTTGTAACAAAAAAAAAAGCATGGGTTTCCGAGGCTAGTTCATAGGGGACAAAAACATGTTTGCTTGTGGATGAAAGGTCCAGGAAAAATGACATTTTTAATACCTGTGACAGGTGGACAGGGCTTTAGAAATATAAATCACATATTTTAACCGCTGACTTCAAAGCTGTGTCCTTTGAAATCTTCTAGATGAGGACTAGGTGAACAGAACAGGCAAACAAAAGACTGAAGTTATGAAATCGTATTTACATCTTGCAAGTCCAAAATAATATATATATTTTTAAAAACTTGAATTGCACTGAAAAACCATTGATGAACAAGCTCACAAGCTTGTAGCACTGGTGCCTGATCAATGGAGCAATCGAAGCAATGTGTCCCCTACTTTTTATACAACTGTATGGAGCATGACTACCCCAGATCACCTCCCCACCCACCCACCCACCCACCCACCCCGGAATCAATTTATATATATCAACTTGCATACCACGTACCCCTCCCCCATTTGTCTGTGCAACTACTGTAGTCCCATCTTGCTTTGCATGTTGCAATTAGCTGCCGACGTCTGCACTACTAATATGCATGAGTAGGTCATACAGGAGAAACCTTTCTATATGAGGTGGTTTCTGCATCATCGTGCACCACACTAATCATCATTTGAATGTGACATGGAGGGGTCATTTTAACTAGAGGGTGGCAAAAAAAGCAAGGCGAGGCAAGTTTATTTGTATAGCACGTTTCAACAACAAGGCGATTCAAAGTGCTTTACAGAAAAGATGAAGCATTAGCACATCAAGACAGAGCATAATTTAAAAAAACAATATAAAAGAACATTTGAAAACAAGTAGAATTATAACAGAAACCTTCACCATTGACACTTTGTATTTGTCAGGGCCTTTACACCTCCACAAGGTGTAGCCATGCGTCGCGACAAGGAACGTTCAACAACAGTAACCTTTTGAGTTATTCTTACTTTACTGGAGTAATTCCAATTTTCAGTACTTGCACTTCTACTCCACTACATCTCAGAGGCAAATATTGTACTTTTACTCCTCTACAATTATTTGAAAACTTAGTTACTAGTTACTTTGTAAAGCATACAGTACATTAACCACTTCTTCATTAACCACTTCAGCCAAAAATAGCCCATCTACAAGCTTAGATCGGCTATTTTGAGTTTGTAGATCTATTTTCGAAGGATTTGTATACATTTTGAAACATGTGAAATGGGATATTGTGCATAATGAGTACTTTTACTTTTAGAACTTAAGTATATTTTGATGTATTTCTAGTGAGTGGCCAGTGCAAGCTGGTTAGTCACCCTTCTCTGTTCTTTCATTCATCACCCCGTGGCGGCATCGCCAATCTTCGCCTCGTTACATTTAGGAATCAAATCGGTAAAAGATCCTTTCCATATCCAGGGGCATCCCAGTGGAACATACTGGACACTGAGGTTAAACTAATTCCCACCCTAAGCACTTTTAGATTCAAGGTAGAACTTAGGCTACTTGAGAGGGTAGCAGTGTGAGCATACAAGTAGCTCCTACTTTATTTATTTTAGGCTATTGTTATGATAAAGAGTGTAATATGTATTATATATTATATCTGATTATATCTGATTATGCTAAATTGTGTATTACAGTATGTGCTATTTACATGTTTGTCAGTATCTGTCGATTTGTGTGGGGACCACAGTGGAAATATAGGTTGATGACTTTACTGTGTTTTATTATCCTTGATTGTCTTTTTAACACTCTTGTATGATGCCTGAAAACAATTAAATAAATCAAATCAAACTTAACCCGGGGCAAATAATGGCTATCGTATATATGTGTGATACACAAATTATTGCCACATGATTGTTGCCCCAAAGTTTGCCTAATGACTGTCCAGCTGATTAAATATACATTTCCATGGAATAACCGTCAAAAGAAATGCTTGTATGTGCAGTTGTACAACAGCCAATATAGTGGAAGGAGGAGCAGGGAATGGAATGGTTAGAGGAGGCACAGTAGAGAGTACATCATTTGAAGGACATATCTGGAAGAAAGTGACATGTCTGAAGAAGAGACTTCACCAAAACACCCAAGTCAGAGATCTGAGACACTCTGCTGGCATCCAAAACGTGAGATCACTTTAACCGTGTGCTTGGGCTATTGTTCATTGGATAGTTTTGGTTTTCAGAAGAACATTGAGAAGAGTTGTTTAAAATGTTTAGCTGTGTCATTGTTATATTATTCAGTCAACTGCACCCAGCCATTATGTCTTGCTCTTCTGAGCCGGTTGCAGGGCACACACAGAGCCTTAAGTCAGATGCACTGGAAAATAACACCATGAACTTCTCCATCCCCTTCAACACCGACCTGGCGCTACTAACTGCTATCCACTCTATCAACTTCATTCTGGGTCTCCCCATCAACAGCTACGTTTTTCGGCTGATTCTCGGAGCCGGTGGGACGATAGCCTCCGAGTTCTTTTATCTCAACCTGACTGTATCTACGATCATCTCGTCCCTGGCCTCTGTCTTTCACGTTGCATGGCTCTTCACTCAAAACCTTATTTTTGGCATGGATGTCTTTTCTTTGGCTGTTTTTTTCTGGTTCTCTGTTCCATCGTTCCAGTGTGTGTATCTGTGTGGAGCGTTACATAGCGGTGGTCCACCCTGTGCTATTTCTCAGGTACAAACCTCTTCGGTACAGGGTGGCCTGTTGCTGCGTTGTATGGCTGACGGTGCTTGCATTCAGCTCGCTTTATTTTTGGTCAACAACTGTGTTGCGTTACTTCTTAGCGGGATTTTACATTGTGTTAATTTCTGTGGTGTCTTTTCTGTTGCCTCTCGGTCCTCAGAGCTCTGAAACAGCCTGGACCAGGAGAAGGACAGAGGGACAATGGGGAGGGCATGAAGAGAAGGGCTTTTAGAATTAGCTTGGTAGTAATGTTAGTGACTATCGTGAGCTATCTTGTCTTTGTTCTGTTAATCACATATATATTAGTCAGGATGTCAGGGTTTGTTCATCCCTTGCTCTACATCCACAAAGCTTCAAGGGGCTCTTATTGATTGGTTGAATGCTTTATTAACGGTTTGCAAAAAGTACAGCGGTACAATTATACAATGATGCTAAACGGATAACACAAAAAGCCCTGAGGGCTTGTTTCTATTGTGGTCCTATGTATCCAATTCATCAATTCATCAAGACCTCTGAAAGCAGAATAGATTCTTTTTTACCAGACCTGTGTGTAATATCATCTACTGGAATCTAAATATTCCACTGTGTCTATGTTCAGCTATTTGTTATGTTATCCATGGTAGAGAAAACTGTATTCTGAAATTGTTTTATTGAAGAAAAATGTGTTTCCCAAGCTGACTTTGTTCTTTTGTCATCCCAGACTGCTGTGTGCCATGGGGACGTCTTCTCTGGACACAGAGGTGGTGGTGGTGGTCAAATACTTCTACTGGCTGAGCTGCAAACCCTCCCCCTAGGAGAAGACCCCCCCAGAACCTTACCCCAGTTGCTGTGTGTGTGTGTGTGTGTGTGTCTGTGTGTGTGTGTGCGTGTGTGCGCGTGTCTGTCATACACTTGACTTTTTTCTTACCCTGAGCCCCGGGCTTACTTCTCGTAACAGCTTTCATGTGGCCTCCTCCTCCAGAGGCAGATAACAGCATGTGTTTCGTGTGTTTTCTTTGTCTGTTCTCCTCTTCCTTCGCTGTGAACATTAAACATCGCTTGACTTTTCTCTGCATGTTTGAATGAACTCCATGACAAACACATACACAGACTGAACACTGGAGGGCGCTGGAGTAGCACACGAGAAGCTGGAAATTGCTCACCACAGTATTGTGTGTGTGTGTGTGTGTGTGTGTGTGTGTGTGTGTGTGTGTGTGTGTGTGTGTGTGTGTGTGTGTGTGTGTGTGTGTGTGTGTGTGTGTGCGTGCGAAACGCTGTGTGAAAACGTTAACGCGCTCTCTTTCAAGGTTTAAATGTAGAAATATGATCTATTAAAGGGCAGTGAGGTGAAGGATGGAAAATAATTCAAGAACAATGAGTTTGTTTTCTGTGTAAATATTTATGTCAACATCTTGTATATACAGTCTCACTCGTTCACTCTACTGTAGGTGACCCAGGCACTTTCCTGACCTGGGTTCCATGCCTGCCTCGGCCAATGATCAAAGGGGGGGCGTGAGGCCTTGCCTGTGTGTTCTCATTCTCAATGTGATATTAGTCCAACTCATCATACATTATCTGTTACCCTGTAACTTTAACATAGCTAACTCCCATAAGTAACATTGTCGTGAAATACAGTAATAACATTGTTGAATTAAAACATATCTAAGAAGCGTGCGTGCGTGCGTGCGTGCGTGCGTGCGTGCGTGCGTGCGTGCGTGCGTGCGTGCGTGCGTGCGTGCGTGCGTGCGTGCGCACACTCATATCTCAGCTTTTTCCCAGATGTAAGAAGGGGGGCTCCAAGGATAAAAAGGCAGGCACTACTGCTGTAGAGTAATATATTGTTTTTGGCACAATTGAATAGAAAAACATATATTATACAAAACCTACACTAAAATAATCCACACATCTGTTCTGGCATTTAACAAACATGCTCTCTGGAGTCCAAATATAGCAGTCTGCCTGTCCTATAGAACAATGGTTCTCAAAGTGGGGTCCGGGGGCCCCCAGGGGTCCTTGAGGGCGTTCCAGTGGGCCCCCAACTACATTATCGATAGTTAGGAACCAAATAGACCTTAAGTGGAGTGTACAAATGGAACTAAATGGACCTTTACAGGTTGTCAAAGTGGGGTGCGGGGACCCCCAAGGGTCCTTGAGGGGGTTCCAGGGGGTCCCTAGCTAAAGGCCGATACATGCTCCTTCCGACGTCGGAAAAATCCTCCGGTTCGGACAGGCTTTCTGAGATATAGTTTGGAGAGTCACGACATCTGGAGTTCTGAGACCAAGTTCGGAATGACGTAATTTTTTTTTCATATCACCTCCCTTTCCGAAGAAGAATTCAGACGTCGGAAGGGGCATGTACTGGCTTGAATTATTAATATTTAGGGACCAAATGGACCCTTACAGGTCTGTATCTCCGAGAGTGTACAAATGGACCCCTCACAGGTCCATTTGGTTCCATTAAACAGAGATTAAACAGTTTGAGAACCGCTGCTATAGAACTCCCTCGGTGCGTTTACTCCTCCACACCACCAGGGCGGTCACGAGCAGCGTGACCAGCACTGGCACCGCGATGAACGGGCCGAGGATGCCGATTGGCGGGTCGTGGAGCAGCCGCCCGGTCAGAGCGCAGCTGTGGAAGTAGACCCGGTGGAGATCCATGAAGAAGTGGTCGATGATGTGATTGGGCCAGAAGCAGTCCATCCCCAGGGCCACCACGTAAGTGCAGTTGGTCAGTTCCTCGTATGGCCTACAGGGGGGGTGGCAATGAACAAAAGCATAATGATTACGATCGTTACCATTTTATACTGTATTATCCTGGCTGTCGGAGCGAAACCTCGTAAAAATAGCTTGTTTTGTTACTTTTCAGGAAATGGAAAAAAAAACAATTTTCAAAACTAGTGAAAATAGCAGATCTACAATCTTGCGATTCATTGTGAGCTTGTAGATCAGTTAGTTTCGCTACTTTTGGAACAGACATGTGACAAAGTAGGGGATTCGTTTAAAAAAAACATTAAAATGTTTCTGCCTGACAGGAACGATATGAAATGTGAATGTGCTTTACAAAAGACATTGACAACTGTATGAAAACAGCACATGTGCGTTGGAAAATCATATTACTAGTAAATACACTGGTGACAATACACAGTTTACTGGTTCAAATTTGGTATCACTTCAAAAGATATTAAAAGATCAAGTTGACTCGTTTTATAAAACATTACTCAAGTCATTTGTGTGACCGCCTCTCACAATGCGCTGCGATGCATTGTGAGCTTGTAGATCGGCTATTTTGGGCGAAAACATTTGGTGTGGAGAGAAACATGCACAGTCCAAGTACAGTTACAACTCTGTTTCACTAAGAATAGAGTGGTTAACTATCTGACTCAAAGGAATAAACACAAGAGGGTCAGATTTCTCCTTTGGAGATGACCAATGCTATTTTAAAACCAGTAAAGATCTAATCTGTGACCATTGTAACTCACAAAGCAGCATATCTACCCATATAAGGTGCTCTCTATCTCACCATGACAGTGGTCTTGCAAACCTTTGTAATGGACCTGCTCCATGCATGCTGGCAATTCCATAATGTATAGTATAAGGTAGGGGTCTTCAATGTTTTTCAGGCCAAGGACCGCCAAGCTGAGAGAGAGATGAAGCAGGGACCCCCATACATATTGTATAGAATTGTGTTGTAGATTCAACTTTTTCATATATTTCATAGATAGCTTCATGAGTGTATGTTGGATTCATGTTAATTTGTACTTTAAGACCGTCAATACTTGGTAAACTTGACCTTTCACTCTGTACTTAGTCTGCTTTTTTCCCCTCTAAACCAAACCTCTATGCCGAAATTAGCCGATCGGCAAGCTCACAACGCCTCGCAGTGCCGCGATTGTACAACGAAGTATGATACAGGGCTAAGGGCTTAATCTGACTAATAAATTTAATCGACTGTAAAAAAGATATTAGAATATTTTCATGTCGATTCGTTGATACTTAAAGAAAAACAAAATCATAAAAAACCCTGCTTCTAAACCTATTACCACCATTAAAGTGGCACTATGTAACTTCGTTTTTAATGAATAAGATTACATTTTGTCCAATTTCTATGGTAGAGTATGTTAATACAATATAACTTATATAATTGGGGTGGTTGCATTTTGTCTCCCTGCTCTTCTATTAAAACATTTAAATCGTGTCAAAGGTCATGTCTCACCTAGACACAGGATCTGACACGAATTTGGACCTGATGGTCAAGATTCAATTCATCCCCTGAGCAAGCAGACATGGCTCTATTAGCTCAATGGAAGGAAACCGGGTTCAAATCCACAGTAGAAGAGGAAAGTTACATAGTGCAGCTAAATATCGGGTTTTGATATATTTTCGGTTAATTTTAATTGTCCGGCCCTGCAGTGCTCCCATGGACAAGGTCTCTCACAGTTTGCCTTTTAAGTGTCCTTTCTGAGGGCGGACCACAGCTTCCACAGGGACATGTGTTGGTGGGGGGGGGGGGGTAGTCAGTAGTCAGTGGTGTAAAGTAATTAAGTACATTTACTCAAGTACTGTACTTGGTACAATTTTGAGGTACTTTTACTTTACTAAAGTATCTCGCATTTTCTATACTTTTACTTCTACTCCACTACATCTCAGAGGCAAATATTGTACTTTTACTCCACTACAATTATTTGAAAACTTTAGTTAGTGTGGTTGCCCTAACAGGGCAACCAGACTATAGTAATCCTCACACTTTATTAGTGTGGTTGCCCTAACAGGGCAACCAGACTATAGTACTCTATACTCTTTATTCTTTCTAGATAAACAATACTTTGCCGCGCATCTCCTCCCACAGTTTATTTTTCCCAATTTAGTGCCATATGTCAAAATGACCGGCTTCACCGGGAATCGTGTGCTTGTATTTTGCTAAGAGATTGGTTGCATAGTTTTATTGATATTGATTTATTAGTGCATTAAATGTCCCCATCCACTTTAATGGAAAAGTGAAAAAACTCAAATTCAAGTTTTTTTTTCTCAGAAATCGTAAGAGCTAGAGTTACCAGATTTGGAGGGGAGGTTTATAATTTAGTCCGAAATTATTAAAAAAATAATTACACCAGTCGGCCTCATGGTGGCGCTATAACAGCCCCCTTTCACATTTTTGCCTATAACTCTTTAACCGTAGGTCGTAAAATCAAAATATATTTTCCCCTGGATTCCTTGGGTCATGACGCAACTCCCCATATAGGCCACGCCCATTTGCGTCTGGATAGATTTTCCGCCATTTTGAATTTTCTTCAAAACACACTTTTTGCTCCTTTTCCTACAAATTTTGTCCAAATCTCACACAAATCGGTACAGGTCATCTATGGACCCATGCGATAAATATATCCAAACGGCATTTTGATAGTCCTTACCGTTTGTCCGTAAATGGCTTCCAAAGTTAGCGGAAGGGGCCCGTTTTACAAAAAAGGCCACAAATCACAAACGAAACGTCCAGTCAATCCCAAATTTGAATCACATGTCGAGGGTGGTTTACTCAACGAATCCCCAAAAGCATTTCCACTTTGATCCATAGGGGGCGCCACAAATGCTCAAAATGTAACCGTTTGATGCAAAAACATGATTTTTGGGGGGATCACTCCTCTCAAAATGAAAAGCAGGTGATCTCAGGAGTAACAAGACGATGTCATTAGCCCGCTAAATGTGTGGGAGGGGCCTATTTATTTAGTGGGAGGGGCCTATTTCTTAAAATCAAAATGCCATGTATCACGAACGCAGGATCCAATCAGCACCAAATTCGAATGGCACGTCGCGCGGCCTCCAACGGTATTCCTCCAAGCGTATTCCTCAAGTCCCGGCGGCGGCGACCTGCGACCGGCGTCGGCGCAACCACACTTTGCAATTTCCCATAATTGCGACGCGTCTAGTTATTAATATTATAGATAAACAATAGTTTAGATCGTCTCTCCTCCCACAGTTTATTTTTCCCAATTTAGTGCCATATGTCAAAATGACCGGCCTCACCGGGAATCGTGTGCTTGTATAAGGCTAAGAGATTGGTTGCATAGTTTTATTGATATTGATTTATTAGTGCATTAAATGTCCCCATCCACTTTAATGGAAAAGTGCAAAAACTCAAATTCAAGTATTTTTTTCTCAGAAACCGTAAGAGCTAGAGTTACCAGATTTGGAGGGGAGGTTCCTAATTTAGTCCGAAATTATTGATATAATAATTACACTAATCGGCCACATGGTGGCGCTATAACAGCCCCCTTTACGTTTTGGCCTATAACTCTTGAACCGTAGGTCGTAAAATCAAAATTTATTTTTCCCTAGATTCCTTGGGTCATGACGCATCTCCCCATATAGGCCACGCCCATTTGCGTCAGGATAGATTTTCCGCCATTTTGAATTTTCTTCAAAACACACTTTTAGCTCCTCCTCCCATATATTTTGTCCAAATTTAACAAAAATCGGTACACATGATCTCTGGGCCCATGCGATAAACATATCCAAACGGCATTTTGATAGTCCTTACCGTTCGTCCGTAAATGGCTTCCAAAGTTAGTGGGAGGGGCCCGTTTTACCAAAAATGCTACAAATCACGAACGAAACGTCCGGTCAATCCCAAATTTGAATCACATGTCGAGGGTGGTTTACTCAACGAATCCCCAAAATAATTTCCACTTTGACCCATAGAGGGCGCCACAAATGCCCAAAACGTAACCGTTTTATGCAAAAACATGATTTTTGGGGGATCAATCCTCTCAAAATGAAAAGCAAGTGATCTCAGGAGTGACGTGACAATGTAATTGCCGCAGCCTCCGACGGTATTCCTCCCAGCGTATTACTCGGGTCCCGCCGGCACCGACCCGCGAATCGCGTCGGCGCAACCACACTTTGCAATTGCCCTGAATTGCGACGCGTCTAGTTACTAGTTACTTTGCAGATATAAATTATTATATTATAAAACATACATTAACCACTTTAGCCCTATTCTATACCTAGGCTATTTGAAAATAGCCGATCTACAAGCTCACAACGCGTCGCATCGCGACGCGTTGTGGGCTTGTAGATCTGCTATTTTCAAACATTTTAGTACTTTTACTTTTGGTACTTTAAGTACATTTTGATACCAATACTTTTGTACTTTTACTCAAGTAAATTTTGAATTCCGGACTTTTACTTGTAACGGAGTATTTCTATATTGCAGTATTGATACTTTTACTTAAGTAAAATATCTGAGTACTTTTTCCACCACTGGTGGTAGTGGGGAGGGGGGGAATAAATAAAAAAAAAAGTCAAAGAAGCAGCTAGAATTACCGGCGGGCTTAACACAGCTAAATATAACCGTTAGGTGGAAGGGGGCAGGAGAAATGGAGACGCATACCAACGAGGCTGCAGATACTTGGGATGGTCGACGTTGTACAGCTGCATATGGGGGCTGTCACTCACACCATAGGTTGGACGAGATGCGTGACAAGATAACGTTTTCGTTGTTTCGTGTTTGTTTTGTTTTTTGATAGACATAGACAGGGTTTGGTTTCTACAACAAAAAAAAACAGGAGGGTGGGGGACGGGGGTATTTTCTTAACCACTTTAAGCCCTGTTATACTTTGCCGTAGCTCACAAAGTGATATGACTGGCAGGCCAAAAATAGGGCTGCCCAGGGTTAAATTGTTTAACGTGCATTTTCTTTTTATTAAATTGTTCAGTGGTGGAGGAAGTACTCGGATATTTTACTTAAGTAAAAGTAGCAATACCATAATATAAAAATACTCTGTTACAAGTAAAAGGCCTGTGTTCAAAATGTTACTTTGGTAAAAGTACAAAAGTATTGGCATCAAAATATACTTAAAGTACCAAAAGTAAAAGTACTAAGATGTTTGAAAATAGCAGTGATGTTTGAAAATGATGAATGCATAAAACAGGGCTAAAGGGGTTAATGTATGTTTTATAATATAATAATTTATGTCGTCAAAGTAGCTAGTAGCCAAAGTTTTCAAAAGTTTGTAGTGGAGTAAAAGTACAATATTTGCCTCTGAGATGTAGTGGAGTAGAAGTAAAAGTACTGCAAATTGGAAATACTCCAGTAAAGTAAAAAATACCTAAAAGTTGTATTGAGTTAGGGTTAGGAAATTGAAATTGAAACTGAAACTGTTAAATTGCGATCAAATGTAAATATCAAACATACCAGACAGTCAAGTCTACATTTCCAGGAAAAGCATGTTTAATTCAGTCTGATCAGAAGCAGGGATAAAACATACCCCCCCCCCCCACCGGCCATAAAAATGTATGACCAGAGAGGGATATCAAAAGCAGAGGCAATGATTCGCCTCCAAGCAAATCCAACCCAGACATAAACACTAATAGGAAGTAGTATAGGCTATTTCCAGCGATCTAGATCTTTTTGTGTGTGAAAAGCACAGAAGGAGAATGTGAGGACATCTAACACCCCAACCATCCCATCAGTGTTTCGGGTTGCTACAAAGCTAGCAAAGGTAGAAAACAACAGCACTGGATTGGAAATGTCATGTTCATGTCATTCATACAGTAGGTGTCAACGCATGCACACGGCCAAATGCACATTTTCAAGCACACACACTGACACACATATGCACGCACGCACGCACGCACGTCCGCACACACGCGTGCATGCACACACAAACACACACACACACACACACACACATACACACGCACATGCACACGCACACGCACACGCACACGCACACGCACACGCACACGCACACACTCCTTGACTCCCATGATACCATCTTCAAAAGCATCTACTGCAGTAAAGGTTGTGTTTTAGGATTGCCAGTAGAACATGTCACCATCTCTCTCTCTCTCTCTCTCTCTCTCTCTCTGCTCCTGGGACTCCCTCTTTCCTCGGTGTTTTGCCTTGATTGCGCTTAAACCCTAACATTTAACTTCACTAAAACTATGCCTAAACCTAACCTTAACCCTAACCCTTAACCTCACAGAAATAAGGCCTAAACCTAACCTCAAAAACCTGTCCGCCAGGGCGAAACACCTGGGAAAGACGTCCTCCCCTCTGCTCCTGTCTTTCTCTCATTCTGTCTCCATCTCTCTCTCTTCTCTGTTCTCTCCGTCTTTCTCTTTTATTGCAGTCGAAACAGAACAGACAACAACAACCATACCATAAGCTACAAGCAGAGCCGTCTGGGAGAAATGCAAGGTCCTGTGAGATATATATATGTCACAGGGAAATTGGCAGTCCAGGGAAATTGACAGGGGAGCACTAGTTTTATAGGCGCGGGGCGGTGCTGCGAGGCGGGGCTTTGATGTGAGGACGACGACCACAACAACAATATAACAACCAGGAAGCTACGCTAGGGGAACGCTGAAAATAAAATGGATAATATGAGAGAAATACTCAAGTAAAGTACGAATACCTCAAAATTGTACTTGAGTAAATCTACTTTGTTACTTTACACCACTAGTACAAAGCTCAGTGGCGCACTTCGATAATCATTGGACTCCCCACCCACTACCACTGGGAGCCGGGGTTTGACTCCCGCTCGGGACATTACTTTTTCAAACAACCGCGGACTACTTTTTTTTCGCTGATAAAGTATAGTTTTGGACCATGACGGAGGCGCGCCGACTTAGCAGACCTTGAGGCCGAGGAGTCGCGCCCGAGCGCCTCCAGGCGCGAGTGCCCGCGACGACCGGCCGATGGTCTGCTAGTCGACTTAAGCGCCGTCCGAGTTATGTACCGATAGGCACAGAATCGTAAATGATGTTGTGGGGACTGCGTTTGCCCCAAGTGCCACTCACTGCACTAACATAGCCCGCCAGGCCCGCCCCCTTGTGCTTCAACTGCATGGAATGAGGCTGTGTGTGTGTGTGTGTGTGTGTGTGTGTGTGTGTGTGTGTGTGTGTGTGTGTGTGTGTGTGTGTGTGTGTGTGTGTGTGTGTGTGTGTGTGTGTGTGTGTGTGTGTGTGTGTGTGTGTGTGTGTGTGTGTGTGTGCGTGCGCGCGCGTGCGCATGCGTGTGTGCGTGCTTGTTTGTCCGTGCGTGTGTGGTGTGGGGCTCATGTCTGGCTTGCATTGCCCTCTAGCGTTGATTCTACAGAATTGCCTGAGGGGCGGTGAAAACAAGCGTACCCCTTTCAATTTCCCTGGAATGCCAATTTCTCTGTAACATATATATGTATATATATATATATATATATATATGTTACAGGGTGAATGGAGAACCAGGTAGATTGAAGAAGGCGCGTTCGTTTTTACCACCCACCCAGCAATTCTGTAGAAGCAACACTAGAGGGAGCCACAAGCCAGGCTTGTGCACAAACCTATATGGCTGCGACCACACACACACACTCACTCACACACACACACACACACACACACACACACACAAGCGCACAAGCGCACACACACGCGCTCATGCTTTTTTTGGTTTATTGAAAGCAGGACTGTTAAGATACTTTTATTGTGTTCTGGCTTTTGTTTTACTTTCTCCCTGACACACACACACACACACACACACACACACACACACACACACACACACACACACACACACACACACACACACACACACACACACAGTGATCCATGAAAAGAACTATTCTGTCCCTATCGGTTTACAACTCAAACGCCGCTGAGTCGACTAGTAGAGCATCGGCCGGTCAGCGCGGGCACTCGCGCCTGGAGGCGCGAGGGCGCGCTTCCTCGGCCTCAAGCTCCACTAAGTCGGCGCGGCTCCGTCGTGGACAAGCGTGTGCGTGTGCACGCGTGTTCAGCGTTCCCCTAGCGTAGCTTCCTGGTTGCTATGTGGGGGGGAACAACAAAAGACAGGTCCGCGTCGGCACATCAAAGCCCCGCCTCTCCGCGAGGACGGTTTATTTCGCGAGGAGGAGCTCCTCCTCGCGAAATAAACCGTCCTCCTTCCCCGAGGAGAAGGAGGACGGTTTATTTCGCGAGGAGCTCCTCCTCGCGAGCCTCACGTAATAAACCCCCGCCTCGCAGCGCCGCGTCCTCCTTCTCCTCCTCCTCCTCGCGAGCCTCGCTAATAAACCCTATCTCGAAAAGCCCCGCCTCGCCCCAAAGCCCCGTGCCTAAAAACAAGCGCTCTGTCTTCAATCTACCTGGTTCTCCATTCACCCTGTGACATATATATATATATTATATATATACAAAAAGTTCGGAAACTTAACTTCGGTCGATTATTTCTCCCCTTCAGTAATACCAATTGGTATAGTATTTTATATCATTTTTATTGTTGATTTGTCACCTTTACAACAAGGTATAACTTAAGTAAGGTTCGTGCATTCGTGGAATGAGCAACACAGCTAAACGTGTGGGTAGCACCTAAAAAACATCTGCTAAAATCCCCCTTCTGTTGGTAATAACTCATGTTTTGAGCGAGACACACCTGCTAAGAGGTGTGTGCCAGTCACAGCTGTGACTTGCAACTTTGTTGTGTTTGTGTATGCTCAAAGCAGCAACACTGCCCCCATGGAAAGATGCCACGTTTGTCCCTTCAGGATAAGGCCTGTGCAATAGGGCAAGTGGAAGCTGGTGTTCCATTACGCAGATTACGCATTATTTGGAGTGCTACCATTTGCTGGCAGGTGTGTGACTGGCACCTGAGCATGGGTCCTGCAACCTTGACATCTATCTTTGGTACCGTTGTGCAAATATTGCCTGTAAAGTTCTGCAAGAAAGCCTATGGTTCCTCAGTGAAGCAAGGTCTTCTTGGGTTGTTGTCTTCCTTTGACACCAGTCTCACAGAACACCTATGTTTGGAAATGGTACCTGGGCTGACACCAAATAATGCTGCCACTCTGCGTAACGGAACACCAGCTTCCACTTGCCCTATTGCAATGTTTGCACAACAAACGTGGCATCTTTCCATGGGGGCAGTGTTGCTGTTTGGAGCATACACAAACTCAACAAAGTGGCAGGATCAGGTGCCAGTCACACACCTGTGACTGGCACCTAGTGGTCAGGTCACTCAAAACAAGTTTATTATCAACAGAAGCATATTGGGGATTTTTGTTGTCAATTACTTTTGATGCAGTAATGGTCTTATTTAAGTTTTTAGAGGTATAAAAAAGAAATGGAAAAAAAATGTACAGATACCCTGTATACACTTACACTGTATGTTGGTTTGTTTACAGTTGAGTCCAGACCCACAGTTTGAGAACTACTGCACTATATGACAGTGGTTCAAGGACCCCCAGTTTGGTATGCATATAGGCCACGAACACCCAATAACTCTGAGAGTGTACAAATGGAACCAAATGAACCCATAACTTATATACTACTCAGGCATATAGTTCTTGCAGTGGAATTATGACAAGTTGTCCCTACCAACATGGTGACAACGCTGACATGTGATCCAGTGGCCAATGCGGTCTCTAGTTTGTCTCAGTTGTTTATCTGTTTCATTCCAGCCTGTACCGCTGTACCAGTTCTGTGCTCTTGACCCCATGCTGTGTGTTTTTCACTGCCTGTTCCCTAGCCTAATGTGTTGCCTGTTTTACTGCCTCACCCTTGACTGTGTTGTTTGCTTGTCTTTCTGACCTCCTGGTTTTGACCTGTATTCTGTGTTTGGGATCTTTCTAAGAAAAGGCTGCCTTTACCTCATTTGTGTCTCTTGTCCTATTCTATTCTGCAATTGAGTCCTTTTTGAAACCCTGACACATTTTATGCTCTGGTTATTCAAAAATATAGCCAATCTACAAGCTCACAACATCGGTTATTTTCGACGAACTTAGGAACATTTTGAAAAAATGGGGAAAATATTTTTCACCATCTGAAAAGATTTGTGACGCCAGGGTGAAACCCCATTAGTGTGTACCACATAATGTGTTTGGTTCAGGTTTGGCTCTTTAGCATGTAGCATGTTAATTCGATTTTCGTGTCTCTCTCCACTGTATTACCCAGTAATAAGTAATACTAGATTAGTTTGTGTTTTAATCTCTCCCATGTAAGTAATGCTTGTTTTCCCTATATTCAAGTTTATAAACGTACCTGTATTTTACTTCTATTTCTTTATTATTTCTCTATTATTTTACACTTTGGCTATTTAAAAATACCAGATATACAAGCTCATAGCACGGCTTGTAGATCTGCTATTTTTGAAAAATCGAGAAAATGTGTGCAAATCTTTGAATATATATATTTTTAAAGCGAACATTTGTAACTCAAATCTTTGCTTCTGGTGGTCCCTGGAACAAAATACTTTGAGATGGGGGTCCGTGGCCAAATACATATAATTTTGGGGGTCCTTGACATGAAAAAGTTTGAGAACCACTGACAGCAACATAGATTTTTTTTTCCAAAAAACTGTTTTAAAATAAAACGTACTATACACACACTTCTGTGTGTGTGTGTGTGTGTGTGTGTGTGTGTGTGTGTGTGTGTGTGTGTGTGTGTGTGTGTGTAGTAAGTGAACTCACTTCTGGGTGTCCTTCCAGCTGCACCACAGGCCTTGGTCCAAAGTGCCCATGTCCTTCGTGAACATTGGAAGGCAGTGCTCATTGATCATCCTCTCATAAAGACCAATGTGGCAGCCAGACCCCAGCGGAAGAACATGGGCTAGAGAGAGAGAGAGAGAGAGAGGATGAAAGAGAAAAACAACATTAATTTAAAAGCATCCTTTATTGAAAAACCTCAATAGCTAATACAAACACACAGGAACAAATAAACAAGGAGAGCAATACATTATCCTTGCCTCTTTTGTGTTTCACTCTGTGTGTCGGTGGACACACACCACCTACACACAGGAGTCTGCTAACACTGGAATCTCTAGAGACCACCAGTATCGTACTTGAACCTGGCATCCATATTCTGGGGCAAACATTGGGCAGGAATAGCAGATCTACAAGCGATTTGCAGAGATTTGGTGTTGAGGGAAAAAAGGGAGTACCTATTAAATCTCTGGGGGATGCTGGGTAACTAACTCTCTACCTGTCACTGTATGTTTTCACTCTCTGAGCATCTCAAGGCTAAACATTTGTTTAAACGTTTTTCTTTTCATCAAACTTAGACTCATTTATACTTGTCGTATTACCTTGTCGCTAGCCAATAACAACATGATTCATCGGCGACACTGTTTAATAAGTAGAGTTTATAGGGTAAAAGGCTGATTAATGTGTGAAAGATAGAACAAAAATGCCTTATGGATAATTGTGTGCTGATTGATAGCATGGAGTTTGGGGCTCTCCTTGCCCTGGCCTGGGTGATGCCCCACCTGCCTACTGTGAAGCTACGTCTGCCCTCCCTGCCTGAACGTATGCTGTTACAGCTTGGCATTCAACCACGGATAGTTCCTGCCAAGCTGGACACAAAGTTCAGGGAGTTGGCCTGCACGAGTGACTGGATACTGGACTTCCTGGTGAACCACCGCCAAGTGGTGAGAATGGGCAACGTCACATCAAACCCTCTGACCCACAGTCACGAAACTAGAGGGAGCGTAAACAACAATCTGGTACCACCCATCCATAAAACAAACATGGGCAAATTCTCCTTCTACAGCACGGCCACCAAGGTATGGAATAGTCTAACCCCATCCCTCAAAAAATGAAGTTCGCTGGGCTCATTTAAAACAGCCCTAAAAACTCATCTTTCTGGAGGCCCCCTCCCATTTTTTAAAATATATTTTTTATTTTTCATGCTTTTTTTTGTACATAGTGGTATTTTTTCTCTGTATGTTTATGTTGATTTTTGAACTGTTTGGTTGCTACTTTATATGTCTATGAAATTAATTCAAGGACCCCAACGGAAACAAGTCCGCAAGAACTGTTTTGGTCGGACCTTTTAGACAAAAGTATTATAGATGTAACTGTGTTGTTTTACATTCTTTTGCCTAATAAAAATGTCAATCAATCAAAAAACTCAACACAGGAGCCCCTCTGGGCTGTGTGCTGAGTCCTCGCCCCTATACTCCCTGTAGTGTGCAAACACACATGACGGTGTGGCCACGCACCGCTACGATGTCATCATCACGTAGGCTGTCGACATGATCGTGATGGGCCAGATTGTCGATGGCGTGACAGGGATGAGGTCAGATCACTGACACTTTGGTGTAGGGAGAACAACCTACTATTTTAACCACACACCTTATAGTATACAGCAGCGGTTCTCAAACTTTTTTATGTCAAGGACCCCCAAAATGATATGGATTTGGCTGAGGACCCCCCATCTCAAAACTGTTTTGTGCCAGGGATTTTTCAAAAATAGCAGATCTACAAGCTCATAGCGCGGCGTATCTGCTATTTTTGAATAGCCAAAGTATAACATATGGTTGAAGCGGTTAAAATTATTGTGATGCTACATTAACTGATTTAGCTAGAGACCCCCTGGTACCTCCCCAAGGACCCCTGGGGGTCCCCGGACCCCACTTTTAGAACCAATGGTATACAGTATATCATGCACCTTATGGATATACTTCACACTGCCCACATGACTGTTTTGAGCTTGTAGATCAGCTGTTTTCATAATTTTTTAAACAGGGCCTATTAATTCTTAATATATTTTTGTAAGTTTGGGTTATAGGGGAGACACCAAATTAACGTATTTTGGGTCTAGAGCTGAAAGGTTTGGGAGCCCCCGCTGTAGAAAACATAACCACCCCAACATGTTTGTGTGTGTAAATGATAAACATCACGTGGAAACATGCTCATGAATGCACCATCATCCATCATGTTCTGCCATACGTGCCTTGCTTTCAGGATCAGAGATGAAAGTCATGCAGACACATGCAATTATGCCATTCCGTACATCCATCTTTATGGATTATGAGAACGATTCTGATGAATATGACAAGATCCACTTATGGATATCCATGTTTATCCATAGCTGCAGCTCATCATGCATGGGGAAACTCATTTAAACAGGATGGATTTATTTAGTGATGGTGGATTTTAAAACAGATAACTGAGACACTATACCACACTTTGGCAATGATCTATCTCATCTATATTCCAGGGATGAACTTGGAATATGTAGTTTTAATGATGGCATTCATTCATTCATACTAAAACTAGAAAATAATTCAAATTCTTCAAACAATGTTTGCCCTACAACGAAGCATAGCCTACATTAGGGCAGTGGTTCTCTCAAAGTGTGGTCTGGGGACCCCCAGGGGTCCTTGAGGGGGGTTCCAGCAAAATAATATATAGCATCAAAATCAGTTTAACCACTTTAAACCTGTACATGGCTATTTTTTTTGTACTTCGGCTATTCAAAAACAGCCGATTATAAGCTCGCAATGCATACATTTTGAGCTTGTAGATCAGCTATTTGTGGAAAAATAAATCTAGAAAATGTTCCATAGAATCAAATCGAAAATTATAATAAAATTATTATTATAATACCTTGACTTGAACATGTTTGAAAACCAAGCATAATGCCTCTCTGCACTCAGAGAACTGATGAAATTGTGGTGAAGAGCTGGTAATCCCTGGGATAGACTAGAGACCAAAAAGTCAACTTGCTGGTTAATTCTGGACGTTCATGATTATTTATCTCAGTGGTTTTCAGCCCTTTTCCATAACAAGGTCCATTATTTATTCAGCATTTGAGCCACCGACCACCGACCACCAAGAATATTTGACAATAATATAACTCTTGAAAGCATTCTCAATCACACTCTCAATAGTTAAAGATCTACAGCATAAGGGTCCATTTGGTTACTACCAACTCTCCATCATTTAGCTGGGGACCACCTGGAATCCCTTCAAGCACCACTGGTGGTCCCAGGCCGGACCACTGGTTGATAACCACTGATTTATCTGAAAACCAAGTCAAGAACGTTTGTATGTTGATTCATGGCTCATGTTATACTGTGTAGTTTCTCTGCAACCTTGCGCACAAGCCCGCGCGCAATTGACCCTCACGGGTTTGATTTTTGTTACTGCAGTGTAAATGTATGTATTCGCAATCGCATATAGACTATCAATGGTAATTTAATTTCACATAGCCTAGCCCAGTGGTTCTCAACCTGTGGGTCACATGATTTTGGGGGGGGGTCCCCAGATGTCAGTGAAGTGACAATTTAAGGACCGTTAGAACCTTTTCAGTATACCTAAAATAAAAGAAAGAAAAACTAAAATTAATCAACCATAGGCCTACTAAAAAAACTGGTCAAACATTGGCCAAATTGTCAAATATTATAAGAAAGTGGCTTTTTTTTTTCTTTTTTTTTTTTAAATAGCCGATCTACAAGCTCACAACACCTCCCATTACCTCAGGCATTGTGAACTTGTAGATCGGCTTTTTTCTCAATATTTATCTATGGAGCCAAGTCAAACTAAATGTAATGACTCAAATCACAATTGCTTGTTAGGGTAGGGGTCCCCAGTTCAAATATGATTATTTTGGGGGGTCACGGCCTGAAAAAGTTGAGAATGAGAACCACTGGCCTCCAACACGATATCGATGCACTAATTTGATCAATCTACCGCTGATTACAATTTCAATAATTAATTGTAAAGACTTACCTGCGACAAACAAAAGAAGCCCCACTTTCACGAGCGACGTGCTGCAATCCAAAGCCATCACGGCCACCTAAACTGGACAACTTTTACGCGTAGACTATTATACGTGCTCCGGTTGAGCTGCTATTCCAGTCTCATTCTTCCACTGGAGTCATATAAATATCACTTTAATAACAGAAAGGATCATGTAAGAGTCCCGCAGTAGAACTCATATGTCTTCCAGTGGCATCATGCAGTCTGGGACGGGGATCAACTCAAGGCGACTGACATCCGAGCCCTGCGTAAAGCCCTGCCGTGAACTTCACTTCCACAGCCACAGTGTTGCCATGTCTGCTTATTATAAGCGACTTTGGGCTTGTAAAGTTGCCTGTAAATATCGGTTAGTTTGCGTTTTTTGGGGCTTGTTTCTAAAGTGTGCTTATTTGGGCTTGTTTCTAAAGTGTAGTTGCTTATTTGAGCTTGTTTCTATAGTGTAGTTGTTTATTTGGGCTTGTTTCTAAAGTGTAGTTGTTTATTTGGGCTTGTTTCTAAAGTGCAGTTGTTTATTTGGGCTTGTTTCTAAAGTGTAGTTGTTTATTTGGGCTTGTTTCTAAAGTGTAGTTGTTTATTTGGGCTTGTTTCTAAAGTGTGGTTGTTTATTTGGGCTTGTTTCTAAATTGTAGTTGTTTATTTGGGCTTGTTTCTAAAGTATAGTTGCTTATTGGGCTTGTTTCCTAATGTTTAAGCAGTGGTTCTTAAATATTTTCAAGTCAAGGACCCCCAAATTAATATTAGACTAAATTAAATAAAACATTTGTCTGCGTATCCCCAACTGAAACCATTGTATCAGGGACCCCCTCACCCTGTACCAGATTTGTGATTTTCACTTTTTTTCAAAGATGCTTTTGAAAATGGAAGATCACAATGTGAGCTTTAGACCGGCTATTTTTCAACTGGCCGTAGGCTAGTCGCTTCTTTTGGGGTCGTTTTCTTTAGCCTGGGAGGGATCGATACGGATCAATACCATTTTCGGGTTTCTGGAGCGGAAATAACTTTACGTCATCAAGCGGCCGGAACCAGTTGTAAATGACCACCAACCAAAGCTCCGTTCCGGTAGCAAATATAACACATCCGGTTTCTGAGCTAGCAAATATAAGGTTTCCGGTTGCCTTCAAAGTAAGAGCATCGCATTTAATGTTTTATGAAAGACATACATGCATTTCGAAAAAGACATTTATACAGTGGTGGAAAGTAACTAAGTACATGTAATCAATTACTGTACTATGCATTTTGAAAAATACACGTATACAGTGGTGGAAAGTAACTAAGTACTACTCCACTACATTTCAGAGGCAGATATTATACTAGTTACTTGTTACTTTGTATATTTTTGATTATAATTACAAGACCACTTCAGCCCTATTTAAACTTTGGAAATTTGAAAATAGCCGATCTACAAGCAAAATATTTTTATATTTATACAAGACCACTTCAGCCCTATTTAAACTTTGGCAATTTGAAAATAGCCGATCTACAAGCAAATATTTGTATATTTAATTACATTTTGATACCAGTACTTTTACTTAATTACATTTAGAATTCAGGACTTTTACTTTTGCAGAGTATTTCTACATTGCAGTATTGATACTTTTACTTAAGTAAAACATTTTAGTACTTTTTCCACCACTGCATTGATGGATGTATTTATAAGAATTAGCCTACGCCCTAACAGGTCGTTATTGAAATTGGCCTTTGATCCACATTCAATGGGCACTTAGCACATTTTCCATACACCCATGTTTAACCACTGTGATTAGACTGTAAACAGGTTTCAGATTTAAATTGGAATGCCAAAGATGGCAATCCCCTTTCTATAAATAATAATAGTAGCTTGTACAGGTGTAACATGTGGGGGGTTTATAAACATATTTAACAATACAATACAGTGTGTGTGTGTGTGTGTGTGTGTGTGTGTGTGTGTGTGTGTGTGTGTGTGTGTGTGTGTGTGTGTGTGTGTGTGTGTGTGTGTGTGTTTGTGTGTGTGTTTGTCATGGCATGGTGTTTTTTCCCCTCAATTTCTTTAGAGCACAAAGCCCAAATACCATTGAATATAATATATATGTATATATATATATATACGTATACGTATATGTATATGTATATGTATATGTATATGTGTGTGTGTGTGTGTGTGTGTGTGTGTGTGTGTGTGTGTGTGTGTGTGTGTCAATGCAACAACTACAGTTGTGTGTGTGTGTGTGTGTGTGTGTGTGTGTGTGTGTGTGTGTGTGTGTGTGTGTGTGTGTGTGTGTGTGTGTGTGTGTGTGTGTGTGTGTGTGTGTGTGTGTGTGTCAATGCAACAACTACAGTTGTTAAAAAACAGTTTTGTCTGAATCCAGCCACTGTAGTCCACACACTAAACCTATATTTTCTACAGAGGTTGTGAATATTTGATTGTTAGGTTAGTGCATCAATGATCTTGTTGTACAGTATGTTAAAATGTTTTGTTGAAATGTATATACAAAAAATCTGTTATTTCTAATTATGCTGCCGGTATCGTGTCTGTGATTATAATGAGCAGGGGATTTGAGCAGGTCACAGCTGATTAGAAGGTTGTAAAGTAAGGGTTTTTTTTAGGCAAACTTTGCAGCATTGGGTAAAGAGTAAATAATATATATATATGTGAGTGTGTGTGTGTGTGTGTGTGTGTGTGTGTGTGTGTGTGTGTGTGTGTGTGTGTGTGTGTGTGTGTGTGTGCGTGCGTGTGTGTGTGTGTGTAAAAAATTAAGCACATTAAAATGGAAATGGTCATTTTCACTAAATGTCACTACATTTCAAAGTAAAAATGTTAAATTATAAAGAAAAACATTACTTAGTGATGTGGTATTAGTAATTAGGGCACATATATATGTTTCTTAAAACAAAAGATGACTAATATATTTCAAGTGTGTGTATGTACACATATATATATATATATACAAATCACAATCACATCACAGAAATAGATCACCATTCCCCTGCACTTCTTGACGAAGACGAAGAGCCTTTTGTGGAAATAAATAACTCTCCTGCACTTCATGAGAGCCCTGTAGATGAAGTTCTTGTTGTGGAAATACCGGTAGATCACGCCTATGCACTTAGTGAGAGCCCTTTAGATGAACAGGATGACATACAAATGCAGACTCTAGATATTAGTACTGTTCAGAGTGTCATGGGACCTGGTGCAACATTAGGACCCTTCAAACACGATGCCCTTGAACCTGCTAGCTTTACTTTGCAGGCTTCTGATTGGAAAATGTTTCACTCCTACAGACCCAAAGGAAGTAAACATTTTACGAGGTTTGAATGGCAAGAGTTATTTGCCAGAAAGCTGAAGGAATCAAATCCTTACTGTATAATACGTTTTGCTAATCACAACTTTTCTATTGCTACCACCAGAAAAACATACAAGCCATGTCTCACGATCAATGGCTCCTGCCGGCATACTTCATGTGAGATGACTTTCAAAATACTTCTCCATTCAGTCGAAGAGGGCATATTTCATATAGTTTACACTGGCAACCTATATCACACAAAGGACAGATTGAGAAGTAGATATATTAGGGGCCAAGAACGTAAGGAGTTAGGGATATCAATGAAGGACAAATCGCCATATTGTGCTTACGTCGATGCAGTAGGAAAGGCAGATCCTAGGTCTTTAATAGCTGGTAATCGAAGTGGAGTGGGTAGAGACTCCGCTCCGTTTAGAAAGGTCAAACATGAACATCGCAAACTAAGCTGGATGAATGATGATGAGATTACAGCTCTGCGCCTACTGAAAGCTGACTGGGAAGATGAAGACACAGAAAGTGTAGTTGTAAAAGGATTCATTCAACTTATTAAAGTTAGTCCCCTTAAGGTTATATGTTTTAGTGAAGCAGGAGTGAGACTGTGGCACGATGTGATTAAGGACAGCGCTGCATCATGGGATGCCACTGGGGGAATCATTAAGAGTAAACTAACAAAGAAAAGGATTTTGTATTATGAGATTGTAGTAAGTTCATCCACTTCGTCCGCTTCAACTCCTGTAGCATTTATGATCAGTGAACAACACACCCAGACTGCTGTAGAGGAGCTCCTCACGGAATTGAGGTGCAAAGAGAAGGAGATATTTGGTGCCAACACAACACCCATGCAGATTAATAGTGATAGGTCCATAGTGCTTTTGAAAGCCAGTATGCATATCTTCAATGGAGATAGCATGAAAATGTACTTGTTACGCTGCTGGAGAATAGTGAATGGAAAGGCAGATAGCAAAGATTTGAATTTTTGTACCATAAGAGCATGTAAGAGTCATCTGATGAAACAGGCAAGTCACATTTGCAAACAACAGTACAATACTAGAGATTGTAGGTTTAAGTTGGCTATGTTCATCTTCAGCGCTTTAGTTAATGCCAAAACACTGAAACAAGCAGGTAATATAGTATCTGCTGCTTGTATTGTACTTGGTAGCAAAAGGAACTCCAGCGAGGTGGCAGCTAGTCTTGGCCGCATTGAGGATGAAACACAGAAGCTGCCAGGAATTGCAGGAATTATTGATAAAGAGCATGATCGACAAGACAATTCATATGACACTGCGGTTGATGATATATTTGACTTGACTGCTGATGTTTGTGAAGGTACATCTCCCTTCAAAGACTATTTTGAACAACTAAGGGCTACAGCCAATAATACAATTAAAACCAGCAATGACACAGGTGAAAATCAATACCATGGAGAAACTATTTTAAACAAACTGTTCTCAAACTTCCTCCCAACTATTCCAATATGGTCAGATCTACTCTCAGGTGATTTGCAGCGATTCTCTGGAGCCTATGCTGCACAAATAAACCATGGTAAGAAAAGCACAGCTATTAGTGAGGCCATGTTCAAAAACACAAAAGTGTTGCTTTTACGAAATGAGAAACACAGAATTGACGAATGTATACAGCGCATACGCTCACTATACAAGCAGTCAGCCATAGATTTCATTGCCAAAGTAGGCTACAGGATATCACAGGCATCACAGCGTCCACACCCACCACCTGTAGAAGAGTGGAACAAAAAGAGAACTCTGCCGCCACAGCTGAGACGCTCTTATCAAAATAAGCCACAAGCAAATTCAAAGATTTTCTTACAAAATGACAGCTCAGCAAGTGTGCCAGACAAAACAAAGGCACAAAACAGAGGCACAAATGAGGAAATATGCAATAGTATATGCAGGTTTGCAAATAATGAGAGTAATTGTTGGCTAAATGCAACCCTACAATCGATACTGCATCTGCAAGTAGTACAAGATAAATTGAAACAGTTGACACCTACTTATATGGTTGCGATGTCATCAATGCCAGGGAATTTAGCAGCTCTCATCCAAGCGTTTTTTCAAAATCCAGGGCACACATTTGATGCTAAAACAATCCATGGTGTCACTCAAGAATTAGTCAAGAGCATCCCAGCGTTGTCCTTGTCAATGCACAATGACCCACTAGATTTGATACACAAATTATTAATCTGGTTGCATGATTGTAGTGTCCAAACAACTGCTATGGCAAAACATACAGACATCTGTAAAAAATGTGCATCGAAAGTTGAAAGCATTTCATGCGCGCCTACTGTTTTTGCATTACCGCTGACACAGAAATGTGAGTCCCTCAATTCTCTTTTCGAACACACAATCATGGAAGGTGAAGGTCAACAGAGATGTACAGCATGTGGTTCAGAAATGAAGAGACAAATATGTTGGATTGATGCTCCTGATGTCATTACTCTTTCTGTGTCCCGTGTTGATAATGGTGGGACGGTGCTCCACACGCCTGTAGTCCCATCTGATATAATCGAAATTCCCATTCGTGACAGCAGTAAAATTAAGTATAAGTTGGGCTCAATCATTTGTCATGTAGGCTCAGTGGCCAAAGCCGGACACTTCTGGGCACATTTGCTTTATGACAATGTTGTAATTAGAGCAGATGATACAAATATAGACATCCTTCAACCAGCAAATGCATTGCAATTGGCAAAACCACATGGGTACATTTATTTCTATGTGAAATGTAATGATGCATCACTTAATGCTGTTATCACAATAGAGGACAATTTGGAAGATATTGGCCATGGTGTGGATGTGTTTTTTTGCAATGAAAGACCAAATCACAATATGTGTGAAGCCATACCATTACCAATACTAACATTTCTAAAACAGACATCTGCTTTCCAAAAATGTCACACACGGCTTGCAGCAGCAGCAGCAGCAGCGCAGTCCCCAGCATTGTTTAAAAGAGCGCTTGAGAAACTTGCCAACACTCAGGTGGTGTCATTAGTGTCTCGGCAATTTTCTATGACAGACGTGTACCACATATTAAACAGCTTTGTGAATGACACACTTGGGGCTCCTTTCCTTGGAAATGACCTGCTTTGCCTTAAAAGTCTTGGTCGCTATATTTGTACTCAATGTGGTGACCAGGCCGTACCATCTAGAAAGAACATATCAGAACTCATAGAGCAGCCACTTGAAGTGTCACAAAAAGGCATCTTGGACACAGTTGCCAAAATATGTTCTGCTCAACTTGACCAATGTGAAACATGTAAGCAGGACTTAAGCTTATCAACCTATCAAGTAATTCACAGCCCACAGACTTTACTTCTCCTGCTAAGATCTGGTGCAGAAATTCCCAAAACGTTCACTCTCTCCTGTCTGTACCACCAAAATGATTATGCTGTGTCCAGCATTTGTGCATTTTTTGACAAGTCACCATATGTGTCATTGTACACGTGTAAAGACCAGCAATGGCATATCATGACAAAAGCATCCAATGACACAGCAGGCTATACCTTTGAGCTGATGCTAAAAATACTGACCACAGCTAGTTGCTTTGTCGTGTCATACGAGAAAACTAATAGTGTGAAACTAATCAACTTTCAGCAGGTCGAACAAAAACATAAATGCACAGACAGATGCAAACTACACAAGCAGACAAGGGCTAGAAAAGGGAGATCCATTCCAACGGCAGCTGTGGAGAATAACGAGTGGCTGAGTGATAAGATGATCGATGAGTACCATAAGCTCTTGCTTTCGAGTGTTGAAAGAAAAAAAAATGCATTTATTTGTCCCAGCACTTTTGTAAGCCAACAGTTACAGAGTTTTTGGTGTGATGACATCAGTGTCCTCCCAGATGTACCACGAGCATCACGCAATTGGTGGAACTACGAGTTGGTGATATTGCCCGTCAACGCAAATAAGTCCCATTGGGGAGCCATCGCGGTAGATTTCACCAAAAAGACAGTGAATGGTGATGTTATAGTATTAGATGTTGTGATAATGGATTCACTACGTGTGCATGAGCAAGACCTGGTTAAGGCATTTTTTCCACTGCAAAGGTACTTAGCATTACAGTACTTTGCATTGTATGGTAGAGGTATGGGTATTACATTTAGATATGAGTGTTATCACAGTTGTCCCAATTTCATAGAACAAACTGACGGCAGCAGCTGTGGTATTTTCACTTGTTTGTTTTCCAAAGCTGTTCTGTTTGATGTGAGCCTCAACACTTTCAAAAGCCACCGTGAAAAGCGAGATTGTGTTATGCATGAGTTGTCAGGCAAAAAGATATTTATCTGAGTACAAAGTTAAAGCATGTACTGTGATTTACTGTATCTTGGACAAACTACCTAAAAGGCTCTGTTGTGTCTGTTGTAGGAGAACGTCACAAATGGAGGATGCGAGGGACCAGAACTGACATGTTCCCAAGACACCAGGAGGGAACATCATTTTGGTCTTCCTTTTTTTCCTTTAGGTTTTGATTTAATCAAATGTTTTCTTCTTTTTTTCTTTTGTCTTTGTGCTTACTGTGATCATCTAAAAACAAACATTAGAGCACAGGACTATGCAATGTTTGGACTGAGCTGGTTCTGCTTTATATACGTACATCTATCTATTGATCAATTTGTGTGTGTGTGTACAATGTTTGCACTTTAAGTTTGCTGTGTTGCACTTTTGAGTGATGTTTGCACTTCAGTATATTGCATGTTATACTTTTTTATACATTTGAGTGATGTTTGCACGTTGGTACATTGCATGTTGTACCCGTTTATTATACATTTGAGTGATCTTTGCACTTAGGTACGTTGCACGCAGTACCATTTTATACTTTTGAGTGTGGTTTGCACTTCCTAGAACTTCCACATTTTTACAGTTTTGCATGATGATTGTGTTTGAATAATGTTTGCTGTTATTAACACACACACATATAGTAAATTGATCAAATCTGTGACTACTAAACTACTAAAGTAGCCTCTCAGTCCACCTTAAGACAATTGGCAATGTTTAAAAACAAATATTGGAAAATGTATTTATATATATTCTGTTTTTGATAAATTGTACACTGTTTTATTAGTAAAGAGTAATTAAAAGGTCTTTTTTTAAACTTTCAAAGCCTGTCTGTATTCTTTTATGGTGTGGGGTTGTGTGGCCACTTGTATACACTATTGGGTTAGGGTATGGCCACTTGTATACACTATTGTCTGAAAAGGGCCCTTTTCTGACCCCTGACCTCACTGGACGGCCCGCCACTTTTTTCTACACCTTAGTGCCGCTTAGCGGAGAGTGTGGCTGTGTAGAGGGGGTCTCCCCGAACGCGTGCGTACCTCAGAAGTTCCGGCACTAAGCACCGTCTCCTGTCCAGTGTCCAATTTGTATAGGCTATGCACTGAAAAGGGCCCTTTTCTGACCCTTGACCTCACTGGACGGCCCGCCACTTTTTTTTACACCTTAGTGCCGCTTAGCGGAGAGTGTGGCTGTGTAGAGGGGGTCTCCCCGAACGCGTGCGTACCTCAGAAGTTCCGGCACTAAGCACCGTCTCCTGTCCAGTGTCCAATTTGTATAGGCTATGCACTGAAAAGGGCCCTTTTCTGACCCTTGACCGCACTGGACGGCTAGCCACTTTTTTTTACACCTTAGTGCCGCTTAGCGGAGAGTGTGGCTGTGTAGAGGGGGTCTCCCCGAACGCGTGCGTACCTCAGAAGTTCCGGCACTAAGCACCGTCTCCTGTCCAGTGTCCAATTTGTATAGGCTATGCACTGAAAAGGGCCCTTTTCTGACCCTTGACCTCACTGGACGGCCCGCCACTTTTTTTTACACCTTAGTGCCGCTTAGCGGAGAGTGTGGCTGTGTAGAGGGGGTCTCCCCGAACGCGTGCGTACCTCAGAAGTTCCGGCACTAAGCACCGTCTCCTGTCCAGTGTCCAATTTGTATAGGCTATGCACTGAAAAGGGCCCTTTTCTGACCCTTGACCTCACTGGACGGCCCGCCACTTTTTTTTACACCTTAGTGCCGCTTAGCGGAGAGTGTGGCTGTGTAGAGGGGGTCTCCCCGAACGCGTGCGTACCTCAGAAGTTCCGGCACTAAGCACCGTCTCCTGTCCAGTGTCCAATTTGTATAGGCTATGCACTGAAAAGGGCCCTTTTCTGACCCTTGACCGCACTGGACGGCTAGCCACTTTTTTTTACACCTTAGTGCCGCTTAGCGGAGAGTGTGGCTGTGTAGAGGGGGTCTCCCCGAACGCGTGCGTACCTCAGAAGTTCCGGCACTAAGCACCGTCTCCTGTCCAGTGTCCAATTTGTATAGGCTATGCACTGAAAAGGGCCCTTTTCTGACCCTTGACCTCACTGGACGGCCCGCCACTTTTTTTTACACCTTAGTGCCGCTTAGCGGAGAGTGTGGCTGTGTAGAGGGGGTCTCCCCGAACGCGTGCGTACCTCAGAAGTTCCGGCACTAAGCACCGTCTCCTGTCCAGTGTCCAATTTGTATAGGCTATGCACTGAAAAGGGCCCTTTTCTGACCCTTGACCTCACTGGACGGCCCGCCACTTTTTTTTACACCTTAGTGCCGCTTAGCGGAGAGTGTGGCTGTGTAGAGGGGGTCTCCCCGAACGCGTGCGTACCTCAGAAGTTCCGGCACTAAGCACCGTCTCCTGTCCAGTGTCCAATTTGTATAGGCTATGCACTGAAAAGGGCCCTTTTCTGACCCTTGACCTCACTGGACGGCCCGCCACTTTTTTTTACACCTTAGTGCCGCTTAGCGGAGAGTGTGGCTGTGTAGAGGGGGTCTCCCCGAACGCGTGCGTACCTCAGAAGTTCCGGCACTAAGCACCGTCTCCTGTCCAGTGTCCAATTTGTATAGGCTATGCACTGAAAAGGGCCCTTTTCTGACCCTTGACCTCACTGGACGGCCCGCCACTTTTTTTTACACCTTAGTGCCGCTTAGCGGAGAGTGTGGCTGTGTAGAGGGGGTCTCCCCGAACGCGTGCGTACCTCAGAAGTTCCGGCACTAAGCACCGTCTCCTGTCCAGTGTCCAATTTGTATAGGCTATGCACTGAAAAGGGCCCTTTTCTGACCCTTGACCTCACTGGACGGCCCGCCACTTTTTTTTACACCTTAGTGCCGCTTAGCGGAGAGTGTGGCTGTGTAGAGGGGGTCTCCCCGAACGCGTGCGTACCTCAGAAGTTCCGGCACTAAGCACCGTCTCCTGTCCAGTGTCCAATTTGTATAGGCTATGCACTGAAAAGGGCCCTTTTCTGACCCTTGACCTCACTGGACGGCCCGCCACTTTTTTTTACACCTTAGTGCCGCTTAGCGGAGAGTGTGGCTGTGTAGAGGGGGTCTCCCCGAACGCGTGCGTACCTCAGAAGTTCCGGCACTAAGCACCGTCTCCTGTCCAGTGTCCAATTTGTATAGGCTATGCACTGAAAAGGGCCCTTTTCTGACCCTTGACCGCACTGGACGGCTAGCCACTTTTTTTTACACCTTAGTGCCGCTTAGCGGAGAGTGTGGCTGTGTAGAGGGGGTCTCCCCGAACGCGTGCGTACCTCAGAAGTTCCGGCACTAAGCACCGTCTCCTGTCCAGTGTCCAATTTGTATAGGCTATGCACTGAAAAGGGCCCTTTTCTGACCCTTGACCTCACTGGACGGCCCGCCACTTTTTTTTACACCTTAGTGCCGCTTAGCGGAGAGTGTGGCTGTGTAGAGGGGGTCTCCCCGAACGCGTGCGTACCTCAGAAGTTCCGGCACTAAGCACCGTCTCCTGTCCAGTGTCCAATTTGTATAGGCTATGCACTGAAAAGGGCCCTTTTCTGACCCTTGACCTCACTGGACGGCCCGCCACTTTTTTTTACACCTTAGTGCCGCTTAGCGGAGAGTGTGGCTGTGTAGAGGGGGTCTCCCCGAACGCGTGCGTACCTCAGAAGTTCCGGCACTAAGCACCGTCTCCTGTCCAGTGTCCAATTTGTATAGGCTATGCACTGAAAAGGGCCCTTTTCTGACCCTTGACCGCACTGGACGGCTAGCCACTTTTTTTTACACCTTAGTGCCGCTTAGCGGAGAGTGTGGCTGTGTAGAGGGGGTCTCCCCGAACGCGTGCGTACCTCAGAAGTTCCGGCACTAAGCACCGTCTCCTGTCCAGTGTCCAATTTGTATAGGCTATGCACTGAAAAGGGCCCTTTTCTGACCCTTGACCTCACTGGACGGCCCGCCACTTTTTTTTACACCTTAGTGCCGCTTAGCGGAGAGTGTGGCTGTGTAGAGGGGGTCTCCCCGAACGCGTGCGTACCTCAGAAGTTCCGGCACTAAGCACCGTCTCCTGTCCAGTGTCCAATTTGTATAGGCTATGCACTGAAAAGGGCCCTTTTCTGACCCTTGACCTCACTGGACGGCCCGCCACTTTTTTTTACACCTTAGTGCCGCTTAGCGGAGAGTGTGGCTGTGTAGAGGGGGTCTCCCCGAACGCGTGCGTACCTCAGAAGTTCCGGCACTAAGCACCGTCTCCTGTCCAGTGTCCAATTTGTATAGGCTATGCACTGAAAAGGGCCCTTTTCTGACCCTTGACCTCACTGGACGGCCCGCCACTTTTTTTTACACCTTAGTGCCGCTTAGCGGAGAGTGTGGCTGTGTAGAGGGGGTCTCCCCGAACGCGTGCGTACCTCAGAAGTTCCGGCACTAAGCACCGTCTCCTGTCCAGTGTCCAATTTGTATAGGCTATGCACTGAAAAGGGCCCTTTTCTGACCCTTGACCTCACTGGACGGCCCGCCACTTTTTTTTACACCTTAGTGCCGCTTAGCGGAGAGTGTGGCTGTGTAGAGGGGGTCTCCCCGAACGCGTGCGTACCTCAGAAGTTCCGGCACTAAGCACCGTCTCCTGTCCAGTGTCCAATTTGTATAGGCTATGCACTGAAAAGGGCCCTTTTCTGACCCTTGACCTCACTGGACGGCCCGCCACTTTTTTTTACACCTTAGTGCCGCTTAGCGGAGAGTGTGGCTGTGTAGAGGGGGTCTCCCCGAACGCGTGCGTACCTCAGAAGTTCCGGCACTAAGCACCGTCTCCTGTCCAGTGTCCAATTTGTATAGGCTATGCACTGAAAAGGGCCCTTTTCTGACCCTTGACCTCACTGGACGGCCCGCCACTTTTTTTTACACCTTAGTGCCGCTTAGCGGAGAGTGTGGCTGTGTAGAGGGGGTCTCCCCGAACGCGTGCGTACCTCAGAAGTTCCGGCACTAAGCACCGTCTCCTGTCCAGTGTCCAATTTGTATAGGCTATGCACTGAAAAGGGCCCTTTTCTGACCCTTGACCTCACTGGACGGCCCGCCACTTTTTTTTACACCTTAGTGCCGCTTAGCGGAGAGTGTGGCTGTGTAGAGGGGGTCTCCCCGAACGCGTGCGTACCTCAGAAGTTCCGGCACTAAGCACCGTCTCCTGTCCAGTGTCCAATTTGTATAGGCTATGCACTGAAAAGGGCCCTTTTCTGACCCTTGACCTCACTGGACGGCCCGCCACTTTTTTTTACACCTTAGTGCCGCTTAGCGGAGAGTGTGGCTGTGTAGAGGGGGTCTCCCCGAACGCGTGCGTACCTCAGAAGTTCCGGCACTAAGCACCGTCTCCTGTCCAGTGTCCAATTTGTATAGGCTATGCACTGAAAAGGGCCCTTTTCTGACCCTTGACCTCACTGGACGGCCCGCCACTTTTTTTTACACCTTAGTGCCGCTTAGCGGAGAGTGTGGCTGTGTAGAGGGGGTCTCCCCGAACGCGTGCGTACCTCAGAAGTTCCGGCACTAAGCACCGTCTCCTGTCCAGTGTCCAATTTGTATAGGCTATGCACTGAAAAGGGCCCTTTTCTGACCCTTGACCTCACTGGACGGCCCGCCACTTTTTTTTACACCTTAGTGCCGCTTAGCGGAGAGTGTGGCTGTGTAGAGGGGGTCTCCCCGAACGCGTGCGTACCTCAGAAGTTCCGGCACTAAGCACCGTCTCCTGTCCAGTGTCCAATTTGTATAGGCTATGCACTGAAAAGGGCCCTTTTCTGACCCTTGACCTCACTGGACGGCCCGCCACTTTTTTTTACACCTTAGTGCCGCTTAGCGGAGAGTGTGGCTGTGTAGAGGGGGTCTCCCCGAACGCGTGCGTACCTCAGAAGTTCCGGCACTAAGCACCGTCTCCTGTCCAGTGTCCAATTTGTATAGGCTATGCACTGAAAAGGGCCCTTTTCTGACCCTTGACCTCACTGGACGGCCCGCCACTTTTTTTTACACCTTAGTGCCGCTTAGCGGAGAGTGTGGCTGTGTAGAGGGGGTCTCCCCGAACGCGTGCGTACCTCAGAAGTTCCGGCACTAAGCACCGTCTCCTGTCCAGTGTCCAATTTGTATAGGCTATGCACTCCTTTGAACAGCATCTATCAATTTAGATAAATAATTAATGTTTTAAATCCGTTTTTGTTACACAGAAACATAATATGTGATATATAGCTTCGTTTAAATGCTTAATTTATAGTTTTAATGTGCAAATGAACCGTTTTTCAATGGTTTTCAATGGTTTCTTTTTACTCTAGAGGGTACTCTTATTCTGAAGAGATCGTCCACCGGAAGTCTTATATTTGCTCCGTTATATTTGCTGACTGAACACTGCTCAGACCCCCTACGCGTCTTATTTAATGGTAATCTAGTTGTATAAAAATGATCACGCCTCCCGTCCCACAGTGTAGCGCATGTGCGAAAGGAACCAGTGAGTAGACTGTTATTAATTGATGATCGCATGATATATATTAATAGCAGACGTCACATAGAGGGTGAGCCATTCAGTTACCTAATTTACCAACTTTAGCCAGCACTCACATGCAAGCAAAGCAGACATCCCATAATGTGTTCCTTGTGTTATCGATTCACTTTGTCCAGCTTGGTTTCCAGAGTTAAACCCCAAGTATGTTCAATTAGACACATCGGATCTGTTTATAACGTGCATCATCCGCAACAGTGGAAGGGACGCGAGTTAAGCTGCAGACGTGTCGGACAGTCGGTTATTGTCAGTGCAAGTCATTTGTTTAGCATGGCCAACATGGCAGGGACGCCACGGTTACTAAGTTCAAATACTGCATCAACTCTACATGGAACAGCTCGAGTGAAGCGGGTGTCTATAGAGGGGAACATCGGTAAGATAAGTGCTGCTACAGTCATTATTAAACATGTCAAAAACCCATG
>NC_137626.1:29751920-29776174 GCF_963280865.1 Gymnoscopelus braueri | reverse complement strand
GGATCGATATAGCCTGGTAAACACCCCCTCCCTCCGGAAATCTCATGCATTGCATTGCATTTGGTTTCAGGAATGAGGGTCTGGGATTGCTCACAGAGTAAAGCTGCCCGAACCGCTGCGCATACGAACCAATCAGCGGCTGCTAGGGGCGGGATCATCCAATCACCTGCCTAGTAACTTGAAAAAATGAAACTCCGTCTGTCATCGATTCTGCGCCCGAAGTCTCAGATGCAAGTACGCTGTGAAACAAAATGTGTGTCGCAAGCTTCTTCCATTTGACGGAGTGAGGTTAGGATCGATATAGCCTGGTAAACACCCCCTCCCTCCGGAAATCTCATGCATTGCATTGCATTTGGTTTCAGGAATGAGGGTCTGGGATTGCTCACAGAGTAAAGCTGCCCGAACCGCTGCGCATACGAACCAATCAGCGGCTGCTAGGGGCGGGATCATCCAATCACCTGCCTAGTAACTTGAAAAAATGAAACTCCGTCTGTCATCGATTCTGCGCCCGAAGTCTCAGATGCAAGTACGCTGTGAAACAAAATGTGTGTCGCAAGCTTCTTCCATTTGACGGAGTGAGGTTAGGATCGATACGGATCAATACCATTTTCGGGTTTCTGGAGCGGAAATAACTTTACGTCATCAAGCGGCCGGAACCAGTTGTAAATGACCACCAACCAAAGGGTTTTTCATACTTGCTATACAGTTATAGTTGTTCATCTTTATTGATTAATGGTTGTTTATCTACCTTTGTGATGCCATGCCATGGGTTGTGTTTTATTGCTACATTTTGAGACCGTTTTGTGTATGTGTGGTTTACAAAAAGGTCCACTAGGTGGCAGAGTTTCCCAATTATTTCGGTGCTTTTAGTCAATACATCAATAATACATAGTCTCATTGTGGGAATCTCGCGAGAGTTTCTGTAAAACCAAGATGGCGGTAGCCAGTCCATAACGAACTTAGAGATAAATAAGTTCAAATTCATGTTTTTAACACCCCTTGGAAGGTGGAATGAGGTTTGTAGGGTGAACCTTTCATTGCCAAGAGAGTGTGTTTACTTTAAGTTAAAAAGATTTGTATTGCTCTAATGTAACCACATTAATGCCTTGCCATAATGAATTCAACAGTGTTATGTCTTAAGTCTTATGTCTTATTATGTCTTTTGTCTAAGGCATAGGTTTTTGTTTACAATTCATGCCTAGTGCCTACTGTTGTTTTATTGTCCCAAGATGGCGTATTTGCTCCATTTAAGAAGTATATTGTTTGTTTGTTGTCAAGTTAAAGCTTATTTTTGGTCAACTGTTTGTTTAATGACTTAATTGCATTTTTGTGGTACTAGACTTGCCATTAATGCATATTTTGTGTCATATGTTTCCTATAGTTTTCACGGTGCTACGAAGAAATAAACCGGCATCTGTTTGAAACTCCACTGTCTCATCATTATCAAACTTACAAGGCCGAGAGGCAGTTACACCAGTGACTAGATAGAACCTCCGGTGCCGTGTACCTCCAAAATGATTCCTCTAGTTTAAATTGTTTTAAATTGGTATAATCGTTTAGTTTCTTGTGGTATTAATCGTTTGTTAGGTCCATCTTCTATTCTAACTCGTAGCGTGACTAGCGAGACTAAAATTATTGATTTGGATTATGTGGGGAACAAAAACAATGCGACGCCAACCGGAATCAACCACCGGAACACGATTGTTTTTTTCTAAACCGGATCACTCGGCTCAGTTTAAACGAATACCAGGCTTTCCTCCATCGTGGAGAGGCTGGTGATGCGAGGTTATGTTTGTACCATCGACCTGGTTGCTTGTTTCTCTCGCAATATCTGGCAACACTGATAGTTCCACTCCAACGAGACTGAGTAGTCACTAGAGCTATTGGTCCCAGACAGGAGACAGACAGTCAGTGGTGGAAAAAGTAGCCTATTTTTTTTTTTACTTAGGCCTAAGTAAAAGTATCAATACTACCGGAGTTCTAAATTTACTAGAGTAAAAGTATTGGTATCAAAATGTACTTAAATTACCAAAAGTAGAAAGTACTAATTTACATAAATGTCCCATTTCACAACTTTTCAAATGTATACAAATCTTTGGAAAATAGCAGATCTACAAGCTCACAATGCGTCGCGATTGTGAGCTTGTAGAGCAGCTATTTTCAAATGGCTGAAATGTAGGCTATATAGGGCTGAAGTAGTTAATGTAGGTGTAGCCTCGATCTCCAGGCTTTTATTGTTTAGTGTTGCTAAAAAATAAAAGCCTGGCCCAGCCCTTCACTTCCCAACCAACCAGAGTGCAGTGGGCGTCGCTCGTAATGTTGTGTTAACGGAGCGGGGGTTGACGGACAGATCGGTGAACCAATGGGATTAGCCGCAATCTCTCGCCGGCTCTTTACACCCGCCCCTCTATACACGAAATCAGGAGCGTTGGGGCAGTCTAATGTAGGTGTAATAATAATCAAAATCTTCAACGTAGTAACTAAAGTTTTCAAATAATTGTAGTGGAGTAAAAGTACAATTTTTGTCTCTGAGATGTAGTGGAGTAGTAAAAGTATTGAAAATTGGAAATACTCCAGTAAAGTAAGAACAACCTCAAAATTGTACACAAGTTCAGTACTTGAGTAAATGTACTTAGTTACTTTCCACCACTGACTATAGAGCTGTTAGGTCCAAGTGTCCTTCACCTTTCCTCTATAGCCCTAACCTCACTCCGTCAAATGGAAGAAGCTTGCGACACACATTTTGTTTCACAGCGTACTTGCATCTGAGACTCCGGGCGCAGAATCGATGACAGACGGAGTTTCATTTTTTCAAGCTACTAGGCAGGTGATTGGATGATCCCGCCCCTAGCAGCCGCTGATTGGTTCGTATGCGCAGCGGTTCGGGCAGCTTTACTCTGTGAGCAATCCCAGACCCTCCTTCCTGAAACCAAATGCAATGCAATGCATGAGATTTCCGGAGGGAGGGGGTGTTTACCAGGCTACTATAGCCCTGCTGCTCAGACAAACCATGCCTGTCATTTGACCCCAATATTGTTGTGGGACAGTGTGACCGGTGAGTCAAGCAGTGAAACCAATGGTTTTCAAAGTAGGGTCCGGGAACCCCAGGGGGCCCTTTAGTTCAGCAATTATCAACCTGAGGGCCGGGGGCCACTGGTGGGTCGTGAGGATATTACAAGTGGCCCCCCAAATAATTGAACAAACACTAAGTTTGCTTATTGATAATATAACATTAAGATCAAAATTATAATGTAAAAAATATCCCTTCATGGCATGTTTTCTTTAAAACCTTTTAATTGTGATAGTAGGAACTTAAAGTATATTGATCCAAGCCGGACCACAATCGATTGATTGGGACATGTTGCTATTTTGCTTTACCTAGTTATTAACCTAAATATTATCTATGTGTTTAATGCTGCAACAATGTTGAGGAACTGAAACCAAATAATTGTAATTACTCATTATGTAACAATAAAACACATCTTTAATCTCAAACTTATACTTAAATTTGTATATGCATTACCAACATGCCATTGTCATCATCATCATCATCATTTTCATCATCGTCACACCAATTAAAGGCCATTAATTATACCTTTCAAGATGTGTTAATTAAATCCGTTGTATAATCTTTTCCATTCTTTCAACACAAACTAAATCCCACAAGTTGAGGTGGCACAGTGTCATTGTCCCAGGGAGACACACAGGGACATGTTCTTCAGCGGCCAGCTGTCTAGTGTGACGGAGTAACTCGGCCCGAGGTCAAAATGACAGACCTTTACTGTTCTCACATGACAGTTCAAGTGCCTGCACTCAACACTGGTGGAAGAAGTATAGTCTACTTGGGACAGTGGTTCTCAAACCTTTTAATGTCAAGGACCCCCCAATTAATATCTATTTGGCTGCGGACCACCATCTGAAAACATTTTGTGCCAGGAACCCCCATGCTAGATTTCCGTTGGCAAAATGTTTCAAATATACACACTTTTTTTTTCACAAGATTTTTTTGAAAATAGCAGATCTTCAGGCGCACAACGTCTTGCATCGTGATGCGTTGTGAGCATAGAGCTGCTATTTTCAACTAGCCTATGTATCTAGGGTTAAACTGATCTTGACATTAAACAACAGGACCCCAGTTTGAGAACCACTGGCCTAGCATTGCAATGTATTAATACTCTGTTACAAGTAAAAGTCATGTATTCTAAACTCAATTAATCGAAACGTTCAATGACATGCAGATGCAATACTATGCAAAAACATCATATAAACCAGTAGTAATCAAAAAGAAGTACAGTAAACAATTCAGGGGGGGGGGGCACTTACAGCAGCTGTATAAGTGCTCTTTTAGAGCGGTTTTGAAGGAGAGTAAGGAGCCACACTTTTTTTATGACTGTTGGTAGGGCATTCCACATTTTGGCGGAACAAATTTAACCCCTTGTTTGAGCCAAATCTGGGTTGAACGTGATTTGTGGAGCTCCCTCTGGTGTTGTGATTGTGGACGTCTTTGACGTTTTTGAAGTAGTTTGACAGGTACATGCATGTCTTTGTGGTGTAGTGTATCTTGTAGACCAGGCCCATTGCAAGTCGCTGTAGCATACTCTGTCCTCTACCCTGACTCCTGAGCCATCCCACCCTAGCAAAATGAGCAGGGGTTAGTCATAGTGACATTGGATGAGTGCTCCAGCTAGAGTCCTCTAACAAAATGTTGTTCTTTGGTTGACTTTTTTGATTACTTTAATTGCCATTTCTTCACTGAAAAGATTTGCCTCTAAAATGCAACCCGGGTAAGGTAATTTCCTCTTTTCTTGTGATCACATTGTCACCCACTTTTACTGTGAAGCCGTCAGCCTTGCAGAGGTTTATTTTGGACCCAAAGAGAATGGATGCAGTCATTTCAGTTTTACCCAGGTGTAATGATAGTTTGTTATCAGCAAGCCAGGTGCAGATTTTACAGAGTTCAGAGCTGAGGGTTTTTTCGACATGTAATTTGTCGAAAGTCATCCGTGAACAATTTGAGTTAAAGTACAAAAGTATTGGCAATCATCAACATAATATACAGTAGTAGTTACTGTACCAAACATAAAAGTAGGCTACTCATTATCAGTGGTGGACAGTAAAGTACATTTATTTACTTTACTGAACTTTTTTATTTATTTATATTCATACTATTAGTATTATTTTGTTTGTTTGTTTATTAGTTTATTAGTTCCAGTGTTCCAAAATCCTATATTGGATTATGAAATTCCTATAAAGAATCCCTATGGGATTTGTATTTATTTATTTATTTTTTATTATTGTATTATTTAGAATTATTTTAATATCCTATAATGTATTTAATTCTATATTTTACATGTATCTTAGGACTTAGTTTATGCAAAGTATGACTATACAATATAAACAATAAATAATCTACACACTAAACATACAATGCACTCGCTCCTTCAGCTCATTATGTTCAAATTACAAATAAAATAGACACTTGACTAAACAAGAATAAAGGGCTATTTCCGTGCGGAGGGACTCGCGGGCTGGGCGGAAGCAGCTGATAGAACCATAGAAGTGAGGGAACTCCTCGGTTTGATTCGCGCCACTTTTAAAACATTAAGCTGTGTGTGTGTGTGTGTGTGTGTGTGTGTGTGTGTGTGTGTGTGTGTGTGTGTGTGTGTGTGTGTGTGTGTGTGTGTGTGTGTGTGTGTGTGTGTGTGTGTGTGTGTGTGTGTGTGTGTGTGTGTGTGTGTGTGTGTGTGTGTGTGTGTGTGTGTGTGTGTGTGTGTGTGTGTGTGTGTGTGTGTGTGTGTGTGTGAGAATGCAACCTGGAAGGGATTGTCAGCACCAAACCAGTGGTTTTCAGCGCCAAGAGGTGAGTTTAAGGCTTTTTTTCCTTCTAGGCTATATTTACATTAACCTTTGGACGGTGTAGAAGGCAGTATTATTATTTGTATGTATTTTTATTTGACTCTAGGATAATTGTTTTTCGCTAGACGCCACCTGTCCTTCCTCTGAAGTCTGAACAGGTTGGGCCAGGTGCAAGTCGTGTCACTTAAGTTGCTCGAGCAAAGTTAGCCTCCTATGAACATAAATGTATATTTTGTATTGATAAAGGATTTATGACACTAATTATTTATGATGTGGGCCTAATGGGCCTATGCTGTTGCTATGCTTTTTTTTTTTTTTTTTTTTTTCATTTTAATTTTTCACAAAGTATACATACATACAACCCCCCCACATCCCTCCCTCCTCCCCACATACAAACCCACTTATATAAAGTACAGCACAGATAAAAATAATCAAAACATAATAAAAAAATAAAGGTACAAAAAGAAAGAAAAGGAAAATTAAGAAGAGACAAATCTGTTGTAAAAAAATTAAGTATAGCTTCGAGAAAAAATAGATCTAGACCGAGATAGCTGTAGATAACAACCTATTCCATCTCTGATACAGGTTGGGTAGGGACAACGTTTCCACATGTGCGCGTGCGCGTGTGTGTGTGTGCCTGCCAGCCAGCCAGCCAGCAGCACGCCTATATTTTGTGAATTTATGGAAAAGCTTTGACTTGATATCTGTATACATTGTAATTTATAGCTATTTTTGGAGCTACATATTTGTACTTTTGAATACTCAAGTAGGCTAAAATGTGTCAAATTTGTACTCAAGTACAAATTTGACAGAGCAACTTTCACTTGTTGAATAGGTAATATTTGAATACTTTGACTCAAGTACTGGAATTAGCCAGGCAACTTTGTCCACCACTGCTACGGCCCATTTATTACAATCATTTTATTGGCTTGTATGAATGAATGAATGAAATTTTTATTTTCGTGTCATGCCACCATTTTGGCCCATCCCATATGGGATTATATGACACATTACACAAAAAGAAAACAAGACATTAACAGTCCATTAACAGTACTTCCTGTTCATATTACGTCCTTCCTTATAACATACCACTTAAATAAAACATGCGTATAGTATTTATATGAACAAAATAAGAACAAAAAAAAAGAAAATCCCATTTTACATATAAATGGCCCTCCTCCTCATTGACCAGGCCTTGTCAAGAAATGAAGCAAAAGAAAAAATATCATGTTGAAAGAGACATTTCAGTTTCTCTGAATCCTCCAACCACACAAGTTCATATTTAGGATCTACCTTATTAAAAAGTCTCTGCCTGATAGAGTTGTAGAATGGACAATACAAAACAAAATGCATTTCATTTTCAATTTCATTAAGATCACACAAACCACATAATCTATCCTCCTCAACCGTGCCTACATATCTACCCGTCTCAATATGAAGACCAAGTATGCCAGCCCTGATTTGAGCACATAGGCTTCGTTTCTTTTTTGACAAATGATACAATACATAATTTTCTGTACAATAGACATGCTTTATGTCACAATAAGTACGGAGCTTTGGTTTACACCATATATCCAGAGCCCATCTGTCCTTTATTTGTTGAAAAATAGTTTCTTTTATTACCATAGTCTCTACTTTTTCTTTATTATAAAAATGGTCTTCATACCCTGATCTCAAAAGAATGTCATACATGTCCGTAGCCCATGCGCCCTTGATCAAAATGTCCCACTCGAAGACCTTTCTTACAATTCTATTGGTGTTCAGCCCCAGTATTCTATTCCACAAACGTACCATGTGCTCACTCCACCGTACCTCATTGGGTTCCCACCCCATATCTCCCATGATGGCCAGGGTTGGCGTAAATTTGTGTACTCCCAAGAAGTACCGCATAGCTCTATTGTGGACAGCCTCACTTTTAGGATATTGTTTAAATCCCCACACTCCTGCTACGTAATCCAACACTGGACACACACAAGCCTGGTATAGTTTGGAGTAGGTAGAGAAACCCATATCCCTCAGGATCTTTGTTTTAGCTATGACTCCTCCTAGTGCTCTATTTGCTGATTCTGTCAATAAAGTGGTTCCTTTTATAAAATGCATATGCTCATCCAAATAAAAGCCCAGATATTTATAGAACTTTGTATAATTCAACTTTGTAATTAGTAATGCATTGTGTGTATATCGCTTTAAATTTGCAGCTATAAAGGTGCATGGGGATGCTTTTAATGACTTTATGTGCTGCTGGGTAGCCTAAACTGTAATAGCCTAATAACCTACTAGCTACATCATAAAAGTATCACTTAATGTTGTAGTAATAATCTAAATCTGCAGAGTTACAGTAATAAAGCTGTCAAGTAATTGTAGTGGATAACAAATTACAATATTTGTCTTTGAGATGTGGTGGCTGCAGGCCTATAAAAAGTGGAAATACTCAATAAGTAAAAAGCACCTCAGAAATTGGATTCCCTCCAAAATGCAAAGGAAGCAGCCTTAATGTTCCGCCAGAATCCATTCCATGAACAGTCCTGAGGATGAAAGCTCTATCAAGCGATTTGTGATTTTATTCTTTTACAGTCTGAATTCAATTTAATGAAATGACCCCAAGTCTGACAGGTGCAAATGGCGTTTCAGATAATATCATTATTGTATAGCCTACGTTTTTAAATGGGATTTATTAAGTTTCGCCATTCGCCATTTAGGCTACATAAAATATAACCATGACTCATCTGATGTGATTTAAAGTATCACTAGCAATGCTCTCTAAAATCCAGCAGATGGCAGCAGAGGACACCAAATGAACGTGGGCTTTAAATTATTGGGCATCAACGAACCATAGAGTAGGGCTGCCAAACCCTCCTTGATTTTCAACCACATCTCCTTGGCTGTCATTTGTCCTTGATTTCTCCTCGATTTGGTATCAAACTCCCCAAATTCACCAGAACACAGGAAATGACATCTACTAGGCTATGTTAAAAGGTTTATGGGGGAGTAGGCTATCCCCAAACCCCCTGCTTGGGGGGTCTGATTAGTGCAATGCAATCATACAGAGATATTCACTTTTAAGTAATGAATGGTTATTATTAAAGATGGGTCTTTAATTGCTTCAGTCATCAAATACATTTCTGTATAGGCCTATACTTTTAGCTTTTAATGGATGAACTTTCATAATGTACCCATCATTTTCTAATGCTAGCAAAGCAAGCCTGATAAAAACTCCAAATTCACCAGAACACAGGAAATTACATCTAGTTTCTTAGTTTCTTGGGGGGGGGGGGGGGGGTTACCCCCATTCCCCCATTCCCCCCCCCCCTCACTAATAATAATGATAATAAATAATTGTAATTCTCACAGTCAGATGTTGGCAGGCCTGTGGCTTTGGAAATAATATAGAATAATATAGAATATTTTATATTATAACCCCCCCCCCACACCCTACACAGACCCTTATCATGTTACATAGGTCATAAATCACATGGATTCCACAAGGCCTGGCCCTCTCTCTTATTGGTTTCACACACCACACCAGTCAACAAACGGAGGCACCGTGCAGAACGCACACGGTGGGTACATGTTGCCTAGTAAAAATGACTGGCCCTGAAAATGTACTGCTGGGGTCCATTCATTTCACTGCGGGCCCAGAACAGCATCGTATACATTTTACAGTCCCCATGCCTGCTACTGCTGCTGGCTGTGTGCGAACCGCAGAGCGTGACCCTGGCCTGATAGCGCTGCTGCTGATGCGCAACAGTTGCAAAGATCAGAGCTTTTTCTTTCTTTCTTTCTTTGCTACACGCCTAGCAGTGGTGTTGTAAAGTAACAAAGTACATGTACTCAAATACCGTACTTAAGTCACATTTTTAGGTATTTTTTACTTTACTGAAGTATTTCCAATTGTCAATATATAGGCTACTTTTACTTCTACTCCACTACATCTCAGAGGCAAATATTGTACTTTTTTACTCCATTACAATTATTTGAAAACTTTAGTTACTAGTTACTTTGAAGAGTTTGAATATTATTACAAAACATACATTAAAAACTTCAACCCTATACTTAAGTTTGGCTATTTTCTAAAGATGTTTATGACGAGCTTGTGAAATGGGGCATACTTTATAATGAGTAGGCTACTTATATTTTTTTAACACGGGACTTTTACTTATAACAGAGTATTTCTATATTGGTATTGATATTTTTACCTAAGAAAAACATATCAGTACTTCCTAGTAGGCTAATAAGAGGTTATATTGTAGCCCATGCCTTCTCTCCCTCTTCCATTTGCATTGTAGGCATTCCACTGGCTGCTGGCACTCTTCTATCCAGAACACAAGCAGAACAAAGCTGCGTAACCCATATTCCAAATTCCTAGGTCGCCCACTTAACAACCAAGCAGCGCAGCGCCAGCATTGCTGCTCCGCCAACAGAAATAGCGAAAATATTCCCTTTGACCCACCCTAGACATGATTATTAATGTATACCTAACAAAGACACGACAGATTAAATGTCCTCCAGGTCAGTGGTTCTCGAAGTGGGGTCCGGGGGGGTCCCCATCAACATTAGTTCATATGGCATATGTTATTATGGCATATGTTAAACCACCTTAACCCTAGTTTATACTTCAGATATTCAAAAATAGCTCTGCTATTGTTTGAAAAATCTTGAAAATGTTTGTAAAATGTGGAATAATGTAGATTTTTTTTTAACACGTGTCTTTTCTTCTTCTAGGGGTCCCTGGCACAAAACATTTGCTGATGGGAGTCTGGCCCCTGGCCAAATAATTTGCATATCAATTTGGGGGTCCTCGACATGGAAATGTCGGGGAACTACTGCTCCAGATGACACCGTTTGGACGTTTCCCCTTCTCTTTTGTCTGGGAAATATGCTGCCTGTGATCAAACCAGTTACCAGAGCTCTCTGCCAGTGCCTCCGCACGCGCGCGCGCGCGCATGCGTGCGTGCGTGCGTGCGTGCACACACACACACACACACACACACACACACACACACACACACGCACACGCACACGCACACGCACAGAGAGCAAAGCAAAGCAAACACAGGACGGAACAGTTGGCGGTGACAGGTGTATTGACAGCGGCGGAGCCCCCTTATAATGGAGCCAATCAGGAGTCATTGTGGGCGTGTTTGGAAAACTCTCGGCGTTTTGGGAGACCAATCCAAACGCGCGGGAGGAGGTGTCAGCCGTAACGAGGGGGTGTGTCTAGACCCCTCTACCACCCCCCCCCCCCACCCCTCTCCAGACCCCCCCACCACCCCCCCCCCCACTTCTCTCAGCCATGCACCGGGCGCTATGGCAGTGTGTGTGTGTATGTGTGTATGAGAGAGAGAGAGAGCGAGAGAGAGGGGTAATGAGACTATCAGCGGCTGATCCAAACCCATCCAAACATTTGGTCAGTTAAAGCGACTAAACAACAAAACAAGGCGAGTTGGTTCTTCAACTTCTTCTAAACCACCGCGACGGTTTGTTTGAGGGACCGTGGAGGGAGAGAGAGAGAGAGGGACAGGAGGACGCGCGCGCACGCACGGAGAGAGAGAGAGAGAGAGAGAGAGAGGTGGCACGGGGTTTGACAGGGATTTCTCAAGAAAAGAGACCCGACCCCCCCCCTCCTCCCCGGACCGGGACCAAACGGACCCTTCGTTTATTTTTTATTTATTTTTTATTAATCTCTTTTGAAAACGGGGATAACCTTTTTTGTTTTCTTTTCCTAATCGGAGGACATGTGAGTTCTAAACTGGAGTTAACAACTGTCACCTTCACCAAGATGAAGTTCCTGTCCTCGTGTCTCCGGTGGCTCCTCGTCACTGTCGCCGTGATCCGTTCCGCCGCCACACAGTCAGGTGAGGGACGCGCGCACACCCACACACACACATACATACATTGATAATACGCACGCACACACGCAGCACTCATGGTTCATAATTGCTCCGGGTAAGAGAGCTAATAGCCTCCCGGTGGTGGTGCGTTGCTCCTGATGATGGTTTGATGATCCGATCTACGGTGTGTGTGTGTGTGTGTGTGTGAGGGGGCTTTGAGTCGCCGTGATGCGACTCACCACCGTGGTCCTTGAGGGGGTCCCAGGTGGTCCCCAGCTAAATGATGGAGAGTTGGTAACCAAATGGACTCTTATTAGGGAGATCTTTAACTCTTGAGAGTGTAAAATGAAACCAAATGGACCCTTACGGGTCCATTTGGTTTCATTTTACACTCTCAAGAGTTAAATTATTGTTAAACATCTGCATCACTTAATTTACAAGAAGTCTACACAAATAGAATGTAGAGGAATTGTTATTTTGATCAACGTTTGCCTGCTGTCTCTCCTGATACCACATCAATACAGCATGTATTGATGGACGAAATCATATCCAACGACTACAAAATATTCTAAGTCTTGGGTCTGAGAGGCTAAATATCATCATACGGTGGTCCGTGGCTCAAATGCCGAATAAAGAATGGACCTTGGATATGAAAAAGGTTGAAAAAAAAACCCCCACTGTACTATATAATACACTAACTGACTTGGAGCATTCAGGCGCTGCGTAAAAGGCGAGCCAAAACTCCCGTTGCACGTTAACTGACAAGTGTTGTTTCATGTGTTTGTCCCCGTTATGCAGTGAGTCAGTCAGCCCCCCCCCCCATCCTCAACTCAGAATATAACATTCCTCATCTATTAGACTGGGTTATCAAAGGGGCTTCATGCTGCTAATTCATGTTCGATGTTTTCTGTTAAACAGTTGTGTCAAGTCTTGAAATATCTGCGCTGTCTTGACTGTATCATCATGGTTGTCATTTCATTTGAAAAGAAAGCATGCTTTGATTGATTGATTGATATGATGGGTTATGTCCTTTTTATCAGGACATAACATTTCCTATTGGCTGCTACTGTCTGTCTGGACTGAACTTGTTTCGGAGGCATTACTAGTTATGATTCCGTGTAACAAAACTACAGAGCATCTTGAAATGGGTTGCATTAAGCTCTTAACAAAATGCCCCCTGGTGTGCGTTCTTCTCATGACCACTTCATATAAAACAGTGGTTCTCAAAGTGGGGTCCGGGGACCCCCAGGGGTCCTTGGGGGAGTTCCAGGGGGTCCCCAGCTAAATGATTGATAGTTGGGAACCAAATGGACCCGTTATGGGGTATGTAACTCAGAGATTGTACTAATGGAACCAAATGGACCTGTGCACTCTCACAGTTAAATTAACATTGATTTATTTACAATATAAATTGGGGTCCCAAAGATAGAAATGCCATTAAATGGGGGTCCGTAGCCTAATGCATGTCAAACTGGGGGTCCTTGAAATTTAAATGGTTGAGAATCACTGCTGGCCCTGGCATATCTTTTCAAATGGGGGTCTGCGGGCTAATAAGTGTCAATTTGGGGGTCCTTGAAATGAAAATGTTTGAGAACCACTGATACAAAGAAACACGTTAGATTTAGATTGTAATGTCGCCGCTTGCTCTTCAGCATCGTGTCATTCTGGAAGGTTGATAATGAAAGAGAGAGAGAGAGAGAGATGCTGCAGCCTCTCTGAACAGTGTTTGGTTGTGACTTTCTCCCTGCAGTTGAATGCAACACACACACTAGTCTATTATTCAAGTTAATAATCATTGGATCCTTTGAAGTTGACATTCGTGTTGCCCAACTTCTCCACAAAGCTTTGTTCACAGACCGGCTGATCAATAGTGCTCAACCGTGCAGCAGGTGCAACGAACCCCTCTGCAGTTTGGTGAAGGGAAGACGTTTCTGTTTGCTCTGGTAGTTTGTTTGCTTCGAATAGCCTTTGAACACACTTTGTGTATGAACTGCTTTCTGTAAGCATTCTATTTGGTGGAATTGATCTCGTGTGCGTGCGTGCGTGGTGGTGTGTGTTTTGTCTTAATAGTACGTTATGTCATGTTCTTTCAGATTTGTAACTGACATCACCCTTTGTCTATATCTCTCTCACACACACACACACACACACACACACACACACGGATTGGCAGTAGCATGCGAGCGAGTGTAGCTTTATGTGCGGTGGCGAGCCTGGATACCAGCCAGCCTCAGTGCAAAAAAACGATGATGCTATTACACACTGGTGATGGTCCATCGTATCCAGTCTCATAGACGCTGCTATGAACAGTAGACAGGATTGTAGGTATAGCTTGAATCACAGCCTGCGTTTCCCCAGGGAATAAAAAACCCATGCATGCAATCCCAAAGGGATGAGTGGGAAGACAGGGGGCCCCCCCTCATGTGGTTATTTATTCACGTGGCAAAATTCTGAGTGCTAATTGAACTAACAATCAACACTCAGCGTTTTTCGCCGAGCACTCGTTTGTATTTGTGATGCAAATTTTGCCCGTTTTGGAATCTAAAGTATGCCGCTTGGGACTGTGTGTGTGTGTGTGTGTGTGTGTGTGTGTGTGTGTGTGTGTGTGTGTGTGTGTGTGTGTGTGTGTGTGTGTGTGTGTGTGTGTGTGTGTGTGTGTGTGTGTGTGTGTGTGTGTGTGTGTGTGTGTGTGTGTGTGTGTGTGTGTGTGTGTGTGTGTGTGTGTGTTATACAAGTGTCTCCACAAGTATTTGAGAAAATAGACATTGGGAGGACCATTTTGCTGGTCCTCACAAAAGAAATGGCTGTTTTAATGGTTGAACAGATTTTTTGTCTTTAGGCTTTTAGAGGTTATGGGGGTGGAGTTATGCAGATTCATACTTGGTTGCGTGCCCGATAGTGTTGCACAACGGAAAGTATATACATTTTTTGGTGACATTTACAATGGCGTCCTAAAATGTTAATGTCCTCACAAGTATAGAAATGTAAACGTGTGTGTGTGTGTGTGTGTGTGTGTGCCGGCTATCAGGCATTGTCTCTCCATCTCTCTGATTGGTTGTGTGATGTCATTAATGACATGCTGACAGGTCTACATCGACTAGATCTAGTGAATAGTGTTTAACACAGTAATGATTTAATGCTGCCCTGCAGAGCTGTTCAGCTCACTGCTTGTGTCTCTCTCTCTCTCTCTCTCTCTCTGGTGGTACAGTCTGTGTGTCTGTCTGTCTGTCTGTCTGTCGTTCTGTCTGTCTCTCAGCTGGCACAGTCTGTCTGTCTGCTCTGCCTGTCTGTCTCTCTTGCTGTCTCTGGTGGTACAGTCTGTCTGTCTGCTCTGCCTGTCTGTCTCTCTTGCTGTCTCTCAGCTGGCACAGTCTGTCTGTCTGCTCTGCCTGTCTGTCTCTCTTGCTGTCTCTCTGGTGGTACAGTCTGTCTGTCTGCTTCGCCTGTCTCTGTCTGTCTCTATCGCTGTCTCTCTGGTACAGTCTGTCTGTCTGCTCTGCCTGTCTGTCTCTCTTGCTGTCTCTCTGGTGGTCTATTCTGTCTGTCTGCTTTGCCTGTCTCTGTCTGTCTGTCTCTCTGGTTCTGTCTGTCTGTCTGCTCTGCCTGTCTGTCTCTCTCGCTGTCTCTCTGGTACAGTGTCTGTCTGCGTCGCTATTTCCACAATAAAAAACATTCAATGCCAAAAACACAATTAAATTGTTAATCACAATTATTTGTATGACAATTAATCGTCCAGTGAAATGTCATGATACACTGGCAGCCCTACTCTCTGGTACACAGTCCGTCTGGTCTGCCTGTCTGTCTTCAAGCTGTCTCTCTGCTACAGTCTGTCTTTCATGTCAGTCGTCTGCCTTGCCTGTCAGCCAAGTTTGTCCGTCTGTCTGTGTGTTTGTTTGGCTGTCTCTCTCTGTGACAAATAGCTCTAACATTCTAATCTGTCCAGCTGCGTTGTAAATATGCGTGCGTGCGTGTGTACGGGGCCGTGTAGGTGTCTATACGTTTGTGTGTGCTCGCACGCACGCACGCACGTCGCACGCACACACACACACACACACACACACTGTTTGGGGTGACATTTAAAGATGTGCTCTCCTGTGGAATGGCTGAGAGGGCCCCGGCGAATGCCAACATCGAGTTACACGGCGGTAGTCTGACCGCTTTGGCTCACACGCAGGGAGAGAGACACACACACACACACACACACACACACACACACACACACACACACACACACACACACACACACACACACACACACACACACACACACACACACACACACACACACACACACACACACACACACACACGCAGTCTGGCTCGAGCTTTGTAGAACAGTGCACGAAATGAGAATTTATTACAGAGACTAATTAAGCTCCTTTTTGATAACATCAGTCTAGACTATGAGCCCTTTATTTGACTGTACAGGAACACCAGAGAATCCAATCTTGTCTCTAAATTAGGCCGGCGTCGCTATCGCCAGATGACATCTTTTTGCTCCGGCTCGGTCCGGAGCCAGTCAGCGGCTCAATGTCATTCCACAGTTTCCCGCGGTGTCACCTCTGCCATCGCCTATATACCTACCCAGCGCTCTGACATCACTGGCCTGATAAGCCAGTATCAGCGCTCGATTAACCCATTAAGACCTGAGGCGATTCTTTAAAAAAAATCTAAATCCTAACAGTTTTTTTTTTTAAATATAAAAAATATTTTTTCGCGATTTTTCAAAAATAGCAGATCTGCAAGCTCGTAGCGCGGCACTCGGTGCCGCGCTATGAGCTTGTAGATCTGCTATTTTTTAATAGCCAAAGAAATCTAAAGTGACACAGATGCGTTCCAGGTATTAATGGGTTAACTGATACACATCTTTACACGTATTCTATTCATTTGTGGGTGTGTACCACACGTCTAACAGTGGTGGCAGTTAGACAGATGGACAGAGACGGGGGGGGGGGGGAAATAAGATCAAGGAAAAGTTAAACAAAAGCGTAACGAAAGTGAGTGGGGGGGGGGGGGGGGTAGGGGGGGGTGGCGAATGCCTGGGAGAATAATAATTTGAGTTTGGCGTGTGGGTGACATTGAGCTGTGAGTTGTGTGAGGTTGTTGCTCCTCGCCTCCTCTATCATCAGGCGGAGCTGATGGCAGAACAATCGTTGCGGGCGTGGACTGAGCAGAAAGGCTTTTACAAAACGACGACGCGATGCATCAGACGATGGACCGCTTCGCACGAGGCCCCCAGACAGCAGAGCGGTTGCCTCCTGCACGTTAAAAATCTTCATATCAGTGTCAGTGGCGTTCCCAGGATTTACATTTAGGGCAGGCAAGATTCCCCCCCCCCCCCCCTCTATTACCCCCCAAAAAAATTTTTCAACTAAATCGACGATCGAAAACCGGCGAAAGTGGCCGTTTTCAAGATGTTTTGGCCATTATCTCTGGAACGGAAGGTCCAATCTGCTCAGTTCAAAGCTTGTTGGATGCGTGACTTTGAGGACATTAGGCACACATTGACACCCTTTCGGGTTATTTGTTTTTTTTAGGGGAGGGGAGATCTTAGTTGGGCAGGCGACCGCCTGCCCCTGCCTCTACAGTGGGTACGCCACTGATCAGTGTCGATTGGATTACAGCCCCCAAGGATTTCACTGTGTGGTTTTGGCAACGTCCCCCCCCCCCGAAGGCAAGTCAAGTCTCCGCTCACGCCGAGATGATCTTTGTCCCGCTGAACTTCCAGTTCCGAACAAAGAACAAATTTTGTTCTTGCGGGGGAAAAAAAAAAGCGAGTCCTCTGGCAGGGCTTTTTTGTCTTTGTCTCGCGCCCGCCCGCCCCGGCACATGAGACCTTCCTCCCCTTCCCAGGCCAGTTTGAAAAGCAACGGGGCCCCCGGCCGGCCGTGGCGTCACGAGGCCTTGTTGGCTTGACATTTTGTTTGCCCATGCCGCCGCCGCCCGGCCCATACAGAGGAGTCTCTGTTCCGGCGGTTCAGCAAATTTGGCCAAATATTTACATGCGGAATCACAAATGCACAGCATGGGAGGGGAAAGCATCCAGGATCACGAAGCGAGAGCCGAAAGAGAGAGAGGGGGGGGGGGCAACTCCAATAGCCACCTTAAGCATCTCCCATCAGCCCGAGGAATCTCTCTCTCTCTCTCTCTCTCTCTCTCTCTCTCTCTCTCTCTCTCTCTCTCTCTCCTTTGGCAGAGGGAGAGACTTATGAACTCCCCTTGCCTTTTGGTGGTAAAATGACAAGCACACTTGGCCGTGGTTAGTGCTTGAAAGTGTCCAGTGCCAGCCCCCCGGTGGGACCCTGCCGGTTGTACAGATGTCACCCTTCTCCCGATGAACTGCGATATCTCACTCAGGGCAGCAGCGCCATGAAACGCACATAGCTCTAGTAGGCTACAGGAGGAAAATACAAGTATAGTTCACACGGTGCATAGCTAGCTATAGTACGGTAGAAGAATACAGTAGTTCACTGTGCATGCCCTCTGAGCATTGCATTATGTATCATTCTTTGTTGAAGTCATACAATGTGTCTCTCTTCTTCACTAGGGTGAAAATGCCAAGCATCCTCAGATAAGGTCTATATCGCTGATTGTTTGTTCTCTTGGAAGAGTCCGGGTCATATTAGAACACGAGTGAGGTTTTGTCAATAATGCATTATGAGCTGGGAAAGCATAACTGTGTTTTACTCAGAGGAATATATTGTGCTCACATACAGTGCATCAGATATGTTATGTTTCTGTATGTCCTCAATTAATAGACACTCTCTTTTCTCCCTTGCCCACCTCTCTCCATCTCTTTCTCTCTCTCTCTCTCTCTCATGCACCCTTAAAAAAGTGTACGTGTGTGTGTGTGGGGGTGTTTGTGTGTTTGTGTGTGCGTGCGCAAGTAGGACATTTCGCAACCATGCATTCTGCTCTTGGTTTTCCTACAAATACAAATCTGTTGTATCACACAACAAAACGGTGTCACACAAAAGTATCAAAAATAGCATATCTACAAGCTCAAAACAATTCACATTGCTACCAGTTTTGAGCTTGTAGATCTGCTATTTTTGCTTCTTTTTTGGGGGAGACATAAGAGGTTTCTACCCGACAGAGACAACATGCTGGCTGTGTTTACGCTGGATAAGGTAGTTTTTACCTCCTAAACTCACCCGTGAGGCATCCACCGCATTACAATGCTGAAAATGCCTTGATTGCTCAAAGTACCATGAGGAATTACCTTGAGCACCTCAGGAAGTTGAAGGAGATCTGCTGCCATGATGGATTTCTATTTTAAAACAATGTCTTTCTGCAGAATAAAAGCATGTTATACAATTATGATAATAAATAACAGTTTAGACCAGTGGTTTTCAAAGTTGGGTGGGGGGTTCCAGGGGGTCCCCAGCAAAATATATTTCTATAGCATCAATTTAACCACTTTAATCCTATACATAAAGGCTATTTGAAAATAGCCGATCTACAAGTTCAGGAAGTGTACTACACATCCATAGTGCAGGGTCCAGGAAGTGTACTACACATCCATAGTGCAGGGTCCAGGAAGTGTACTACACATCCATAGTGCAGGGTCCAGGAAGTGTACTACACATCCATAGTGCAGGCAGGGACCAGGAAGTGTACTACACATCCATAGTGCAGGGTCCAGGAAGCGTACTACACATCCATAGTACAGGGTCCAGGAAGGTCCAGGAAGCGTACTACACATCCATAGTACAGGGTCCAGGAAGTGTACTACACATCCATAGTACAGGGTCCAGGAAGTGTACTACACATCCATAGTACAGAGTCCAGGAAGCGTACTACACATCCATAGTACAGGGTCCAGGAAGGTCCAGGAAGCGTACTACACATCCATAGTACAGGGTCCAGGAAGTGTACTACACATCCATAGTGCAGGGTCCAGGAAGCGTACTACACATCCATAGTACAGGGTCCAGGAAGGTCCAGGAAGCGTACTACACATCCATAGTACAGGGTCCAGGAAGTGTACTACACATCCATAGTACAGGGTCCAGGAAGTGTACTACACATCCATAGTACAGAGTCCAGGAAGTGTACTACACATCCATAGTACAGAGTCCAGGAAGTGTACTACACATCCATAGTACAGGGTCCAGGAAGTGTACTACACATCCATAGTACAGAGTCCAGGAAGTGTACTACACATCCATAGTACAGTTCCAGGAAGTGTACTACACATCCATAGTACAGGGTCCAGGAAGTGTACTACACATCCATAGTGCAGGGTCCAGGAAGTGTACTACACATCCATAGTACAGGGTCCAGGAAGTGTACTACACATCCATAGTACAGGGTCCAGGAAGTGTACTACACATCCATAGTACAGGGTCCAGGAAGTGTACTACACATCCATAGTACAGGGTCCAGGAAGTGTACTACACATCCATAGTACAGGGTCCAGGAAGTGTACTACACATCCATAGTACAGGGTCCAGGAAGTGTACTACACATCCATAGTACAGAGTCCAGGAAGTGTACTACACATCCATAGTACAGGGTCCAGGAAGTGTACTACACATCCATAGTACAGGGTCCAGGAAGTGTACTACACATCCATAGTACAGGGTCCAGGAAGTGTACTACACATCCATAGTACAGGGTCCAGGAAGTGTACTACACATCCATAGTACTGGGTCCAGGAAGTGTACTACACATCCATAGTGCAGGGTCCAGGAAGCGTACTACACATCCATAGTACAGGGTCCAGGAAGTGTACTACACATCCATAGTGCAGGGTCCAGGAAGTGTACTACACATCCATAGTGCAGGGTCCAGGAAGTGGGGGCTCGTCCCACTCCTTAGAGACCACTGGAGGGGTTGTTCTCCGTGCCACTTGTAATTCCACTCCGAGACAAATGCTTTCATTCTACGACCGGGCCCGGGAGGCACTGGCTTTCACACGCACGTACGCACACACACACACACACACACACACACACACACACACACACACACACACACACACACACACACACACACACACACACACACATACACATGCATGGCATGCTCTCTCTCTCTCCTCTCTTCCCATCTATCTGTGTGTCTCTTGTCAGAGCTGTAATTAGTCACAAGTTTGCTCAGATAAAATAGTTGAACACACCACACACACACACACACACACACACACACACACACACACACACACACACACACACACACACACACACACACAGAGTTAGGAAACAGGACGGATTTCTCTCATTTTAATGATGACACCCAATTTGCCTCATGGACAATATGCTGTAACTAGTACTGTTCACACATGATGAGCATACGTGTGTGTGTGTGTGTGTGCGCTTCCTCTGTCTCTCTCTGATTCTAAGTTGCTGTAGTTATCTGCCTGGTCTCAGCCGGTAGAGTGGAGGTCATTAGAATCCAAATAGAGGTTTTGATTTGGCCTTTTTTTTATGATTTTCAAATGAGAGCGGATCATCACAGCCGTCTGTTCCTGCTCCAGTCACCAGTCAGTCACTGATTGCTATCCTCACCTTTGTCAAATTGTCAGCCTTGGCTGACGCACGCACGCACTTATGCAGGCACGCGCGTGCGCGCACACACACACACACACACACACACACACACACACACACACACACACACACACACACACACACACACACACACACACACACACACACACACACACACACACACACACACACACACACACACACACACACACACTCGAACATTGGAACATGAATAAAAATTACATTTCTGTTTGGCTTTTAGGCGACGCATAACTGGAATTGGCTGACATTTAATAGGCCTAACTTGATACTTTCAAGATAGAAACAGTGGAAATGGCAAATCTACAAGCTCACAACAGCTTGTAGATCTGCTGTTGGCTATTTCCGCAATCGTTTTGAAAATGTATGAACATGGAAATGATTACGACGATTATGCAAGGATAATTGGGATTATCTTAAAATAAATGCAATCGGGCAATTATTATGTAATAATTGTGACGGGTCTAGTCACCAGTCACTGATTGCTATCTTCACCTTTGTCAACCCCGGTACACACACACACACACACACACACACACAACACACGCATCTCTCTCTCCCTAGCCTCGATCTCCAGGCTTTTATTGTTTAGTTTTGCTAAAAAATAAAAGCCTGGCCCAGCCCGTCGGTGTACTCGGTATGAGGAAGTGTTTCACTTCCCAACCAACCAGAGTGCAGTGGGCGTCGCTCGTAATGTTGCGTTAACGGGGCGGGGGTTGACGGACAGATCGGTGAACCAATGGGATCAGGCGCAGTCTCTCGCCGGCTCTATACACCCGCCCCTCTATACACGAAATCAGGAGCGTTGGGGCAGTCTACTCTCTCCCTCTCTCTCTCTCTCGACCTCTCCTCCTCTACAGTCTCTCGGGGCAACCCTTGTGCGCTGTGCGCACACAGACGCACACACTCAAACTCACACACAGATACACAAAAACCATTCAGTGTTTGAATTGCAGCATTGTTACATATTCAGAACTACACTCCGGATGAAGTGGCCTTCATTAGCTCTCTTTGTGTGTTTGTGTGTGTGTGTGTGTGTGTGTGTGTGTGTGCGTGCGTGTGCGCCATTGTGTCTGTGCCGCTAATCCCTGTTCAGATATTCAGCGTAGCCAATTTGTTTAATTACGCCACAAATTAGTATGTGTTGTGCATGGGTACTTGTGTAGGTAAAGTTCTGTGTGTGAAAATGTTGGCGTGGCTCTGTGTGTGTGTGTGTGTGTGTGTGTGCGTGTGTGTGTTACAAGATTCAGTAAATGTTTGTGCATGCATATCGGTTACGTGCATTAGCATTTATTTTGAGCAATGACCGTGTGTATATTTGTGGTTGGGTGCATCTGTAGCTTGCATATGTCTGGTGTACGTGAGTGTGATGTGTGTGTGTGTGTGTGTGTACTGTATGTGTTAGGACTATTAAGTATGTATATTATGTATGTATGTGTTTTGCCTATATTTCTCTGTCCTATTCATTCATTAAGCCAATTCCTAGGGCTGTCACGATTAACCCCTGAAGACCTGGAACGCATCTGTGTCATTTTTTGATTTGAGCTAAAAAGCATTATTTTATACTTTGGCTATTCGAAAATAGCAGATATACAAGCTTGTAGATCTGCTATTTTTGAAAAATCGTGAAAATCTTTGAATATAGATACTCTTTTAAAGCGAACACTTTTAACTCAAATCTTTGCTTCTGGGGGTCCCTGGAACAAACATATTTTGAGACGGGGGTCCGCGGGAAAATACATTTCCTTTTGGGGGTCCTTGACATGAAAAAGTTTGAGCACCACTGATATAGAAACATGCATTTTTCAGAATACTGTTTACTGGATTTAGAACTTGAAGACATTTGTAGAATCGGCTTCAGGTCTTAATGGGTTAAACATGTTGGTGCAAAAGTTGACGATTAATTGTCACACTAATAATTGCGATTAACGATTTAATTATGTTTTTGGCATTGAACTTTGGAACATATGAATAGAATCGAACCCCAGTCTTGTCTCCATCGTAGTGGGGCGGGAACTTCACCCCGTCTCACCCAGACACCCTCTGTCTCTGTCCCTATACTTGTTTTTGTACACTTTGTTCCGTCTTCCATGTCGTTCATTTGTGGACATGGCAGGAAAAGGCTTCGCTCCCTTGGCTTTAATACAGCAAACGTTAGAGGAACGCTCTTCCAGCACTTTGAAGGTCGGTATATACAGTAAGCCCACATTCACAGGTGTAATGCTCCCACCCCCCCCCCCCCCCTGACTTAAACACACGTTAGCCTAATTATAGACGATTATAGGACCAATGTCCGTGCGCTCTCTCTGCGCATGCCTTCTCTGTCTGGTTAACACACACAGCAGCCTTCGGCTAAAAGGCTTTGGTGTAATGGGAAATGACTAAATGTATGGAGCCGTGCACCTGCTGCAAGCCTGTGTCCGCCTCTGTCTGTCTGTCTGTCTTTGCACTTGTGTGTGTGTGTGTGTGTGTGTGTGTGTGTGAGACACACACACACACAAATTAATTGGGTGCCTACATTTGCATTCGTCTGTGAGCGCAAGACACCTTGTCGTCGACGCGTGCGTGCGTGCTTTTGTGTGTGTGTGTGTGTGTGTGTGTGCACGCAGGTGGGGCACGTTGTCCTTTTAAATGGCCCCTCCTGCGACACTGACCTGTAATAAATGAGTGGTCGACAGAAAGTGGCAGCTCTGACAGCCGACCAGGGAAGAGGGGAATAGAGAGTTGGAGAGAGAAAACGAGAGAGAGAGGCCGTGGTGGAAAGTAACTAAGTACATTTACTCAAGTACTGTACTTAAGTAACATTTTGAAGTACTTTTACTTTACTTGAGTATTTCAATTTTTTAAAATAATTTATTTATTATTTATACTACTACTCATTACAAGTTACTTTGCAGATTTACATAATTATGCCAAACATATATTAACCAACTTAACCAGTCCTGTTTGACGAAAACGTCAGTCACCCCTGCAAAATGATAAAAACGTGCTCCAGTATTTTATTTGGGTAGTCTCTCCTGAAGTGCCCAGGTAT
>NC_137626.1:29633088-29751720 GCF_963280865.1 Gymnoscopelus braueri | reverse complement strand
GATATTGTCCCCCAGATACAGGGGAAGTGGAGCATTTTTCGACTTGTGCAGATCGCACGATTCGCAACACTCCAGGCGAAAAAGCGACATATATTTCTTGACGTTGCGTCTTTACACTGATTCGCTTCGATCTAAAGAGCAACACCTCACGTCTGGTGTGAATGCATCTTAACTCTTCAATACCAAAAGATACCAAAAGTATTGGTATCAAAATGTACTTAAAGTACCAAAAGTAAAAGTAATAAAATGTTTGAAAATAGCAGATCTACAAGCTCACAACGCGTCGCGATTTGACGCGTTGTGAGCTTGTAGATCTGCTATTTTCAAATAGCCTAGGTATAAAATAGGGCTAAAGTGGTTAAGGGTATGTTTTATAATGTAAAAATGTATATCTGCAAAGTAACTAAAGTTTTAAAATAATTGTAGTGGAATAAAAGTACAATATTTGCCTCCGAGATGTAGTGGAGTAGAAGTAAAAGTATAGACAAGTGGAAACACTCCAGTAAAGTAAAAGTACCTCAAAATTGTACTTAAGTAAAGTACTTGAGTAAATGTACTTAGTGACTTTACACCACAAATTTTACCATGATTGCGAACGCGGAAGGAGGCGCGGCGAAGCCGCGCCTCCGACCAAGTGGAGCTTACTATGTAACCCTGCTCAGGTTGTGGGTCTGTCGGTCTCTGTCTGTGTGTCTGTGTGCATGCACTACCTATGTAGAGGGCGCCAGAGTGCAGGAATTTAGACAATGCTCTGATTTAAATGCAACACCACACACACACACACACACACACACACACACACACACACACACACACACACACACACACACACACTTCTCTCCCCATCACAGTGAAATAACACGGATTACAAGTCCGTAAATACACAATATTTTCGAGCTGCGTTCGCTTCCAGCGTTCGCGCGTCTTACTTGTTAGTATTATGTTTGGAAAGAAAAACGCACACACACACACACACACACACACACACACACACACACACACACACACACACACACACACACACACACACACACACACGCACGCACGTGCACTCTGTCCATGTCTCCCTGTTCCTTGCCTGTCGGGCGGTGTGTGTGTGTCTGGTCTCTGTGGGTTGTCTGAATGGGGTCACAATGTGGTGGGTTTTTAACTGATGCCAGCCACAAAGAAGACTGGCAGCATCTCTGTGTGTGGTGGAGCTGGCAGTGCCAAGGAACACAGGAGGTGGAGAACTTACTGTGCGTGTGTGTGTGCGTGTGTGTGTGTGTGTGCGTGTGTGTGTGTGTGTGAGGCGTTGAGAGAGAAGGTACTGTGGGCAGGGGTTGCCAGATCTGCTTATTATATTTCCCTGCAAGATTTTATTTGAAAATAGACGATCTACAAGCATCACAACGCGTCGCATCGCAGAGCTTGTAGATCTGCTATTTTCTAATAGCTGATGTATATGTTTAAAGTGCTCATGTGGCCCATCTTTTGGGCTGGTTTTCCTAGACCTGGTTGCTTGTTTCTCTCACAGAATCTGGCAACACTGACTGTGTGTGTGTGTGTGTTGAGAGAGAGAGAGAGAGAGAGAGAGAGAGGTGTTTCAGAAGGGCTTGCATCGTGCCACATTCTTCCTCCCACGGGCCTCTGCTATAGTCTCTGTTCCACTTTATTCCGGATTTCACCCAAAAAACTGTCCCTTGATACCGTGTGTCGTCTCATTCACAGGTCACAGGGGCCTGCAAATAGTTCCAAGATCTTTTAAACCCTTTCTGTACACATCACCGGATTGCAAAAAAAGTCCCTTGGCATTTCCTTTTCACCACAATGACTGAGAATTTGTTTTATCGATCGATTTTAAAATGAACCACTTTTTACAACTTTACTCCTTAGATGACTGCCAAATGAATGTGGCTGGTATTGTCATGTATTTGATAATATGTGGTGCCCAACCCAGATGGGTGTTAGCGGCCCACCCATCTGACCGCTTAACGCGGCAGCCGAATGGCTGGCATGTTTAAGAGCATTTTATTGATTTATTTTTATTATCAGTGGAACTAACGTAGTATACTTTATGTCCATAGTTATGTCTTTTAAGCCATTCAACCCGGGAATGCATCTGTGTGTCATTTTAGATTTTAGCTATAAACATTATTTTATACTTACGCTATTCAAAAATTGCAGATATACAAGCTCATACTGCGGCAGATCTGAATGTGTAGATCTGCTATTTTTGAAAAATCTTGAACATTTGTGCAAATCTCCTAATATTTATATATTGTTAAAGGGAACATTTTTAACTCAAATCTTTGCTTCTGGGGGGGGTCCCGGGAACAAAACATCTTGAGATGGGGGTCCTTGATATGAAAAAGTTGTAGAACCACTGATATTATAGCAAAGTTTCTACAAAGACATTTGTAGATGCGTTGTTGGATTGAATGGGTTAATATTAATGTTGCATTATGTTACAATGTCACAGTACACATCATACAGTATTGATAAGAACAAGGCAAACCCAGAGGTGTGCTTGCTTAGCTGAGTTGCATTTGGCATTTGAATTCCCCCCTGGTGGACACATTTGTGGACAGAGTGACATAGAGACAAATAGACAGCATCATTAATTTAACTCCTATACGGGTTCATTTTACACCCTTGGTGTTAAATTAACACTCAGGATTTGATCCACAGAATGAATGCAAGTTGACACAGAGTGAACCCAGCATAGGGACAGTATTTAGAACCACTTAAAGGTTTAATGACATTCACTTTTACACCACATTCAAAGTCTTTGTCCTGGTCCTTCAAAAGTGTACAAAAAGTTTTAAGTGAAAATTCCATTCCAGTGATCCATGGCAGGTGTTTTTCTCTCACATTTCTAAAGCCTTTTCAACTGCAATGAAAAAATAAATCTTTGCCTGCGGGTGTCGCTGGTGAGGGATTTTGCCTGTCAATCATCGCCTCTGCTCCGCCCCCTCCAAAGGAAAGGATAGGGGAGGGGAGGGGCGAGGAGGAGAGTGGGCGGGATTAATCGACTGTGACCTCACTGTCGAAGGGCCAAGCTCAGATTACTTTTCAGCCTAATTATTCAGAAAACCCCAGACCACAGAAAATCCACTGAATGTTCTAAGTTCAGGTTTTTTGGGTGTAATTGAGGTCATAAAACCCCAAATAAAACATTGAAAATAAAAAAAGTGAAGTCATGATACCTTTAAGAAACATGCAGCGGCCCCCTAGTGTTCATATTTCTTTTTTTTAGATTGACTGGAATAATGGATGATATAGCAACAATAGATGTACTGGGGTAACATGGAGAGAGAGAGAGGCAAAATGGGTATGTGATTAACCCATTTAGACCGGGAAAGTATCCGTGTCACTTAAGATTTCTTTGGCTATTGAAAAATAGCAGAATAGCTTGTAGATCTGCTATTTTTGAAAAATCGTGAATATGTGTGCAAATCTTGGAATATATATGTTTTGTAAAGCAAACATTTGTAAAATATTTTGTTCCAGGGACCTCCAGAAGCAAAGATTTGAGTAAAAAATGTTGTTTAAAAAAGATATGTATTCAAATATTTTTACAAATCTTCAATTTTTTTCAAAATATAGCAGATTTACAAGCTGATAGATCTGCTATTTTTCAATAGCCAAAGAAACGCTGATGCGTTCCCGCTCTTAAAGGGTTAAAAGAGAAAAGAGATCGTACTAGCCTGGCGGAGAGGTCGCAGACTGGGAACACACACACACACACACACACACACACACACACACACACACACACACACACACACACACACACACACACACACACACACACACACACACACACACACACACACACACATTCATCTGCTTATGTACCAGGGAAGCTGTGTTGACAGGAAATTGAAAACTGGGTTGAATATGGTCACCGTCGCATGGAAACCATGTATGTCCAGGATATGGAAAAAAATAAACTTGTGTTCCTGTGTATTTATCATTTAGTCACAAGCTCTGCTTAATATGTTTCATTGGTTAAATATTACAAAGCCCACCGACACATTTTCAACCACTTTCAACCTATTTTTCAAAAATAGCGATAGTAGCAGATCTCTACTATCTGGCAATGAGTGGTGAGCTTGTAGATCGGCTATTTTTTGCTACTTTTGCACGGCCCTGTCATATGATGAAGGATGTAAAATAGGGCGTTAATTTATGAAACATGAAAAGATGAAATATGGAGATACAAGGTTTCTGCCTCACGGCGACGCCGTGCAATTCAGTCCTCAAACATAATAACAACACACACACACACACACACACACACACACACACACACACACACACACACACACACACACACACACACACACACACACACACACACACACACACAGAGAGAGAGGAATGTGCTGTCATATCTCATTGTGCTCCAATGCCGGCAGTTTTCATTTCCTTTTTAGAGCCAGGGTATCTACCTGGTACACATTGGGCATAAGTGCCCCCTCAAAGTGCACACACACACACACACACACACACACACACACACACACACACACACACACACACACACGCTCGCACACACGCAGGCACGCATCAGGTGGATGGAAGCACGACAGAGGGAATAACAGATATACCGAGTGAGAAGGAGACAGAAGAAGCACAAGATGCAGGCAGAGACAGAGCTGGAGGCATACTGGAAGAGATACAGAACCAGTAACACAATAACACAAACCATGAGAGAGAGAAGGGAGGGAGAGTGAGGGAGGGAGAGAAAGAGAGAGAGAGAGAGAGAGAGATTGCAAGGAAGGGGGAGGTATGCGTGTTACGAGAGTGAATAACAAATAATCACTTGAACCCCATATATTCTGGGGGAGCTTTTGGCAAAAATAGCCGATCTACAAGCTCAAAATGCGACATGACAGCTTGTTCGCTTAAAAAAATATATATTCAAAGATTTGCACACATTTTAAAGATTTTTCAAAAATAGCAGATCTACAAGCTCATTGTATATCTGCTATTTTTGAATAGCCAAAGACATCTTAAAATGACAGAGATGCGTTCCCGGAATAACGAATAATCACTTGAACTCCAGCCTGGGGGGAGCATTTGGCAAAAAATAGCCGATCTACAAGCTCAAAACGCGACACGACAGCTTGTAGATCGGCTATTTTTGCCTAAGAGATTCGGTGCGGACGTAAAAAAATAAAATAAAAATCCAAGTTCCAAGTACAGTCGTAACTCAAGTCCATTTCTCTTAAGACTTAGAGAGGCTTTAAGCGGTATAATGGAGAGATAGACGGAGGGGAGAGGAGGAAGAGAGTGAGGGATGGAGGGATGGATGGATGGTGGAGGCGGACGAGAGGGAGCGATCCAAAACGATGAAGGAGTGCGTGTGATTATTGTGTCCCTTCCTCTCCTCTCCATCTGCCTCTACTATATACGACTGTGTCCTTTACTTCATTACAGTCACGCTTCTCAAGGCCACTATACGCCCATAGTTAGCTCTGTGTGTGTGTGTGTGTGTATGTTTGTCTTATATATGTGTGTACTGCATATACTCAGTGGTGGAAAAAGTATTCAAATTTTTTACTTGAGTAAACGTATCAATACTGCAATGTAGAAATACTCCGTTACGAGTAAACGTCCGGAATTCAAAAATGTACTTGAGTGAAAGTGCAAAAGTATTGGTATCGAAATGTACTTAAAGTACCAAAAGTAGAAAGTACTCATTATACAGAATGTCCCATTTCAAGTTTTCAATGGATAAAAATGCGACGCATTGTGTGAGCTTGTAGATCGGCTGTTTTCAAATGGCTGAAATGTATGCAGGGCTGAAGTGGTTAATGTATGTTTTGTAATGATTGTGTGTGTGTGTGTGTGTGTGTGTGTGTGTGTGTGTGTGTGTGTGTGTGTGTGTGTGTGTGTGTGTGTGTGTGTGTGTGTGTGTGTGTGTGTGTGTGTGTGTGTGTGTGTGTGTGTGTGTGTGTGTGTGTGTGTGTGTGTGTGTGTGTGTGTGTGTGTTCTGTTCTGAACAGTGTTACCACTTAGACCCTATTTTACTACATTGCCCGGTGTCACACAGGGACAGAGGTTGATCATTTGGTCCCCTACGTTTTCCCTCTACACCAAATCTCTTCGCCGAAAATAGCTGATCTACAAGCTCGGTTGCGTGTGTGTGTGTGTGCGCACCTGCCTTTGTTCACATGCATTCCGGTGTGATTTGATTTTATGCACGCAATAAAAGCTGTGGCTTTATTAACCATATGTCTGTGTGTGTGTGTGTGTGTGTGTGTGTGTGTGTGCGTGTGCGCGTGCACGTACGTACGTGTGTGTCCGAGTGCATTTGTTTGGAGAGGTGCCCCGAGGCAGTTCTTGTTCCAAACGGAAAGGAGCAGGTGACTACAGGCTTCACCCACAAACAATAATCTGCTCAAAATGAGCAATGACCTGCACACACACACGCACACACACACACACACACACACACACACACACACACACACACACACACACACACACACACACACACACACACACACACACACACACACACACACACACACACACACACACACACACACACACACACACACACACACTGCTTATCGTCAGTACAGAGTGTTTTCATTCAGTACGGTGTCTTCCAATTACAAGGGAGAGAGTAAAGAGACGATATTCGATATGAAAGTTGGATGTGAGCCGTATTATTCGCACGTGCAAATCCATCGTTATCTCACGAGCTCTGAGCATTTTCGAAGCCGCAGTCAAGTCGTGGTCTGCGCAAGTATTTAGACACATGCACGCATGCAGTACACACACACACACACACACACACACACACACACACACACACACACACACACACACACACACACACACACACCGATTGCCCCGACTTGGCATGCTTGGCAGGAGCGGAGGGCAGATGAGGTTGACAGGACCTGTTCACGCTCCGGTCGCCACGGGATGGACAGAGTGTTGAACTGTCAGTCCATCTATCACTCTTCCACAATCTCCATCTATCCATCTATCCCGCTTTTTTTTTCTCCACTATGGTAATCCCTTCTTCTTCTGATGGCTGGCAGCAGAAGCTAGTATAGACCACAAGGAGAGGTGGGTGGGAAATCAAAGCGAGGATAACGCAACCTAACATGCAGAGCAGCCGATGAGTCATCCAGAACTATGTATCCTCGTATATTGGTTTTTAAATCACTAAATGGAAATGCACCTGCCCATTCATCTGCAATGCTCTCTGGGTATGCATGCCTGGTAGAGCTCTCAGTCTCAGGTCCTCTGCCACTGGTCTCTTCAATGTTCCAGAGGATACAACTAGAACCAAAAGACACAGAGAAGCAGCCTTCAGCTACTTATGGTCCTATACTAAGTGGAACGGCCTGCCTGTGAACCTTGCGGCACTCTGAATGCATGGACAGTCTTAAAATAAATCTTAAAGGAGTAGTTCACCCAAAACAATGGCTTATTTTCTATCAATTACACACCCCCATGAAGCATTGAATTCATTGAGATTTTCTTTGTTTTTATTACATTCCTAAGCCGATAATTTGATAATAATTTCTCTGGTAGGAGACACAAAGAATCTCCTTTGCGTCTCCTACCGGATACATTGGCATCTTTATTATTATCATCAAATTATTGGCTTAGGAATGTGACCAAAACAAAAAAAAAATCCATGAATTCAATGTGTATTCAAGAAAATAATTATTTTTTTGGGTGAACTACTCCTTTAATACGCACCTTTTTAGCATCGCCTTTACCTAGGTTTTAGCATTACTACTTATTTATTTCTATTTTTATTACATTTTCTTCTCCCCTTTTGTGTTTTCTTTCAAATTAATTGTCCTTTTTCCTTTTATTAATGTTTTAAAATTTTTATTTTTTTAATCTGTGAAGAGCATTGCGTTACACTGCTGAAACGTGCTATATAAATAACATTTTATTTGATTTTAAATATACTATAATACAGTATATATAATACATTCTCAGTCTCCATTCAGATTAATTTATATAGTACTAGTGCAGTTAGGGTTGGAGTCCTTTAGGATTTGAACGATCCCGGTTCCTTATCGATTCCCTCTTAATGGTCAGATTCCTTAACGGTTCCCTTTTAACGATTTCTGTACTGTAACGGTTTCTCAAAGTGAGGTCCAGGGACCCTCTGTGTTACTTAAGGGAATTCCAAATGGACCCTTACAGGTCTGTAACTCTGAGAGTGTCCATTTGTACACTCTCAGAGTGACACTCTCTAAGTTTGGGAACCACCTGTATTGTAACTGTATAGCATAGACGTAAAGTCCACACAACCAGCTCTGACAGTGTGATAAAACCGGGTTCCGGAAACTGGTTCCAAAAATGTGATGGAACCGATTCCGGGTTCCTCAACATTGGGTCCGGTTCCATCCGGTTCCGGATCCCAACCCTATAACTAAAATGCAGCACACGTTATCAGACTAGCTGGAGGCCAGCCCATGACATCAGTCCTATATGACGTACCAGCTGCATGCTATGTGGCTATTGTTATCTCAGCCCAAAACGCATAAAAAAAAGCCAAAAAGTTTTCATGCTGGCCTTATTTCACCTGGACGGGATAGCGGGTCCACGCTGGCTGGGGTCCTTCTTCTCACTTCTCACTCTCCGCTGATTCATTTTATCCCTATTGCTAAAGGACTACTATCCTCTGTATTAAATGCCTACAGCAGCGCCTTGAGTTTTTAGTTCTATTCTATTTTTTTGCTTTTTCCCGTCAGGCTCTGGCTCTGCTATCGCTATCTTTTTCCAAGAGAATGTTGTTCGAGGTAGGGGAGGGAGGGGGGGGGGGCTGGCGTTAGCTTTTGTTGCGGAGGTAGGTGGTGGATGCCGGGAGCCTGTTATCAGTAGGAGGGCCGCGGTAATCGGCTATCTGGGGGAAACGCGCGGCAGGGGGTCCCCTAGTTATCAAGAACAGCACAGGGGCACACAGGGCACCCTGCGCTGCGATAGGGGGAAAGAGAGAAGACAGAGTATACGCGGCGCGTGTTTGAGCCTGAGTGTGATTGTTGCGAGTATTTACGTGTTTTCTTATGGGTGTTGTAGTGTGCGTGTGTGCGTGCGCGCGCGTGTGTGTGCGTGCCTGCAAATGCCAACATCAAGTTTGGTGCAGAAGTAAGATAGCTTCCATTTGAAAAGTTGGACACTTTCAAATTGCCAACTTGGAAAATGTGTTACAAAATAGAGGCTATCAGTGACCGTCATTGATACTCGCTCACTCATTTCCTCGCTCGCTTTTTACACACTCACTTAATCGAAAGAGAGAGAGAGAGAGAAAGTACATCGCCTCTTTTGATAAGTCACGGTATAGCACATAAAAAACTGTTATTGCCCGCTTTGCCTTCACTGGTTCACAGGAATAATGAGCATCTGCGCTTATTTTATGTAACGCTGTTACTTCTTAACAACACACCTGTCTCCATTTGTAGCAGAACGCAAACGTCGCTCTTTCTAGAACGTGTTTCTGAAACGCCAGCCGGCGGCGATATAGTCTCTGTGGGTAGTTAGCAAAAGAGATAGGAGACCACACACACACACACACAGTCACACACACACACACACACACACACACACACACACACACACACACAGTCACACACACACACACACACACACACACACACACACACACACACACACACACACACACACACACACACACACACACACACACACACACACACACACACACACACAGTCACACACACACACACACACACACACACGTAGCTACCCGTGCTCGCAACTGCATTCTGTTGGGGGGAAAATAGCCCTGCTAATTAGAGGAATTAGCCACAGATCAAAAGGTTCAATTAAAAAGCTGCGTTGTTGCGTCGGAAAGCCCCTCATTTGCATCACAACACATGTTCGGAAAAGTCCATTCGTCTGGACAGAGAGAGAGACGGCAGAGTGGATTGATGGACGGATAGACGGAGACAGTTAATACCCGCTCCCCACCGCCCCCTACCCCCCCGCAACATATCCCCCCTTAGCCACGCTCCCTCGCAGGGTTTGGGGCTTACTTACGCGATGAGGTTCACACGAGCGTGGATAAAATGCTCATTTGAATACACACACACACACACACGCTCATTAATTCACCGGCATATGCGCGCGCACACACACACACACACACACACACACACACACACACACACACACACACACACACACACACACACACACACACACACACACACACACACACACACACACACACACACACACACACACTGGTTTGCTCAGACTATCACATATGTACGGACACGTACCTACTCACAGCCAGACAGACAGACAGACACACATTACAGCTGTACATGCGTTATTCGTGCCGTCTGCGTTTTGAGTTCTAGGCTTAATTAAGAGTAATTAAGTGTGGGCTGTAATGTGTTTGCTCGTTGGGACGTGTACACATGCTACGCAAACACACAACCACACACACACACACACACACACACACACACACACACACACGCACGCGCGTTTGTATTACCATACTTGCGAGGACACATCGACAATTTAGGAGGCACATTTTGTGATTGCCATTTCTGAAAATGTTTGCCGTTTCTAAACCTTTAACCCTAAAGCCCAAAATAGGCGACCTACTAGCGCACGACACGTTGAACTTGTAGATCTGCTATTTTCAGTGCAAGCCAAGTATAAACCCGGGCACAAGTTACAACTTCAATTCTTTAAACCTAACCTTTATATCATCTTTTCACGTCGGGTGTCCAAAACTGTTCACTTTTCAGGATCCAAATTCCAAAAATGGCAAAAGTAGCAGATCTACAAGCTCGAAACACGGCGCGAGCTTGTAGATCTGCTACTTTTGATGCTTCTGCGTGACGCTGTAGCGTGATCAAGTGGGCCGTTAATTTACGAAAAAAACACGAAAAGTTAGAATACGGAGATAAGAGGTTTCTGCCCGACGGCGTCAATATCTAGTGGTAACCCTGATCCCAATCATTTCCTAGTTGTAAGCCTAACTCTCCCCAAATGTATTTTACCATACAACAACCATTTCTCTAGTGAGGACCAGGATCACATTTTACTGTACTTGTGGGGACATTTGTCCCTCACAACTAGAGTAATACAAGCGCACACACACACACACACACACACACACACACACACACACACACACACACACACACACACACACACGCACACACACACTTTGCACGCTCCCTGGGGTCGTTATGTGTGTTCCCCCGCCACAGCTTTGGCCAATTCGCTGGCCAATTCGCTGGCGTCTCTTAATTTACCATTTAAATACCACATGTTTGACTTCTAATTAAACGTGTGTATATATGTGTTGTTGTGTAATTCATCTTCCCGGCGCGCGCCGGAAACGATTTTTGCGGCCGTTGTAAATGTCACGCCTCCCGCTCTAATGAAAACGTCCCTGCCGTCGTCGTTTGCGCTTGTGAATTCACAGAGCTGGTTCTTCCTCTCTCTCTCTCTCCGTGTCAACTCTTCTGTCCGTAAGGCCTGTCACGATCATGGCATTTTTTCTTGATGATGAATTGTTACACGCATAATTGCGATTAACGATTTGAACCCATTTAATCCGGGAACGCAGCTACAAATGTCTTCTAAATCCGGGTTTCTGAAAAAACGTATGTTGTCCTATCAGCGGTGCTCAGACTTTTTCATGTCAAGGACCCCCCCAAATGTATGTATTTGGCCGTGGACCCCCATCTCAAAATATTTAGTTCCAGGGACCCCCAGAAGCAAAGATTTGAGTTACAAATGTTCGTTTAAAAAAAAAAAAAATATATATATATATATATATATATATATATATATATTGAAAGATTTACCAAAGATTTCTCGATTTTTCAAAAAGAGCTCGTATATCTGCTTGTATATAGACCGGGAACGCATCTGTGTCATTTTAGATTTCTTTGGGCTATTCAAAAATAGCAGATCTACAAGCTCATAGCGCGGCACCGAGTGCCGCGCTATGAGCTTGTGGATCTGATATTTTTGAAAAATCTTGAAAATTTGTTTTAAAATAATGGTTGTGGTGAAAATCTAAAATGACACAGATGCGTTAATTGAATGGATTAATTGTGTTTTTGGCATTGGTCCAATGGAGCATGTAAATAACAATTACGTTTCTGTTTGGCTTTTAGGCTTCGCAAACGCAATTTGCACAGGGCATATAAATGACTGACAGTCGTCATTTGTGTTTGTGAGTTCAAGGAGGTTCCTCTCGTTGCGTCAACTCTTCTGTCTGTCTGTCTCTCCTCTCTCACGTTTGATTTGCACTTCATTGCCGGTGGAGTGACGTGCGGCGCGTCTCCCCCTGATAAAAATAGCCTGCTTTCGTCTTTTCACTTGCAAATACGGAGCCTAATTTTTGCTGTCAAACGTTGTCGCCCAAGCATAACTCTGACCTCACTCAATTCTTTCTGCCTTCTCCCACTTACGCTGTGTGTGTGTGTGTGTGTGTGTGTGTGTGTGTGTGTGTGTGTGTGTGTGTGTGTGTGTGTGTGTGTGTGTGTGTGTGTGTGTGTGTGTGTGTGTGTGTGTGTGTGTGTGTGTGTGTGTGTGTGTGTGTGTGTGTGTGTGTGTGTGTGTGTGTGTGTGTGTGTGTGCGTGCGCGCGCACGTTAATGGGCACATGCAGATGTGTGTGCGTCCACTGCTCATGTATGCATGCATGTGTCTATATCTTTACAGCCTGTGTGTACCTCTGCTGTGTGTGGGTGTACGTGCAGGCGTGCGTGTGTGTGTGCACACGCGTGTGTGTGTGTTCCCATGCTGATGGCGGTGCTGTCTGGTGCGGTGGCAGTTTGCGGCTGTGTGCTGTGTTAAATGAGAGTGTCCACTGAGCTACCGGCCCTCATTTATCAGCCTCACACCACAGCAGAGCTGGCTGCTAGAGAGCCACCTGGGACCACACACACACACACCCACACACACACACGCACACACACATGCACAAACACATGAATGCCTACAGGGGCAGACACATGCATACATGCATGTACCCACGCACGCACGCACGGTGACCCACATGCATATGCATGCACACACACACACACACGCACACACACACGCACGGTGATAAAGGATGTGCGTGTGTAAACGGTTGGTCTTTGGTCGTATCAGGGGCTCATTGTCAAAGGAACAGCATTCCCTGTGCCGTTATGTGTGTTTTACTCCACTTACTGTATTGTACTGTGCTTGCGATTTTGGACCTTTCATATAAATACAGTAAAAGTAAATATTAAGACCTGAGGCCGATTCTACAAAATGTCTTCTAAATCCTAACTGTTTTTTGTTGTTGAAAAAAACGTATATTACTATGTCAGTGGTTCTCAAACTTTTTCATGTCGAGGACCTCAAAATGTATACGTATTTGGCCACGGACCCCCATCTCAACATATTTTGTTCCAGGGACCCCCCAGAAGCAAAGATTCCAGTAGCAAATGTTCGCTTGAAAACCTATATATTCAAAGATTTGCACAAATTTTCACGATTTCTCAAAAATAGCGCGGCACTCGCTACACATATCTGCTATTTTTGAATAGCCAAAGTGTAAAATAGTGCTTTTTAGCTCAAAGCAAAACATGACACAGATGCTTCTCCCGGTCTTAAAGGGTTAACAGTGTTAGTTTAGACCAGTTATGCCTCATAGTATACTTGACGTTATGCTGAGAACATTTTCCAAAACATTCCAGTTTTTATTTTGATTCTGTATCTTATACTGTTATTTGACTTGTTTATGTGTTTATTTTGTTCTCTGTTCTTTTCTTTCTCGATTCTAACTGTTCCTTGAAACTGCAAAATATTGGAAGCTCATGCTCCCCCCCTGGGGGATGGGGGGGGGTTTGTGTGCAGGTAGCTCCGTTGGTAGAGCTCTCGCCTTTGAAACCACACGGTCATGGGTTCGATCCCGGGCACCGGCAACCTCGGCGTACGAGTAGCGCGGCTTGAGTCCTGTACTGGGAGCCGATGTTAGGTGTGAAGACGGAGAAAAAAGATCAATTGCTGGAAGATGAAGAAAGAACAACGCTGTGTGGAGCTCAGGGAGGAGATAAGAAAGGCAACCAGAGAGATGTAAGCAGGCAGGAGTACAAGGCGATGAGGGGTAAGGGCGAAGAGAGAGGAGGGCGAGGGTTAAGGAAAATAGTATGAGGATTGTATGAGAGGTTGGACACCAAGGAGGGAGAAGAGGACCCGTACCCATTGGCTAGACAGAGGCACCGAGATGGGAAGGACGTGCAACAGGTTGAGGTGATAGAGATGGAAATGTTCTTGCAAGGAGTTAATTGTAACAGAACCAGTGAGAGGGAAGATGTATAAGACGGTAGTGAGACCGGCCATGCTGTACGGCTTGGAAATGGCGGCGCCGACGAAAAGACAGGAGGCGCAGCTGGAGGTGGCAATATTGATGATCAGTGTTGCCAGATTCTGTGGGAGAAACAAGCAACCAGGTCTAGGAAAACCAGCCCAAAAGAAGCGACCATGGGCCACATGAGCACTTTAAGATATACATCAGCTATTTGAAAATAGCAGATCTACAAGCTCACAACGCGTCGCATCGCGACGCGTTGTGAGCTTGTAGATCGGCTATTTTCAAATAAAATCTTGCGGGGAAATTATAATAAGCAGATCTGGCAACCCTGTTGATGATGCTATGATTCTTGTTAGGAGTGACGAGGAGTGACATCATCAGAAATGACTAAATTAGAGGATCAGCCCAGGTTAGAAGGTTTGGGGATAAAGCAAGAGAGGCGAGGTCACAAAGTGCAAATCCAAATGTTCGCCCCCAAAATAGGACTCTAGTTCATGTGGTTAACGGGAATGTGGTTGTCGCATTCCTAAGCCAATAATTTGATGACCAGCAGCGGTTTCGGGAGGAGACACAAAGAGTCTCTTTTGTGTCTCCTACCGGAACCGCTGCCTACCGGTCCACTTATTATCAAATTATTGGCTTAGGAATGCTCCAAAAACTAAAAAATATTCATGAATTCAAGTCCATACAGGGTGGCTAATCGATAGGATTGGTTGAACTAGCCCTTTTAAGCCTCTATGGTCCCCATAACAAACGAGCTATACGGACCTCGTTCCGGACTCAGAACTTCCATCGTTGCCTCCACACATCTCCTCCTGTGCTCCGGCACCTTGTCTGAGCCAAGCCCATATTAACTCTGGGACACATCCAGTACATTTCCATTAATAGCATCAGAGAGGAGAGAAGACGGCAGAATTTCTGAATCTCTGGGAGCGCTCCCCGAGGGCATCTCATCTCTGAGCACATCGCTGAATTGTTGGAACAGCCGAGATCATCTGACTGTTAAATTATTTTTTGGGGGGATCATGAAAATGGGTTTTAATTCTAGTGGCTTTGGTGTGAATGAATAAGGCCAAGGTTTTTCTGATCATAATATCCCCCAGTGGTGCCCCTAGGTCTGCAGATCTTTGGTACTTAATGCTCTATTAATGACTTGTCTTTAGAGACAGGTCATTAGCCAGGTCATTACGCAGGTCACACGCTTTGTTGAGCCGTGGGTGTTCACCTAGCGTATAGCTGAATAATCTTTTCCCTTTTTTCGTCGCTGTCCACTGTCGGATATCTACATATTTCAACTTTGTATGTCTTTTTCCTAGTGATGGGTATTGACCATATTCACACGGCGGCCATTTTTGGAATTTAACATTGAAAGTGCCACCCCGTTGCCGTGGCAGCCGGGGTGGCAATTATGGTCTATTGGCAAGAACCTCACGATACGTATCATGATACTTGGGTCACGATACGATTGTATCACGATATATCGTGATGCGATACATATTGCGATATATATATTGAGATGAATCACTGGAAGGCCCTTCCAGTGATCTGGCCTACTTCGTTGTGCGAGATCGATGCGCGAAAGTAGCCGATACAGTATATAGCCGATCTGCTATTTTGACTATTATACTATATAAAAACGAATTTGGAGGTGAAAGTGGTCCGGTTTGTCTGTGGGATTTATAAATATGAAACCAATGAAAAGTATTAACAAGGGCTTGTGACTAAATAATAACTACATCGGATCCATTGAAACGCAGGTTATTTTTATTTAACCCCATTAAGACCTGGAACGCATCAGTGTCACTTTTTGATTTGAGCTAAAAAGCATTATTTTACGCTTGGGCTATTAAAGAATAGCAGATCTACAAGCTCATAGCGTGGCACCGAGTGCCACGCTATGAGCTCATAGATCTGCTATTTTTGAAAAATCTTGAAAATGTGTGCAAATCTTTCAATAGATATTTTTCTAAAGCAAACATTTGTAACTCAAATCTTTGCTTCTGGGGGGTCCCTGGAACAAAATATTCTGAGATGGGTGTCTGCGGCCAAATACATATCATTTTGGGGTCCTTGACATGAAAAAGTTTGAGAATCACTGACATAGTAGCATAATTTTTTTCAAAAAACTGTTGGGATTTAAAAGATATTTTGCAGAATCGGCCTCAGGTCTTAACGGGTTAATTCTTTTTTCATTTCCTGAAAATTGTAGACATACAAGGTTTCAACGTGACAGCGACGATATCTTTCCTTTTTTTTCTACCGCGGCAGAGAGATTATACAGTTATCTCAGATAGAGATCTCCTCGGGGAAGGCCTGTTCCATGTGACCCTGAGAAGATGTGGGGTGAAAAGGTCTCTATCGCTGGGACTAGTGCCTTAGATCTGTCGCTTGTCCTCTGAAAGCTCTGGAGGATCCGTGACAGATCCTGACCTGCTCACTCATTAAAAAGTCCTTCTGGAAGAAAAAAGAGCATTGACTAAAATGCCTTGAAATGTAAAAAATGTCCAGGGTAGAGCTAGGGAAATCTATCGATATATATATATATATATATATACCGTCATACGAGACTATAGATACATATACAAAATGTATGTGGGCCTAGGCAGATTATGAGACAATGGCCCCCTGGCACAGACTTGTAAAAGTCCCCCCAGCAGGTATCCTGACTTGCAGTCACAATAGTAATTTTGAACTGCAAGAGGTACATGCATACTGTAGGTTACACTGAGCGCCAACACCATGTTAACACACCTACATCTCAAGTTTAGAGATTCCAATGCAATTTTGCACTAGCTTTTTGCATGCCCCTCTAAAGTCTTACAGATAAGCATGCACTTTAAAAGAGATTATGATGGTTTCTTTCTTGTGACATCTACAAAGTCAATGTTTAGGCTATTCCTTCAGTTTTCAGTCAGACTTTTGGGGCTCTGTTATTGACATGAAAGACTAAGCCCTTTGAAAAGAAAGTTAATAACAGCGACAATTCACGCATAGACTCTGGATAGGGGCCCCCTGAGCTCTTGGGCCCATGCGGTAATCCAACCCTGAATGTGGAAGTTTGCATATTGTAATGTTGTGATATGGAGTCAGTGTGGTTTTCCTGGTTTTAACCACTTAAGCTCTATATACATTTGTACCAACGACGAACAGCAATGATAGCTGATCTACAAGCTCACAATGTGTCAATGTGAATATTGACCATTTTACTCCAGTTCTCGTGTAGGGTTTGATGTATTTTTTTTGCAGTACAGTCAGGGACAAACAAAAGCCAGCCAGCCCCCATCATCATGTTTCCTGAAGAGTCTTGAGAAGAGACTGTAGAGGTGCTCTCATCACCGCCGCCTCGCTCCCTCTCTTCAATCCCATAAACCAGGTCGGGCGGGGGGGAGGCAGCAAGAGATTTACACCCTCTCCCATTGACCTTGACTTTCCTCCCTTTTTTATTTGTGTTTTATAAGTGTTGTGTTCTCCAAGAGGAGTGTAGCAGCGGCCTTTTGTAGTCTCAAATCGCTATTCCCCACGCCGGGGCGACTTAGAAGGGGATTAGTCAAGGTAAGGGGATAGGAGCAGACGGAACCAAATTAATGAACGGAGATGTCAAAAGAAAGAGAGGCGAAGGGTGGAAATGGAAGATAAAGGCGGTAAAGGAAAGAGGGGAAAAAATGAAAATAAAACGGATTCAGTCCCGAACAAGATATGCAGTGGTGGACAGTAAACTAAGTACATTTACCTGAGTATCTGTACTTTACTTGAGTATTTGTATTTTGGGATACTTATGGCTTCCACTCAACTGCATTTCAAAGGGAAATATTGTACTTTTGACTCCGCTACATTCTTATGAAGGGAAAAGTGCTTACCGCTTAAAGGGGAATACCACTCATTTTCAACATTGAACTATGTCTTTAATACACCTTAGAGCTGTTGTGTGGAGATAACTTTTGGCTCCGCCCCCCTCAGCCAAAAGTACACCCTGCGTATGTCACTGAATCAATTCTCCAGTTCTAGGCAACATAAAGGGGGGGCGGATGTTTTTCTTATTTCCACACAACAGCTCTAAGGTGTATTGAAGACATAGTTCAATGTTGAAAATGAGTGGTCTTCCCCTTTTAAGCCGCATTTCAAAAATAGTGAAAATAGCCAATCTACAAGCTCACAACGGGTCGCCGTGCGCCACGCACCTGCTATTCTTACTATTATTGATATTTTTCTGTAAAATCTTAATATTTTTACAACGCATTGATATCAGAAAGAAAATGTTCTATGTCATTTGTACTTTTGAATATACGTATTTTAAACTTTTGAATACAAAAGTACTTGCTTTATTTCTTTTATAGCAAATATTCCAGTACTTTAACTCAAGTACAAATTTGACAGAGCAACTCTCACTCGTAGTGGAGTAATATTTGACCAGGAGTATCTCTACTTTGACTCGAGTACCGCTGGGGTTGTGTACTTTGTCCCCCAATCGGGGTGGAAGTCAGTAAAGGGAGGGCTCTCGTCCTTGAAATACGTCGGTGGTGGTGCCGTGCAGATGTTTGCCCACAGGGTGACTTATATCTTCCACCCGGGCTGCTGAAACTCCAGAGCTTAATTGAACCTCTGTAGTGGAAAGAGAGAAGAGGAGGGAAAAAAAAGCAAAGTGATTTTGCAGCGCTGGTGTTTTTTTGCAGAGGCGCAGCAACTTTCTGCCCCTTTTAGCCGGAGGAAATGATCACATCGGTCGCGCTGTAAACGCTCGCATCATGATTGTGATGACTTCATTAACCCATTAAGACCGGGAACGCATCTAGTGTGTGTGTGTGTAACCACTTGAACTTGAACCATTGTTTTATATTATGAAAATAAATAAATCTATATAACAAATTATATAAAGATGGTGTCATTCATTGAATATATATATATTTTTAAAGCGATATATTTTTTTTAAACTGAAATCTTTGCTTCTTCTGGGGGTCCCTGGAACAACATATTTTGAGATGTGGGGTCCGTGACCAAATACATATAATTTTGTCGGTCCTTGAATTTTTTTTGAGAGCCACTGATATTATAGCAACATACGTTTTTTCAACAAAAAAAACAACTGTTAGGATTAGAAGAGATTGGTAGAATCCCCCAGAAGCAAAGATTTGAGTTGAAAATGTTCACTTTAAAAATAATATACATATATTCAAAGATTTGCAACAAAAAAAATGATGATTTTCAAAAAATAGCAGATCTACAAGCTCATAGCGCGGCACTCGGTGCCACGCTATGAGCTTGTAGATCTGCTATTTTTGAATAGCCCAAAGAAATCTTAAAATGACACACAGATGCGTTCCCTGTCTCAATGGGTTAAGGCCAGACTGAAGGCTTTGGTGTCACTGGTTTCATTTAATCCTGCTTTTTTTTCTCCCTCCCTTTTAGCATTCCTTTTTAAACGAACCAGCGCTGCCCTCGCTCGCTAACCAAGTTAACCCCAATCTCGCGGGCCGCTGTCCCCATTTATAGCCCCGGCGATCAAAGCCGCATTTTTCGATTTGAGCTAAACATGTTTACTGTTAGTCGGTGACCTCGCGACCTCCCGGGGCTAAATGAAACGTGTCGCCTGGCTCTCCCCTCTTCATTCCCCCGTGGGTTTTTCTGTACATGTTGTGAAAATAAAGCAACGCGCCGCCGTTTGAAAATGATCCTTGAGGAGATTAGCAAAGCCTGACCGATGCCAAAAAACATTCTCATATCAAGGACTCCGAAATGTATATGAATTTAGCTGCGGAAACCTGAAAAGATTTTGTGCCAGGGACCCCCATAAGAGAAGACTTTATTGTTAAAAAAATTTTGTAGCTTGTACCAAGCTTGTAGATATCGGCTATTTATTATAAAAGTATTAAATAGGTTTAAACACTTTATTTTTATTTTTTTATCCCTCGATTTTGTAACCCTTTTTTCACCCGGTGCCAATTGTCTAAGTGATCCTGGGCGCTACACTCCCCCCACCAGCCTAGGGAGGCCAGGGCCGAGCTCATGCCTCCTTCAATGCATGAGAGCCAACTGACCTTCTTATCATCTGACAGGGGAGAGTTTCCCTGGTTGGACGTAGCGCGTGGAAGGAACACGTTATTCCAACCAGTTCCCTTCCCCTCCATCAGGCGCCCCGGTTAGTCTTTTAGTCTTTTAGTCTTAGTCAACAAAATGAACACTGCTCTGGGGTCCCCGGACCCCTCTTTGAGAACCCAGTCGCTCTAGAACATGGAGAGAGTGGAGGAATTCACCCCGGCGTTTCCCTTCTGTTGGCGAGCATCTGTTCCGCTCACAGCCTCGCCACACAGCGCAGCAGTTGTGTGGTTTCTCCTGTGAGATTAGAGGTTAGTCCCTCGCTAATTGGCCATCAGTCCTTCTCCCTGGGGGCCTCCGAGCTGCCGTGATTGACAGGGGTGATAATCGGCGTAATGCCAGCCAGTCGTCGGTGGCCAGATGCTCGTCAAGGTGTCGAGGAAAAACCTGCAGGACACGAAACGGAAATTGGAGGAGGGAGGGAGGGGGGGGGGACGACGACACTGCCTCTTGGGTAGCATGCTAAGCATGCTAGTGCTGCTATTAGACCGTCATTTATACAGGTAAATCCCGGTGCAGATACAAAAGATCTCTCTTTCAAAGTGTGCCCCTGTCCAAGATAGCAGCAGCACAAGAAGTTACAACATCATAAAAACGACGACATAAAAACACAGACACTAAAAGCAGCACATTACAGTGAAGCAAATAACCTAAAACCTTAAAAGCACCTATAGAAAACTATAAAAACTCACTAATACACTGGTTAGGGAAGCAGTCGCCGTTACCATACTTTGGCTATTCTAAAATAGAAGATCTTCAAGCTCATGCCGCGGCACCGAGTGCCACTCTTTGAGCTTGTAGATCTACTATTTTTGAAACATTGTGACAATGTGTGCAAATCTTTGAATATATATATTTTTTTAAAGCGGACATTTTTAACTCAAATCTTTGCTTTTGGGGGTCCCTGGAACAACATATTTTCAGATGGGGGTCGGCGGCCAAATACATATAATATTGGAGGTCCTTGACATGAAAAAGTTTGAGAACGACTGATATAGCAACCATAGGTTTTTCAGAAAACCGTTAGGATTTAGAAGACATTTTGTCTTCTAAATCGGAACCTCAGGCCTTAATGGGGTGAAACCATTCACTGTAGGTATGCTAGTGTAGATGTGAAGAGATAGACGCCAAGGAGACGTTTGAAATCTAATCCATTCTCTCCTCTCCTCTCCTCTCCTCTCCTCTCCTCTCCTCTCCTCTCCTCCTACACATTCCACGGCTGTGCCATTAGTGCTGTGTCCTAATTAGTGCAACGGCGGGCTAATTGTGCTTCTGATGCCTCGTCTCTGGGGAGCCGGGCGCTGCTAATTTCAATAAGGGTAAACAAGCAACGCTCTCCCCCTCTGATGGCTACGGATTAATTAGAGACGGTCCGGCTGAAAGAGAACGGATAGAGGAGAGAGATGGAGGGAGAGAGAGAGAGAGGGAGAGAGAGGGAGAGATTTGGGATTGTGAAAGGGATGACAGAGAGGCGAATAAACGTCAGGCAAACGAACAGCGAGGTGAACAGGAGTTCGCTGTCATATATGTGACACATAGAGCCCGCCCCATGTGTCGGTTTGGACGATTATGTTGATAATTTGACTTTATTGATGACACCTTTGTCGGCAACGAAGTACAGGATTTAAACTGGTACATGTAACTACTGACAGCGTAGGCGGCGGGGTGAGTCTGATGTTTAGGAATGCTAATGAATATTAATACCATATTTGGATCAATATATACACAGCTCCAGAGTCCAGAATGAAGTGACTGACCTTCGTGAAATAACATGTATTTATTTATCAATGCAATACGAGGCTTATGTTTAAAACAACACAACCGGTTCATTAATGAGACCGCTTGAATAAATGTATGAACGATCAACTGTCCCAATCAGCAAGGATGGGCGTGTAGAAAGCTCTCTCTCTCTCTCTCTCTCTCTCTCTCTCTCTCTCTCTCTCTCTCTCTCTCTCTCTCTCTCTCTCTCTCCCCCCCACCCCCCCCTGTTTATCTTTGGTCTGTGTGAATTGCCATAATGGGGGTAAGTTGTACTTACAGCTACAAAAAGCAAGTAGTCTTTTGTGCATTTCTGTGTTGTTGCTCAGTTTCAGTGCTTTTTTTAATGTGGTGTTTGGCACGTGGTTGATTTTACAATCCCGTAGTAGCCTACACCAGCGGTTCTCAAACGTGTTCATGTGAACGACCCATGAATGAATATGGATTTATGTAGCTATGATTTGCAAAACAGCCAGCAGTAAATGTAGGTGGGCATAGCCTTCTGTAGCCCTGTACTACCCGTCACCCCTGCTGGTGGGTCGATATCTTCATGGTGTCTCTAATGCTGGTGGGGGGGGGGGGCGGTAGGCTGGTGGGTCGATATCTTCATGGTGTCTCTAATGCTGGTGGGGGGGGGGGGGCGGTAGGCTGGTGGGTCGATATCTTCATGGTGTCTCTAATGCTGGTGGGGGGGGGGTAGGCTGGTGGGTCGATATCTTCATGGTGTCTCTAATGCTGGTGGGTGGGCCGGTGGGTGGTGTTGTTCCGCTAAGGTCTCCCGGCACAGCGCTCGCTGCCATGCGAACAGCCTCGTAAATCTGAGCCCCACCAGAGATGAACGGATTAATGGACTTTCATTAGCACGCTTCAGCATGCGTGGACATCACTCTGTGTGTGTGTGTGTGTGTGTGTGTGTGTGTGTGTGTGTGTGTGTGTGTGTGTGTGTGTACACGCACGTTCAAGAGGAGCGATCTGACACACACATAGCCGCCAAATTAGCTATAACATACCCCTGCTGCGTGCACACACACACACACACACACACACACACACACACACACACACACACACACACACACACACACACACACACACACACACACACACACACACACACACACACACACACACGGTGTTAGTGTATCTATTGTGCTTCACATACACACAGTCGCGTACAAACATACACACAAGCATACACGCACCCACGCGCTCACAGTGTTGGCCCTCCACGGTCCCCTGAGTGACGCGCAGAGAGAGAGACTAGCCACGGGTCCATTTGGTTCCATTTGCACACTCTCTGAGTTCAATTTAATGCTGAGGATTTTACTGTGTGGGCGCTGATGGATGCTTATTGTTGAAGAAGAACGCTCAAGCCCTCTGAAGTAAGTGTGTGTGTGTGTGTGTGTGTGTGTGTGTGTGTGTGTGTGTGTGTGTGTGTGTGTGTGTGTGTGTGTGTGTGTGTGTGTGTGTGTGTGTGTGTGTGTGTGTGTGTGTGTGTGTGTGTGTGTGTGTGTGTGTGTGTGTGTACAAAATGTGTTCTCCACATGCCAAGATTCACAGTGTTAAAGAACGCACAATGGCATAAGAGGGGGGTGTGTGCGACATGCGTGTGTATGTGTGGGTGGTTGTGTGTGAGAGAGAGAGATGTACAGTAGAGAGGGGGGGGGGGGGGGGAAGAGAGAGAGAGGGCCAGTGGTATATTTACCACTTTTACTTTACTTCCATTTTTCAGTACTAAATATTTCTACTCCACTACTTGTCAGAAGCAAATGACGTTTTACTCCTCTACAATTATTTGACATCTTTAGTTACTTTTGTAGATTTCAATTCTTATTACAAAACCTTTGATGTTTTTTTGAAAGTTTGATGAATATCGAAATGTGAGTACTTGATGCCAATCGAGTAAAATTTGAACAAAGACCTTTTACTTCTAACAGAGTATTTTTTTGGTATGTATTTTCTATTGCTACCAAAATATAAGTAATTCTTCCACAACTGGCAATGTGGGGTGGCGAGGAGAGAGAGAGTGGAAGGGAGGGAGGGAGGGAGGGAGAGAGGCTAAGGGGACATCAGCAGGATTTATGGGTGTAATAATGGAATCTTGGTGGCTTGCCTGTGACACTGAGCCATTCTCTCTCATCCTCCTATTATTAGATAGACGGAATGGCAGGGAGAAACCACAGCGACATATTGAGAGAGAGAGACAGACAGAGAGAGAAAGAGAGAGACAGAGAGAGAATGAAGCACACACTCAGTAATATACCAAAGTATGAGTTATATGCGCGCGCGTGTGTGTGTGTGTGTGTTCGGATGTCATTGTCCACAATGCCGTCCTCCTGCAAAGCTCATCTTCTGTGCTCTCTCTCCTCCCAATGCAGTGCGTCAACCAGTGGTGGACAGTAACGAAGTAGATTTACTGGAGTATCTCTGTGCTTTGCCTGAGTATTTGTACTTTTGGAAACTTAAACTCCACTACATTTCAAAGGCAAATATTGTACTTTTGACTCCACTACCGGTACATTTCTAGGAAGGGGGGGGGAGTACATTATGAATTAACCACATCTTCATATAATTGGTCCTCACTAATCCTCAAATAAATGTCATTTTGGGGGTCCTTTTGAGAACCACTGATATAGAAACATACGTTTTTCAGAATACTGTTGAGATTTAGGAGACATGTAGAATCGGCTTCAGGTCTTAATGGGTTGAACTTGAACCCACTAGATGTTGTAAGTTGAACCTGAGCTGTGTCTGTACTTGCCACCTGGACCACTTTCCCCCCTCTACGTCACACCTCAATGCGACGCATTGTGAGCGTGTACAGTAGATCGGCCATGTTTGCCTAACGTTCCCCCCAGAATATGGGATGGGATGCTGAGGTTCAAGTGGTTGAACCCTATTTCAAATAGAGTGAAAACAGCAAATCTACAAGCTCACATTGTGACCAAATAACACATTTATGCTGTGATTTGGTGCAAGAACGACAAGCAGCCAGTGATCTGCATCCCCCGGGGGCCACAGTGGAGAACAAATCTGCTATCGCAGTATAGTGTGCAATTTGATCTGCTGTTCAAACTCTCCTAGAGCGCTTGGGCTGTGTGTGAGTCCATGGTGTTGTACTTACTGCATGATTACATGCCATGAGAGCAGAATAACCCTGCTCTCACAGACACTGTATACCTCTGGTCATATTTTTGTCCTCCAGCTATAACTTCTTAACTTCTATAATCCTCTTTTGTAACCCTCTATTTGGCCGCCGACCCCCATCTCAAAATATTTTGTCTCAGGGACCCCCAGAAGTAAAGATTTGAGTTAAAAATGTTCGCTTTAAAAATATACATATTCAGAGATTTGCACACATTTTCACGATTTTTCAAAAATAGCAGATCTACAAGCTCATAGCGCGGCACTCGGTGCCGCGCTATGAGCTTGTATATCTGGTATTTTTGAAACATTTTGAAAAATAGCAGATATACAAGCTCGTAGCGCTCGTATGAGCTTGTATATATGCTATTTTTGAAGAGCCAAAGTGTAAAATAATGCTTTTTAGCTCAAATGAAAAAGTGACACAGATGCGTTCCAGGTCTTAATGGGTTAACCCCGCTATCGGTAAGGCTCTAAAGATGGCGACGCTGCCATCCGTCACAATGGCTTCACAATCAAATACTTGTCTGTCATTCACCTAACATTAATAACTGAAATTGGCATGGAAATTGAAATGAAGGGTTAGGGTAGAAAATCCACCGTTATTCATTTGTGGGTGTAAAGTTTTAACTAATTACAGTATGTAAATTCAACGCTTAGATTGTTTTTCCAAAGGCTTATTTTGAGCTGAGAAAGTGTGAAAATCCATGTCAAAACATTGAAGGCTTGATTCTCACGATCACATATTTCTATAAGATGTTCCAAACCGGTTCTGTCAATCTTAGCATTCTGTAGGACTGAACCTATATACTTTCATCATGATTTGTGTGCGTGGGGATCTCATTTTAAACAAGCTTAGTGCTTTATGAGCCTTCCAGTTTAGTAGACCTTGTATTGTGAATCTGTACTTCCATGTACTGCTTTTCTCATGTCTTACTAAATAAAGTACATCAATCAATCAATCAATCATATCAAATGAAAACACAAAAATGCTAAAATGTTCAATGATTGCCTTTATATCCCATTTACTGCATTCCCTGACTCTGCATACCCTTTTCCTCTATAGCGCATTTCCAACCTGTGGACCTTGAGGATATTGCAAGTGGGCGCCCAAATAATTGGCAAAACAATTGAGATTTGATTGATAATATAACATTAATATGAAAAATAAATAATGTACAAATTCCTCTTTAAAACTTTGGAAAATGATCTTCATTGTGATACCAATAAATAGGAACTTAATTATACTTGTGTACTAAGTATACGAGTATCCTACCTCCATTGATCCGAGCCAGAAAACAATCGATTGATCATTCAAATAAACATGCTCTATAATTTCATCCGGCTCACCCATCTGACCACTTAATACGGCAGCCGAAAAGGCTCAACAATGAGCTAGCAGCAGATGTCCACTTTTGAGATCTTTGAAACTGAAATTTAATTTTGATTTGCCTATTTAAACAAATGTACACTTTTCTTTTTGAATAGTCAAGGCGCAATTACTAGTCAAAAGGAAATGACTTAAGCAGAATATTTCACTCTTTATTCATCATCACATTGGTGCTAACATATGGTGGTTAAAGTGATTTCCTTTTTAGCAGACTCATTTGTAAAGGAAGAGAAAGTATTCGATAAAACACGATAAAGATTTTATTGAGGTTATTTATTTTTTTTAGCCAAAGTGGACAGAATATGTGAAAAGCTGAAAGCCCTTTTTTTTTTTACTGCACAGCTAACTCCTGAGTGTAAAAACAGTCCCACAGCGGTTCAGTTTCTACCCTGGGAGTTAAACGAAGGCTCAGGATTTGAAGGTGGGTTCTGGGGGTCTCTGTGGGTCAGTGAGCAGCCTCAGACTTTCCCACTTCCTTCTCTTTCTCGGTCTGGCAAATAGAACATGACTTGAAAAAGACAGAACATGACTTCAAAAAGACAGAGAGAGAGAGACGGAGAGAGAGAGACGGAGAGAGAGAGAGAGACAGAGAGAGACAGACGGACAGACATACAGGGAGAGAGAGAGAGACAGAGAGGAAAGACAGACAAAGACATACAGAGCAAGTGAGACATTCAGGAAAGACGGACAGAGAGAGAGAGGGGAAAGAGACAGAGACAGAGAGAGAGAGAGAGGAAAGAGAGACAGAGACAAAGAGAAGGAGAGAGAGCGAGAGAGAGAGAGTGAGAGAGGCACAAAGACGGAGTCGGGTCAGACTCTCCAGTGACGGTAAAGGCCAGACAGACTGGATCACACAGTCAGCTCATCATCCTAGCCCTCTCACCTGGATTACAGAGGAGAGAGACACACACACACACACACACACACACGCACACGCACACGCACACGCACGGCTCCCTGACTGCACATACCGATGCAGAGTTCAGCGGAGGAGACTTTAGCTTTAGTCTCTCTATATATCCTGTATCCTCATGCTTCCTCAGAGATGCTGACTTGGGTTTCATCCGTCCGTCCCAGCCTCAGAACACGGGAGGAGCGTTATTATTCGCACAGGGGGGGGGCTGGGCTCCTGTGGCGTCCCTGTGTGTTCCAGATGCCCAGCGTGCGTCCCAAAACGGGACAGCAATTGAAATGTATGCTAATCCCCTGAGCTTCCAGCTCAATGCCGTCCCGCGGTGCCAAGAGGCAGAACACTGCCATAGCGATTTGGAATTTTTTTTTTGGGGGGGGGAGGATTAACACAGGTGTTAAAGCCAAAGGGGGGGGTGGCGGGTGGCCAGTGTACCCCTGGGCTGTTTGTCTCACACACACACACACACACACACACACACACACACACACACACACACACACACACACGCATATGTTTGCTAGTAAATGGTATGTATTTAACCGTGATTGATGCACTGTCAGTAACACAGGAGACAGCGGGGATCCAGATTAGAGAAAATGACTCACCGAGACAGAATGAAAGACAGTTTGGTGCGAGCGTGTGTGTGTGTGTGTGCGCGTGCACGTGCGTGTGTGCTATAGATAGGGAGATATAGGGAGATAGGTAGGTCTCCAACATGCACTCTGTGCTCAGCAGATAACACGGTTCTCGATAAGACACATTTCTCTTTTGAAGTGCTGTCGCTATGCAAGCGCCGGGGCCTGAAACGAATCAGACGTGTAGTGTTTCAGTTTTCCTTCACCGCCATCCCCCCACTTTTTCTTTTACGTTTATTTTATGTGCAACATCTTTGATTTAGTCAATTAAAAATCAAATGCATTTAACCCATTGAAGCCGATTCTACAAATGTCTTCTAAATCCCAACAGTTTTCTGAAAAACGTATGTTTCTATATCAGTGGTGCTCAAACTTTTCCATGTCAAGGACCCTCAAAATGATATGTATTTGACCGCCGACCCCCATCTCGAACTATTTTGTTCCAGGGACCCCCAGCAGCAAAGATTTGAGTTAAAAATGTTCGCTTTAAAAGAATATATATTCAAAGATTTGCACACATGTTCAGCTGTTAATAGGCACGGTCATCAAGTTCTCTCATATACACATATAATGGTTCCCACTTAAACCATTATTTTGTACTTTGGCTATTCAAAAATAGCAGATATACAAGCTCATAGCGCGGCACCGAGTGCCGCGCTATGAGCTTGTATATCTGCTATTTTTAAATAGCCAAAGTGTAAAATAATGCTTTTTAGCTCAAATCAAAAAGTGTTAGGGTTAAAATGTTTTTAAATTAATTTGTTTAATAGATTTCAGTGCTGACAAAACCCAATCCCACTCTACCGGTGGGCTAGGACATCCACTAAGTTTGAACAGAACCATCGAATTGATCTGGTTTTAACCACTATTCTTCGTTGACCGGAGTCCCACAGGGGTCTAAACTAGGATCCCCTCCTTTTTTCCCCTCTGCACCGAATCTCTTTGGTCGAAAATAGCCGATCTACAAGCTCACAACGTGTCGCGTTGAGATGCAGTGTGAGCTGGTAGATCAGCTATTTTTCGCAGAATGGTCACCCCAGAATATGATTCATATGGTTAATTTACACATAAAATTATAGACCCGTTGTTGCTTCTACACATAGCATCAGCTGCAGTCATTTTTTCCGTGTGAAATGCAAGATAAACCTCATACCTGATTTTATTTCAGCAGCATCATTTTGGGAACCCAAAAAAATAAAAGGTCTGTTTTTGTCTTTTGCCTTGAAAGGGCTAAATCAATGGGTATAGCTTTGGCATCGGCGCACAATAGAAATCTGCAGAATGTAGCCTCTCACTCTCTCTCTGTTTCCCCCCATAAACAGCACGGGGCTCTCCGGGCCTTTGTGTGCATTTTGTCTGGGCTATAGATAGGGGTCCTTAGTGTCAGGGGCCTGGGAACGGAGCTGAAAGTCTGTTTGAGGGCCATTAGGGGCCTCGCCACTTTTGAGGACGGCGGAGCCCATTGATGGCGGGTAAACTCCTGGTGTGTGTGTGTGTGGGAGTGTGAGTGTGTGTGGGAGTGTGAGAGTGAGAGAGGTTGTGAGAGAGACAACTGAGGGATGGTAGGGATTGTATGCGTCGAAGTTATGTGAGGACATTTTCTACGCATGTGGGCGAGGATGTGTGTGTGTGTGTGTGTGTGTGTGTGAGAAAGAGAGAGAGTGACCGAGAGAGAGAAAGAGGGAGTGAGAACGGCATCAGCCCCATCCATCGTGGCTGTAAGCACGGTCCCCGACACGGGGGTAATAGCCCTTATTCTAATCCACTAAAAGATGAGAGGCGATTGCAGGTTCAAATATACAACGAAGGGAGCTAGGGAGAGGGAGAGAGCGAGAGAGAGATGGAGAGGGAGAGCGGGGGAAAGAGAGGCGTCCATACCACGGCCCATTGAGTCCTCATTGGGAACGCATGGCGGTTCATTAAAAAGAGGGAAGGCATCGCCTTTCCGGGAAGACAAAAGGCGTCTTGTTGTCCTCCGCGCTCCATCACGGCACGCCACATGCGGCGTCCATTTTGTTTCCGTTTGCCAAACAAAGACCGCCCGAGCGTAACGTTTTAAGACGCACATTTTCCTAATTTATGATGATTGTTTTTCTCCCAGAGCGTGAATGCACGGCGGCGATTATTTTACAACGGGGGGGTAGTAGTAGTAGTAGTATGGCGGGGGTGGGGCGCCGTGCCATCGATACAATGTCTAATGAGTTAACCACTTTAACCCTGGCGTTCCTATTTTGGGCATGTCATTATAGGTGAAGATTGACTTTGGAGTGAATGGGCTGGGAAGTGGGGGGGGGGGAGGAATAAGTCACATGTCTCTCTCACACACACGCACACGCACTCGCACACTCACACTCACACGCACACTCACACACTGCATTATGCATATTATCATCATTGTGTTCTTTGGCTCTTTGATAGTTGGCCCCCTACTGAGCGCCTACGTATGCACCAGGGACTAGAGATGTGTGAAACATTGCGTAATTCCTACACACTATCCTCCTTACGCACACAATGCAGAAAGGTGTAGACACTAGAGGCAAATTCAACTCAATTTGGTGTTAACCCATTGAGACCTGAGGCCTATTCTACAAATGTCTTCTAAAATCCTAACAGTTTTCCGAAACATTTATGTTGCTATAATAATATCAGTGGTTCTCAAACTTTTTCATCTCAAGGACCATCCAAAATGATATGTATTTGGCCGCAGACACCCATCTCAACATATTTAGTTCCAGGGACCCCCGGTAGCAAAGATTTGAGTTACAAATGTTCGCTTAAAAAATGTATATATTCAAAGATTTGCACACATTTTCAGGACTTTTAAAAAATAGCAGATCTTGTATATCTGCTATTTTTGAATAGCCAAAGTACAAAATAATGGTTTAAGTGGGAACCATTATATGTGTATATGAGAGAACTTGATGACCGTGCCTATTAACAAATGATATTTAAAACTCCTCATATTTGTCTTTTTAGAATTTTGATAGTTCATTATGAGGACACATATTTTCTCTTTCCCTGAGCAAGACACTGAACCCCCTAACTGCTCCCGATTGAGCAGGTTGGTGCCTTGCACGGTACGGCTGAATGCACATTGCAAAGTGCTTTTGGATAAAGGCGCCGTATAAATGCTCCATCTACCATTTAGATACATTTTTTATGTATTTTATAGAACATATATCATTTCCTATGCAGCACATTTTGCAGAAATGTGAAATGACATGGACAATTGAGAGCAAGGTTTTGTGGCCCAAGTATCGACGGATCCACCAACGTAGGCTACTGTAAATGGTAAACATTGGCTTGTGCATACACGGATATGTTATTGGTTGATACCAGTCATTTTGCCAGTAAGCTGGTACAACTTGTCTCGTTTGGTGCATTGGTTCTCAAAGTGGGGTCCGGGGCCCCCCAGGGGTCCTTGGAGGGGGTACCAGGGGGTCCCCAGCAAAATTAGTTAATTTAGTGTCACAATCATTTTTAACCACTTGAACATATTTTAATAGCTTTTTTTTTAGTTTTTTGGGTGAGTCCTGACGTTCATAGTGACAGAATACTATGCAACCGGGGAAAAAAAAGAAACAAAAAAAACGGAAGTCTCGCTAGACGAGATCTCGTCTAGCGAGACGAGATCTCGTCTAGCGAGACGAGATCTCGTCTAGCGAGACTTCTTTTTTTAATTTTTTTTGCATAGTGTTCTGTCACTATGAACGTCAGGACGCACAAAAAACAAACAAAAGAAAAGCTATTAAAATACGCGATCTAACGCAAGGCCTAATTGGCGCACGTTTTAAGCTGTGGCGGGCCCGGGATGGAGTTATGAAATTTTTCTACTGTTTCATCATAACATCATAGAAAAGGTAAGAAAACCATGGTCCAAAATTCCCCTTAACACAAATCTTTGCTCCGGGGGGTCCCTGGCACAAAACATTTTCAGATGGGGGTCTGTGGCCGAATACGAGAGCTTCAGGTCTTTGACTTGGAAAAAGTTTGAGAACCAGTGGTTTGGTGGAACTGTATTTACCAAAAACCTGTATTTACCAAAAAACCTATGTGGGAAGACAGGACACTGTGTGTGTGGACTATGAACAACATCACTCCACCTGTCTCCAGTCTGACTAATATCCCTCTGCTATCAGCGTTGTTATGCTACTGGCTACTGACTGACCATGATTTTGGCTGACCAGGATCAAGGCTTGTTTGTTTTTCTTTGTGTGTGTGTGTCTGGACGGGGATAGATGGATAGATAGCCAGAGAGAGCTACCAGCCGATTTCTTTATACCTTGCGTCTGTATCTCTGTCTCTCCAGCCCACGCGTTTATTGATTGCCCACTGACCTTTCACCCCCCCACCTCAGAGTAATGGAATTGCACGTACGCCCGCCCGGCCCGCCCGTCCGCCACGGTCAAGGTCTTCCTAAACGTCCGAGACATGTTTGCGGGGCAGCTGCAGATCGATGGTGGCGAGGGGGGGGGTTTGAGCCCGACGTGTCAGAGCGCCGCACAGTCAGTCCTCCGCTGTGCGCTCTCTCTCCACGGTCAGCCCTGTCTGAACTCTGAACATCCAAAGCCTTGAGCAACTTGTCCTGCTGAAGCTCTCGCCGACCCCAAAAGAGAATAACTTTGCACTTTCGAAAACTTGCTTTCAATGTTTGGAGGTGGCTTGTTTACAACTTTCTTTTTAGATGATTTTCGAGTGCGAGGAAGAGCTTGCAGTGACATCCTTCCATACTTAAAGAGGTGGTGTCATGGTTTTACACTTTTTCAGTTTTTCATGTGTCTATGAGGTTGATAGAACTTTAAGCCCCCTGGTGGTGTTTTTATGGTGTTTTATGTCTCCTCTGACTATTTTGAGTTTCTTCCTGGAGTCTGAAACCTTGAGGGTCAAACGTGCCAATAGAAAAACAGCCATTTAATGACACAGTAAAAATATACCCTCCCCCCTCATTATCATAACACAACAGGTGTGGGCATGAGGAGGAGGAGGGACTAGGACAGGTGAGTGATCTTGTAGGAGGAGGCGGAGGGACTGGTTCAGGTGGGAGGTGCTAAGGTGAGAACCAGGTATACTTAATGAACTGGAGGCGTATCCACATAAAAACATAATTTTAACACTTTCTGTACACTTTTTTGAAAAAAGTATAACCATAATACCTGATGATCATGTTTTAGGGGAGAAAAAATCTTTGAAAATCACGGCACCCCGTCTAACATTGACTGCCAGAATTATTTCAGATTTTTTGCAGTTTATTGCCAGGGGTTTTTCATTGAAAAAAAAAAAGTACTCAGGAGCCGAGATACAGAATTTTTAAGTTTTAAGTTAACAAGGAAGTGGATAGGAGTCTAAATCTTCAAATCTCCTTGGTCTTTGGGTCATTTTTTTATTTTTTTTTGGCAAGCAAGTGATGGATTCTAAAGAACGCAAAGAACGCATATATGCGTTCTTGGCAGGCAATGTGTTAACGTGACTAGAGCTCGACCGATGCCGGATTTTCGGAGAGTCCTTAGCCCACTGACTACCAGTGTTTTGACCATTATTTTTATCGAAAAGAGCAAAAATATATTCTAACCAAAACCGTTCTAGAGATATTTGTCGGGATTCGGGACAGCCAGGTTGGATGTCACCGGTCACCGTAGCTGGGACCAGTGAAGGTCTGTAGGAGATGTTGACCGCTGATGATGGGGAGGGGGGGGGGGGCGGGGTGCAGTCACGGAATGGGGGCCATTGGGGGATTCGGGGGTGAGTCAGGGAGTGCCATGTCGGTCTTTACGGGATTTGTTTTGCGGTGGTTACCACAGCGAGTGAGTGTGTGTGTTTATGTGTGTGTGTGTGTTGGTCAGTGGATGACTAATGTATTTTTGGAAGGAGTCGGAGGGGGAGGGAGGGAGGGGCCGAGGATTAAAACAGCAGTACTGCTGCTCCTGCTTTGGCATCGTCTGACTTTATGACCTTATAGCAGCCTCATCCCCCTCCCTCACCCCGCCGTGCGCGCGCACACACACACACACACACACACACACACACACACACACACACACACACACACACACACACACACACACACACACACACACACACACACACACACAGCTCTCAGGAATCTGGGCTCTACTTGAAATAGCTGAGCCTCCCGTGTCATGTTGATGGCAACTGAAGGAGAGAGAGAGAGAGGGAGAGAGAGAGAGGGATAAAGAGTGTGGAGAGAGACTGGAATAGTAGGGTATAGCCACACTGGGCCACACATACGCTGCATTCCTGGAGTCTCAGTGGCTGGCCAGCAGGAGATAACAAGGCACACATACCTCCAACTGATATAGACCCCCGGTAGAAATGGAAGTTCTGTTCTCGCTCTGTTACGATCTGTTGCATGCAGTCAGGTGAGGTTATGCTGGCTGTACGACATACAGATGGAGAATGTTGCATATATACCTCCATGGAAGGCCTGTTACTGTACATACTGTCAGGTCACCTCTACTCTAATAGGCATGTCAAGGACCCCCAAATTAATATGTATTTGGTCGCGGACCCCCATCTCAAAATATTTAGTTCCAGGGACCCCCAGAGGCAAAGATTTGAGTTACAAATGTTCGCTTTTGCACAAATTTTCATTATTTTTTCAAAAATAGCAGATCTCCAAGCTCATAGCGCGGCACTCGGTGCCGCGCTATGAGCTTGTATATCTGCTATTTTTGAAATAGCAGATAGTAGTTCAGCTATTTTCAAATGCACATGTAGGGTTAAAGTGTTTCAACTGATTTTGATGCTATATTAACACATTTCGCTGTGGCACCCCCCTCAAGGACCCCCTGGGGTCCCCCCCCCCCCCAGGACCCCCACTTTAACAACCTGCAGAGTTAGACAATGTTATACCCTCCTCTGATATAGACACACTGGATATAGATATAGGACACATTACAGAGTCTGTTGCGTACAGTCAGGTAATGTTACTGCACACATACCATGCTAATGTGTGTGTGCACACATGCACACAAATTGACCTGTCATGTAAGCAAACGCTCGTAGTGAGAAAATTGAATGATCGCACACGTCTCCTCTCACACTAGTAAACAAAGTACACACACACACACACACTGACCCATAGCTGTGTTTCCTCAGCATCACCTTTTCAGGGTATTCATGCGTTAGATTAGACCACATTGATCTCCCCCCCCCCCCATCAATGAACGATACATCGGCTGTCGGACAGAGACCTTGTATCTCCATATAAAATACCAGTGGTGTGTAAAGTAACTAAGTACATTTACTCAAGTACTGTACTTAAGTACAATTTTGAGGTACTTTTACTTTACTGGAGTATTTCCAATTTTACTTCTACTCCACTACATCTCAGAGGCAAATATTGTACTTTTACTCCACGACAATTATTTGAAAACTTTAGTTACTAGTTGCTTATAAAACATACATTAACCACTTCAGCCCTATTTTATACCTCGGCTATTTGAAAATAGCAGATCTACAAGCTCACAACGTGTCGGATCGCAACGCATTGTGAGCTTGTAGATCTGCTATTTTCAAACATGTTAGTACTTTTACTTTTTGTACTTTAAGTACATTTGGATATCAATACTTTTGTACTTTTACTCAAGTAAATTTTGAATTCCGGACTTTTACTTGTAACAGAGTGTTTCTACATTGCAGTATTGATACTTTTACTTAAGTAAAACATGAGTGAGTACTTTTTCCGCCACTGTAAAATACAAACAATTGTATTTTAAAAACGTTTTGTTGTAAATTAATGCCCTACTTTGTCATCTAAGATTGTGATTGCGTAAAGGCAGGAAAAACAGCTGTAGATCTGCAATTTTTTTCTGCTTTTGAGAAACTTTTAAAGTGGTTATAACCATCTGTGTGGATTTAATATAAATAATTAACCAACGAAAAGTATTAGCAAGAGCTTGTGATTAAATAATAACTATCGGATCCATTTCCTGACGCTACGCTCGACATACGAGTTTTCCCCCCCGACAGCGATAGATACCGACACAGCCATACAGCTGCCATGTCTAATCCCTCAGCTGTTTGCATTTGGCAGAGGACAGCCGGAGGGAGAAAAAAAAACATGCTAGCGAGCTCATTAAGCTTACTGGTCGGTTGACAGACTGCCTGGCTAGTGGGCTCTGGGGTTGACGGGCTGGCTATATGGTTGACTGGCTGGCTTGCTGGCTGGCTATATGGTCAGGGTTGCCAGATCTGCTTATTATAATGTCCCCGCAAGATTTTATTTGAAAATAGCCGATCTACAAGCTCACAACGCGTCGCGATGCGACGCGTTGTGAGCTTGTAGATCTGCTATTTTCAAATAGCTGATGTATATGTTAAAGAGCTCATGTGGTCCATAGTCGCTTCTTTTAGGCTGGTTTTCCTAGACCTGGTTGCTTGTTTCTCTCACAGAATCTGGCAACACTGCATATGGTTGACTGGCCGGCTTTCTGGCTGGCTATATGGTTGACTGGCTTTCTGGCTGGCTATTATGGTTGACTGGCTTGCTGGCTGGCTATTATGGTTGACTGGCTTTCTGGCTGGCTATATGGTTGACTGGCTTTCTGGCTGGCTATTATGGTTGACTGGCTTGCTGGCTGGCTATTATGGTTGACTGGCTTTCTGGCTGGCTATATGGTTGACTGGCTTTCTGGCTGGCTATATGGTTGACTGGCTTTCTGGCTGGCTATATGGTTGACTCGCTTGCTGGCTGGCTATATGGTTGACTGGCTTTCTGGCTGGCTATTATGGTTGACTGGCTTTCTGGCTGGCTATTATGGTTGACTGGCTTTCTGGCTGGCTATATGGTTGACTGGCTTTCTGGCTGGCTATTATGGTTGACTGGCCGGCTTGCTGGCAGGCTATATAATTGACTGGCTGGCTGGCTCTATGACTGGCTTGCTGGTTGGTTGACTGGTCTTCTGGCGTAGTGGGTTGACTGGCTGTCATGCTGGGGTGTGACAACATCACATGCAGGGACATTCTTGCCTCCTCAACAGTGTGACAACAACAATAAATAAAAAAAACACAAAAATAAGCTGAAAATAGTCACAATAAATGCAAAGTAAACAAAAACAAAAGAGTATGGAAAAAAACAACATGCTAGAAAAAAACTGTATTGGCTGGCTAGTGGGCTGAATAGGTGGGTAGTTCAGGGGGCTGACTACAGTATATGGTTGAGTGGCCCGGCGCAGCAAGAGGTGAGTCAGTGCGTGTCACTCGGCCAAGTGTAGCGAGCTGGCAGAGCTAGCAGCCAGTTCAGTGAGCCAGAGAGAGAGAGAGAGAGCGCGGCCTCTGTCTAACGCTTTCCCTTCTCAGATGGATGCCTTGGTGACAGCCGTTTCATGGCCTTGGAAGTGGATGGATGGTGTGGTGTGGTGTGCGCCGTGTGGTGTGCTTGTACTGCAGTGCTTCTGAAACTTTGTGTTTATTTATTTTTTTCATTTCAAGGAGTGGACCCCCTTTGTTTGATATACGTTAGCCCGGTGGTTCTCAACCTGTGGGTCGGGGCTCCGAGGGTGACAGTTAAGTGACAATTTAAGGACTTTTAATTCCTTTTTAATGCCTCAAAAAAGAAAGAAAGAAAATAAAAAAAGACCATTACTGCATCAAAAGTAATCAACACTATACTATAAAAAGTTAAACATTGACCAAATTGTCAAATAATATGAGAAAGATATAAGAATTTGTTTTTGATAAATGTTGAATATAATGACATGGCCAAAATAGGGATGCCAGGGTTAAAGTTGGTAACCTTGAGTTCAATGCTAACATAGACGCTTGGAGGTTAGATGCAGACAAACAGGATTTCTCAATTCCTCGTATCGTCGTGCTGTCTCTTGGCCCTCGCAGGATCGGATTTGCAATTAGTGCAAAACACACACACACACACACACACACACACACACACACACACACACACACACACACACACACACACACACACACACACACACACACACACACACACACACACACACACACACACACACACACACACACACACACACACACACACACACACACACACACACAGAGAGAGAGAGGAGGTGAGGTGTCAGTGATCAGTACTCACTGTTCTGTCCAATCTATAAATTCTCCCCCGCTGGGCTGTGAACACACCTGCCACGATGCTCCTCACTGTCATCCATCATCTCACCCCCTCCGTCTCCCCCCCCCCCCCGTCCTACAGCATGACCCCCAGGGAGTCTGGACAGTGCTACTGCAAATGTGTATTTGTGCGAGAGAGAGAGAGAGTGTGTGTGTGTGTTTGTGTGTGTGTGTTTGATTACTCTTGTCAGACAAACCTCTGACCAGGTCAGTAGTGGACTGCTGTCACCGGCAGACCCCCCCACACACACACACACACACACACACACACACACACACACACACACACACACACACACACACACACACACACACACACACACACACACACACACACACACACACACACAGACGCACACACACACACACACACACACACACACACACACACACACACACACACACACACACCCATACATCAGATCACTGCCCAAACTCAATTACTTCCAGCTTGTATTTTTCCTCGCCACAGGTACCTTCCTATAAGACCATAAATCAACCTGTTTGTTGTGTGTTCGCTGCACGCAAACGTAAACACGCACCTGCAGTATATAATATACTGTATGCACATTCACTCGCACACAAAGACGCGCACAATAGCAAAACATACTGTACTTATGAACGTGCGCCTCAAATAAACTAGACACACGCAAACAAACCCTAAAACCACGTAAACACTTTGTTTTGTAAGCACTCTCTCGCTCTCTCACAGACAAACAGACCTGCCTGTACACACATACACACACACACACACTCACACACACATATCGTTGATGTCGGGCAGAAACCTTGTATCTCCATATTTTAACGTGTATATATATTCTTTTTTTATTAATGCCGTACTTTGTCATACTACAGTGTCACACCAATGTGAGCTTTTGTACATAAGCCACAATTTTTGGCAAGATTTTGAAAGTGAAAGTGGATAAGTGTGTCTGTGTTTTGTAAATATTTTAACCAATGAAAAGTATTAACAGGATCTTGTGACTAATAACTAGATTGGATCCATTGGTACACAGGAAAACATTTTTTTAAACATTTCCTGAAAAGTAACCGTTTTGGACATACAAGTTTTCCACCCAACAGCGACGATATATAAACAAACGCACACACACACACACACACACACACACACACACACACACACACACACACACACACACACTCACACAGGTCAGTAATCTATGCCTGGGCGGCTGCCAGGGGACAAACCTTTTGTGGAGACAAGGGACAAAGAGCAAGGGAGGGTATCTGACCATACGTCTTCTTAATGGCCCTGTCACCTTTCATAATGGGCTTTAATCCAGCCGTGTGCCAGAGCAAGGTGTGGAATAAGGAACCTTATAGGAGTCAGAGGATGGCCCTGTCCGAGCAGCAGGGGCAGAGCAGGGCAGGGCAGGTGGAGGTGGAGGTGGAGGTGGAGGTGGAGGTGGTTCGGACTAGAGGGGAGAGTTCGGGGCCCCAATGGCCTAGGGGTCTTCAACAGGGGGTCCGGGGACCACCAGTGGTCCTTGAGGAGTTTCCAGGTGGTCCCCAGCTAAATGATGGAGAGTTGGTAACCAAATGGACCCTTATAGATCTTTAACTCTTGAGAGCGTAAAATGAAACCAAATGGACCCTTACGGGTCCATTTGGTTTCATTTTACGCTCTCAAGAGTTAAACTATTGTTAAAAATCTCCATTGCTTAATTAACAAGAAGTAACACAATTCGAGAATGTAGAAGAATTGTTATTTTGACTAAATCTTATCCAACAACAACAACATATTTGAATTTTTGGGTCTAAACCTCATCAAACGGTGGTCCTTGGCTCAAATGCAGAATAAATAATGGACCTTGATATGAAAAATGTTGAAAACCACTGGCCTAGTGGTTAGGGTGCATACCGTATAGTACAGTCTCTGCTGCAGCCTGACAGCGAATCAGGTTTGATTCCCGAGCCCGTCGACCTTTTGCTCACTCCCCGTCCCTCTCCCTGTTTCCTGTCATTCTCTACTATACTATCCAAATAAAGGCAGAAAAGACCAAAGTATAATCTTTTTTTAAAAAGAAGAAAAGTGCATGTCACCCATGTTTTGCCCGTCACCAGGCTTGTACCCTTGGCCGCTGGCGAGGGTTAGCGTTGTCAGGATTCAGGGCAGGCTTCTCCATGGTCAGTTCACTTTCGATGATAGGATGGGAGTTTTCCTAAACAATTCACCAAGAAAGTGCTTTTTTGCCACTAAAAAGGATATATTGAATCTAGATGGCCCAACCACAATTCAGTGGTGGAAAGTAACTAAGTACATTTACTCAAGTACTTACTTAAGTACACCTCTGGGGTTAATTACTTTATATTTCAGCTCCACTACATCTCAGAGGCAAATTAATGATTATTTGAAAACTTTCGTTACTAGTGACTTTGAAGATGTAGATTATCAATGCAAAACCCCTGTTCTATACTACTGGTATTCAAAAATAGCCGATCTACAAGCTCACAACGTGTCACAATGCGACGTGTTGTGAGCTTGTCGATTTGCTATTTTTTAAAGAGTACTTACTTTTGGTACTTTAAGTACATTTTGATGCCAATACTTTTGTACTTTTACTCAAGTCAATTTTGAATACAGGAGTATTCCTTTTTGGTATTGCTACTTTCACTTTAGTAAAACATATGAGTACTATTTTACCCCACTGCCGCAATCAAACATAATTGCGGTTTCAATTAGGACTTTGAAATCAGGAAACCACGCTGGGAGGAAGCCAGAAGGGATATGATAAGAGACAAGCTTCAACTTGCATTTACATAATTTAATACTTAACTGTGCAGATTTCCTGAACTAATTGGCCACTAAAGTGTCACATCCCCCGCTCTCTTCCCTCTTATTTTCTTCATCTCCATTGTACAGTCAAATCAATCAAAATGGCTTCGAAATTAAGTTCAAGAATAAGTCTTAACATGCAGGTTAAAACGTCCATATCGTCCATACCGTATCTCCATTTTTCAACTTTGTGTTTTTTTTTCGTAAATGAATGTCTGTGAAAGCTGTGAAGTATGTCTGAGTTTTATAAATATTGAACGGAAATGGATTTTTTTCCCCCATTTCCTGAAAAGTAACGTTTTTCGACATACTGTACAAGATTTCCACTTGACGGCGTGATATCCATCTTAGCACTGGTTGTCTATGATGTATGTAGGGATTACGTGGGTAAAGCAGAATTTCGCCACTTTTTTTGTGTAAAAATTAATGATGGTCAGTGTGGTCCCATTGAAGCAGCGTACTATACTCTATATCGGTATCGTTGACGCTATAGACACACCACCCCTATAATTAGTACATGGACATAAGGTGAAAAATCTGCGATGTGAATTCCTTTAAGGGCTTAGAAATGGAGCTAGGTTAAGCTTAGGGGAAAGGCTAAAGTTAAGCGTCCAGGGAAATCAATGGAAGTATCGCAGTGCAAAAACGTCTGGCTATTATGGACACACATGTGAGTCATGTGTTTTATTTATCCTTCATTTAACCAGTGCAATCTGGCCAAAAAGGCAGCATGCAGCCGTTCACTAAACACGAACGCGTAAAAGGCCTTGGGATTTTGTGACAACAAACAAACATATTATTATTGCATATAGTTACAAAGAGAAGTCCAAACACGTTTCAGCCAGTTGAAGGTAGAAGGGCTTATACTGTAGGTGCTCAACAGGGACAACTTGAATAAGAGAAGAGAATGATACCCGGGCACTTCAGGAGAGACTACCCGAATAAAATACGGGAGCACTCTGCTTATTTTCGCAAAATAATAAATACGTCCAGACCAGTCGAGTGCTCCAGTGTTTTATTTGGGTAGTCTCTCTCTCATTATTCTCTTCCAATATTATTATTGCAATACGGGGTCCTCCCCACGGGTCACAGCCGAGGTCAAAGAGAGAAGGATGAGGCTGGCCGGGGCAGGCATTGCGTCAATACAGGTGTTAATTTAAACCGTAATATCAAACATAACAACATCATTCATATCATCGCCTAACCCATTAAGACCGGGAACGCATCTGTGGGTAATTTTTTTTATTTCTTAGGGCTATTCAAAAATATCAGATATACACGCTCATAGCGCGGCACCGAGTGCCGCGCTATGAGCTTGTAGATCTGCTATTTTTTTTTTTTATCGTGAAAAGTTTTGCAAATCTTTGTCAAATGTCTCAACAAATTTCTTAATTTTTCTGAAAAAACTATTGTTGCTATATCAGTGGTGCTCAAACTTTTTCTCGTCAAGGACCCCCGAAAATTACGTTTTTGGCCGCCGATCAAAATATGTTGTTCCAGGGACCCCCCCAGAAGCAAATATTTGAGTTAAAAAGGTTGTTCCCAAAAAATATATATTTGTATTCAACACAAATGTTGAAGATTTTTTTCGATAATAGCAGATCTACAAGCTCGTAGCGCGGCACCGAGTGCCGCGCTACGAGCTTGTAGATCTGCTATTATTGAATAGCCCCAAAATATTAAATAATGTTTATAGCTAAACATCTAAAAATGACACAGTAAACTGTATGCGTTCCCGGTCTTAATGGGCTAATAGGAGTCCATTTGTGAGTCTGTGACATAAAAAAGTTTGAACGCGCCAGATTTTAGGAGGAGACGACTTGAACCTGTGTAGTTTTATTGCCAGCCATGTAAATCAATCCCTGGGCCTCATGTGAGCCATTTAAGCGTATCGTTGCTGTCACGCAGAAACCTTGTATCTCCGTACTTCTTTTTAATTTAATTTGAATGAACGCCCTGCCGTCGCACACAAGTAGTGAAAATAGCAGATCTACGCTTGGAGATCGGCTATTTTCACTATTCTAAAATAATAATACAAAAAAGGAATGGCTTCGGACATACAAGGTTTCCCCGCGGCGGCGACGATATAGTCCCAGCTGTCCTCTGTGTCACGAAACACTGGAATGCAAAACGACTGTAAAGGGACAGATGACAATAAGACCCCCCCCCCACACTCGTCCACAAAGGTTTTTTATGGATGGCACGCTTTTAGAAGTCACGGCACGTCTGGAATTTTTCCCTCTGCACGGAATGACCGTACAAAAAAAAAAAAAAAAAAAATCAACAGCAACGTTGCTTCCCAGCCCCTCCTCCCCATGGCCGGCAAATAACCTTCAATTAAAAGAAAGGCAGTATTATGCTCTGTGATGCAAAGTGTAAATAGTTACGGAGGTCACCGCATTTCATGCAAGCTTAAACAACCAGCCAAAACAAGAGGGACTGCTCCTCCTTGCTGGCTCACTTCATGTAAGAATAGACTGCCCTGTGTGTGTCATCCTGGGTTCATATTCCTTTCATGACATGACATAGCCTCTCTCTCTCTCTGTCTCTTTCTGTCTGTCTCTCTATGTCTCTCTCTCTCTCTGTCTCTTTCTGTTTTCAAAGGCGAACATTTTCAGAAATGAATGTTCAACAGATTTCAGAAAGAGTGAATATAGCCACTCCAGATTGTACCACGTTGTAGATTGGCGATTTTTTCCGTACGATGAAGTATAAAATACGGGACTATATATATATAGTCGATGAAGTATAGTGAATATATGAAGTGAATATAGACAATGAAGTATAACATACAGCTTAAGTGGTTCAAATAATTATAACAAACAATATTCTATAGAAGCTATTTCAAACTGCAGCGCGTCACAACAGCTCAAATTTGTGGTCATGCAAAAATCCACCTCATCCACAAAAAACCTTGGTACGTATACCGCCTTTAGTCCCTACTCCTCCCCTCCCGTGTTATACCTGCAAGGGAACACATACAGCCATTAATAATTTATCCTCCCGCTATCGACTGCTATCCCACTGTGTTGGTTCGCAGCTCATTAAGAGTCGGTTGTCTTGGCACAGCCATCGGTCAATAGAGGGTAATAGATGACCACGATGCCAGAATTCCCTGCTCTGCCACGCTCGGGTCGCGTCGTGAACAAGGAGCGGAACATCGCCCCCTCCCCGTGACCCCCATTCGTTATCCCCGGACATCTTATCGGGAACTTTTCCCAACATCAATCCCCGCCCCCCCCCCCACAGGGGCGCCAACTAGTGTTGCCAGATTCTGTGAGAGAAACAAGCAACCAGGTATAGGAAAACCAGCCCAAAAGAAGCGACTAATGTTTAACATATACATCAGCTATTTGAAAATAGCAGATCTACAAGCTCACAACGCGTCGCGATGCGACACGTTGTGAGCTTGTAGATCGGCTATTTTCAAATAAAATCTTGCGGGGAAATTATAATAAGCAGACCTGGGGAAACGTTGAGACTTTGTGTTTGTGGGAAATCTAAACCACGGAGCCAGGAGAGTACAAACGGCATCCTCCAACCCAACCAGCCCCTCCATATTTTATGAGTTTCTAATGTTGAGTATCACGATATCGGCTCCTTTCGGAGGCGAGAGGTAACCGGGGGGAATTCGACTTTCGGGAGCTCCGTTGCCATGGTACCGGGGCGAGTTTGATGACGGTCCCCGTGGTGGAGAGGGAATTCCACCGGGCTCTCATCAGGATGTCAAAACTCCAAACTCAAAGACCCCTGTTACACGAGCACGCACGCACACACACACACACACACACACACACACACACACACACACACACACACACACACACACACACACACACACACACACACACACACACACACACACATACGCGCACGCAGGCAATACAGAGTTCAGCGCAGCAAGGTCGATGATATTGTTGAAGTTGATAAAAACAGGTCTGCTGGCACCTTGGGAGCTGGAATCAATGCGGGGACCTTGAATAAAGACTGCTTTCTAGGAGCACACCTGAGCCTTCTGCCAGAAATAACAAGCAACTCCGTGGGCAGGGTGGGGCAAGGGGGGAAGGGGGGGGGGGGTGGGGCAGGAAGGCCGGAAAATGTGTCTCAGGAAATACGCATCGACCCAAGACGATGAGGCAATCCTGCCCAGTGATTTTCTAACTTTTTTCCACGTCAAAGACCCTCAAATTGATGCGTTTCTGCATGGCCACACACACCCATCTGAAAATATTGTGTGCCCAGAGACCCTCTCATACAAGATTTGTGTTGTTCAAAATGTTTCAGAAACATTCCACATTTGCCGCGTTTTATCAAGATATTTGAAAATGGCAGATCTACAAACTGCGATGCGTTGTGAGCTCGACGATCGGTTATTTTCAAATGACTTTGGAAGCCAATCGTAGCTCAATTGGAATGGAATGTGAAAAATCGACATCTTGATCACTTGACTCCAAAGATAATGTGTACAGAGTTCTGTGAGTTTTGCGCACAATTTGGACCAGTAGTAGCAAAAAAAGTGTGTTTTGAAGAAAACGCGAAATGGTGGAAAAATCTAGTTTGGCAGAATGGCCAGGACCTACTGTATATGGGGAGCGAACATGGTGGAGACGACATCAGTAGCTTGAACAATTATTTCACATTTAACAATGCTTTCAAGGTCAAAGGTCATACATACACTGATTTCTATACAGTATGTTAGCTTGCTGCTTTCACTGGTCCTAACTATTCGATTCTGTTGGATTTTGTATTCTTATTGTTTGTACATTTCACTTATTCTGTTATACTTGGCATTGTACTCGCCTCTCCTTTAACCGTGGACGCTGTGGTTTACCCGAACCCGGAATTTCCTATGGGATCGATAACGTATGCATCTTGTATCTCTGTCTATATTTTTGCCATAGCCCTAACGAATCACTGGAGAGTCTCCTCTTAAATCCTCTGCCTTACACAGGATTGTAAACAGAGAGACAGAAACTGGACAATTCCTTTTTATTTATTTTTTCATTTATGTTGGCAAAGCAGTGAGGTCTGAGAAGCAATAAAGTTCTCAGGTTGCTATTCTATGCACTGCTCTGGTTAGAAGAAAAAAACAGCATAGTTGTAATACGTACGTCTGCAGGGAATAGCGAGTGTTCACATCTCACATGTCGCTAATCCATTCAAACCGTCAAGAATCTCCTTTTTTGTCGAAGCATGTCGAGATATAAATAAACCAGCAAGTGTGAGATGTCTCCATATAAGGCGGGTTTGGTCGAAAACCAAACTGAAATGAAGACGGATTATCATTTCTAAAAGGTCATGACCCCTGCCGGGGAGGCTCTTAACTGCCCCTCAGTCTGTCCATGCTTTATTTGGGCTGGAGATATAGAAGAGTAGACGTGCGTGCGTGCGCACACACGCACACACACGCACACACGCACACTGATACCACTGATATTCCCACTTACGATGACACTTAAAGCCCCTGGCAACTAATGTTGCTGTTTATCGGAGCAACAAAGCTCTTGCTCATGGGCAGTGGCTTAGGCTGAGACTGCATTGTTAATACATGGATCGCTCCCAAGCCCCCGATATGCACGTAGTGTAGTGTTGGCCATCTTTATTTTTAATCCCCGGACAAAAGAAAGGAGCGAGAGAGCCGCACATACACGCTCGCGGAGATCGCTCCGTTTATTTCTACGCGGTTTATAAATAAATGGGGGTATCTCTTTTCTTGTTAATGGTTTAACCGCTGTCACTCAGCGCGCCGTTTAAGCTCTTGGGTGTCCGTGTTGGAAACCTCTCCAGAACCAGTGTGTGAAACTCCTTTAGGTTTGCATTTTGTCGCGGTCATCCAGAAACCTTGTATCTCCATAGTTTTTATGTCTCCTTTCGTATATTAACCCATTATGACCTGGAACGCATCTGTGTCACTTTTTGATTTGAGCTAAAAATGCATTATTTTACACTTTGGCTATTTTTGAAAAATCGTGAAAATATGTGCAAATCGTAGAATATGTATTGTTTTAAAGCAAACATTTTAACTCAAATCTTTGCATCTGGGGGTCCCTGGAACAACATGTGTTGAGATGGGGGTCGGCGGCCAAATACATATAATTTTGGGGGTCCTTGACATGAAAAAGGTTTGAGCACCACTGATATATTTTTTCAGAATACTGTTAGGATTTAGAAGACATTTTGTAGAATTGGCCTCAGGTCTTAATGGGTTAATACTTACTTTGTTGTACAAGAGCGTTTCACAAAAGTAGCGAAAATAGCCGATCCACCATTTTAGATTTTTTTTTAAAGGGAAAATGGTTAAGTCTGTCTGTGAGTTTTATGGGTATTTAACCCATGATAGGTTTTACCGACTCAAACCCCAGCATCCATATTCTGGGGGGAACGTTAGGCCAAAATAGCCGATCCACAAGCTCAGTGAAGAGGTTTGGTGTAGACGTAAAAAAAAAAGCGGTCCAAGTTTAGAGCCAGTTCAGGTTCAGTTTACTAAGTCTCGTGGTTAACGAGAGCTTGTGACTAAATAATAACTACATTGGATCTAGTGGAACATGTATTTAATATAACCTTGTATATTTGGACATACAAGGTTTTTCCGACCCGACGGCGGCGATTTTCTCCCCGTCGGAATCGTGGCATGTGGCGGGTTCACCTCTGCTCCCATTAAAACGCTCCCTTACAGACCAGACAAAGGCTTGTATTACTGGAAGCGTGTGCTATAGGAGGGAGAAAAAGCAGCAGACAAGCACAACGGGCGGCCGCTGCCCCGTACAGTATGTGTCTGTCTATCTATAGCGTGTAGAGGGCACGAGCGATTGACTCTGAGCGGCAAATAGAATGGCGAGAGTCCAGCCAGCGTGCTATCCGCTCTAACTCCTGCTATTCAGCCCAGTGTGTGTGTGTCGGTATATAAGGCTGGAGTTATACTTAGTTGTGCGCAGGTGTCTCGCGCAGCGAACTATAACGGGGCTTTAAGTCCAACCCCACTGGACCCCTGCTTTGAGCTGTCGAAACAACCAGACTCTGTGTGCGCGTGTGTGTGTGTGTGTGCGCGCGCGCGTGTGTGTGTGTGTGCGCGTGTGTGTGTGTGTGTGTGTGTGTGTGTGTGTGTGTGTGTGTGTGTGTGTGTGTGTGTGTGTGTGTGTGTGTTTCTATACTTGTGAGGGCCAAATGTCTCCACAAGTATAGTAGAATTTGAGAAATGGACATTGTTGAGGACCATTTTGTCAGATTAGTTAGTTTAGTTAAAGATCCATGTTGGGGTTAGAGTTAGACATTTAGAGGATAGACTTAGGGGTTGGCGTTCGATTTATATGCCTGATTTATGCTTAGTCAGGCGTCGGTGTAGTACACCAAAATGAGCAGATCTACAAGCTTGTAGATCTGTTCATTTTGGCTTTAGAGTTGAGGTTAAAAATGGCCAAAAAATTGTTACATGGCGTTCATAAAATCACCATCCTGAAAGGTTGATATCCTCACAAGTATAGTAAACACAAACGTGTGTGTGTGTGTGTGTGTGTGTGTGTGTGTGTGCCATTCTGTCGGGGGAGAGCTTCCAGGGGAGCGAGGTGATGCTGACGGTATAATGACATGGGAGTAGAAAATAGCTGGGGCTATTTGCAATCTCCGGGCAAGGCATGCATGATGAGTTATTGTGAGAAGCTCCCCAACACACCCCCCACACACCCCATATAACGGCAAGATCAAGTTCGTGCAAACACAAGAGACAAATGCACATAACGACAAATGCATCGCATACGTGCGTGCACAAACACAAACAAAGAAATGCAATGAATGCACAACTGTACTCAAACACGCACGCACGCACGCACGCACGCACGCACGCACGCACGCACGCACGCACGCACGCACGCACGCACGCACGCACGCACGCACGCACGCACACACACACACACACACACAATGACCTCGTACTTCTGTAATCGTGACCCGCTGTAAAGGTCAGCGGTGCTATGCTCAGCGCTTCCAAACCCAGTCATCATAACGATGAAAAATTACCTCCTCCGTCACTGTACCAGTGTGTTTGTGATTGTGTGTGTGTGTCTAAGCTAGTGCGTGGGCATAATGTAGGCATGCGTACGTTGATATGCACTCATATCGTCGTCATTGATCTAATGGATCCAATATAATTATCATTTAGTCACGAGCTCTTGTTAAAGGGATAGTTCACCCAAAAAAAAAACTTTTTTCTATCGATTAGTCACCCCATGGACACTTGAATTCATGGATTCAAGCCAATAATTTGATGACCAGCGGACCGGTAGGCAGCAGTTCCGGTAGGAGACACAAAGGAGACCCTTTTGTGTATCCTACCGGAACCGCTGCCGGTCAGGGAATTATTGGCTTAGGAATGCGACAAAAACTAAAAAAATATCCATGAATTCAAGTCTCCATGGGGTGGCTAATCGATTAAAAAAAAAGTCATTTTGGGGATGAACTATCCCTTTAATGCTTTTCATTGATTGAATATTTGTGAAACCCACAGACAGACAGACTGAACCACTTTCACTTTAAAACATGTTCAGCCAATAGTGCACACATTTTTGCTACTGTTGTTGCGTGACACAAAACAAACAAAAAATCCCTACGGAGATACAAGGTTCCTGCTCAACAGCGACGATATATATATCTGTGCGAGAAGGTACTAGCGTGCATGCGCGTACGTGCGTGCACGTTTTCCCCTGCCTCAAATGTGTTTTTTCCTCTCACCCACCTCCCTCTCTATACCTGCGCTGTCTGTCTGGGTATACCGGGGGAGCCACTGCAGGCTCGCTGGGGTAAATGGGAGGCAATCAGAGGTACATTGAGGTAAATTGAGGCACGAACCCAGGCGGCATGCGGTATGCGGGCCGCGCTAACACAAGTGGAAGGGGGGGGGGGGGTTTGCTCTCGTGGGGGGAGCTGGTGGTTAGCGAACGTTTGTTTCGGGGCTGATGGATGTGGAACAGAAATGATGCACGCTGATAGAGCCCCCCCGCGCCCGAACCCCTCACTGCCACGCCGAAGATGGATCGAGTGCAAAGCATCGCCGTCTAGTGAGGAGGAGGAGGAGGAGGAGGAGGACGGGGTCTTGAATTTGTGCCGCACCGTTCGAAGTACTAGTTTTTAAAGTACAGCTGCAAATGTAGTCCCGAAAGGCCAGCCAGTCACAACAGTGTGCTGATGCTGGCCCTCTCTCTCTCTCTCTCTCTCTCTCTCTCTCTCTCTCTCTCTCTCTCTCTCTCTCTCTCTCTCTCTCTCTCTCTGTCTGTCTGTCTGTCTGTCTGTCTGTCTGTTTCTTTCACTTTCTTCGTCTCCCTCTCTCTCTCTTTATCGCTGTCTGTCTCTCTCACTCTCTCTTCCTCACTCTGTCTCTCTCTCTCTCTCTCCACATTTCTCTCTCTCTCTCTCATACTGCTAGCGCCCGACGCCCGTGTTGCTTTCTATTTGCACCGTAATGGAGTGGGGAAAATAACTTTGGCAAATAGGCTCCTCGCGCGCCAGGAAACGGCCGGCCTGTCGGGCGACAATGATGACTATCAACATCGTTGTTGTATTTTTCTCCGGTGCCGAGGATGTTCCTCACGTCAGCGCTTTCAGCTAATAGAGAGCGAGAGAGAGATCGTGCAAATTGACACGCCGGGGGTAAAGGTTGATAGCGTCAGCATGCACAGGTGTGTGTGTGTGAGTGTGCGTGCGTGTGGGACATTTCTGCTGATTAGCAAATTGGTGTCCAGCTTTCTCCACTTCTGTTCCGTTTCCACATCGTTGTTGTTGTTTGCTGTCCATTAGCTTTGGCTAACGATTCTTACCGCCTGTCTGTTTTCCTTATCTGTGGGGATAATGTGAGGAAATCTGCTGGACTGACAGTATGTGTGTAATGAGGTGAGGTGCTTGTCTGTGTGTGTGTGTGTGTGTGTGTGTGTGTGTGTGTGTGTGTATTACTGTACATCAAATTGTGCTATAGCACAATTTGATGAGCAATAGACATTGTCCTGGTCCTCACAGGAGAAAGCAGTTGTGCGCCGGAGTCGCGCACCGGAAATAGCAGATCTTCAAGCTCACAACCAGGGGCGTAGCCACGGGTGGGCATAGGTAGGCCTGGGCCCACCCATTTGGTTTTTCTGCACACCCCCAAAAAATAATATATATATATATATATATATATACATATTTTTATTTATATATTTTTATGTCATATTCAGCCATTTTGATAACGGTGTATATATAGGTACCCGAAATCCTGCGAAAAAACGCTAATAACTGACAATTTTCCTCCCTAGGCCCAGCCTCGGCTGGTGTTCTGGCTACGCCACTGCTCACAACGTGTCGCAGCATGACGTGTTGTGAGCTTGTAGATCGGCAATTTGCGGCCTTTTGGTTAGGCCTTGATAAAGACAATCTTTTTAGAAATGGCAAAGAAATAGAAATTCATAAACTCGCCCTCTGAAAATATTGAGGTCCTCGCAAGTATAGTTATTCAAGTGTGTGTGTGTGTGTGTGTGTGTGTGTGTGTGTGTGTGTGTGTGTGTGTGTGTGTGTGTGTGTGTGTGTGTGTGTGTCGTGTGTGTGTGTGTGTGTGTGTGTGTGTGTGTGTGTGTGTGTGGCTGTTTTGAGTTTGGCCATGTTGCGAGTGGGAGAGAATAAATAAATATATGGAATAGCGTGACAGAATAAATATCTCGGTACCTGCTCGGGCTCTCTGTGGAATTCAGTCTGATTGCTTCTCAGTCAATGATGCTTCTGAACACAAACCCTCAACAGTCTCTGCTGAGTGCTTCTCCATACCTGCTCTCTCTCTCTCTCTCTCTCTCTCTCTCTCTCTCTCTCTCTCTCTCTCTCTCTCTCTCTCTCTCTCTCTCTCTCTCTCTCTCTCTCTCTCTCTCTCTCTCTCTCGCTCTGTGTCTCTCTCTCTATCCGTGTCTCACTCTGTTTCTGTGTCTCTGTCTCCCTCTCTCTCCGTCATACCTCTCTCTCTCCGTCTCTCTCTCTCTCTGTCTCTCTCGCTCTCTGTCTGTCTCTCTTTCTCTCTCTCTGTGTTTTAACTGGTGACAAGCAGCACCTGCACCGTCCACTACGGCCATATGGACGATGCCCCTGTGCACCTGCCCCGTCTCCCCGGCACTGCATGCGCCAGGCCACACTGCTGGCACCTGAACACACACACACACACACACACACACACACACACACACACACACACACACACACACACACACACACACACACACACACACACACACACACACACACACACACACACACACACACACAGCCCAGTCCAGTGCCACCCGTGCCCACCGGCCTGGCGTGCCCAGTATTGGCCACTCCTCTGAGGGCATGTGACGACAACTCCCTGCATGACCCCCCCCCCCATAGGTACTGTACACAGTACATACTCTATACCGCCATGCAATAAGAGACACGCTGCACACAGAAATAGCATATCTTCGGGGAGACAGGGTGGCAAACAAAGCGAGCGGCAAAACGTACGAGAACTTTTTTAGAGGAGCCGTTGTGATATCCCACAGAGACCGAGCAAACCGGGGACGTGCGGACGTGTGTGTGTGTGTGTGTGTTGGGGAGGAAGGGGTGGAATAAAACACCTGGGTTTACAGTGACTTCAAAAAGGCGAAATGCAAAGACAGTGAGAGAGAAGGGGGAGGAAGAGGGGGGAGGGGGGGGGGGGCTGGTCAAACAAAGCACCCCCCCCCCACACACACACACACACACACAGACATACTGTACACACACCGCTCTCCCGTGCGTTCCCTTGCCACTCTCTGCATTCAGTGGGAGAGCGTTTGATTCGTCTCTCCCAGCCTCATCGACGCACCCCCCCCCCCCCCCGCCCCCCTTCCTCCATGCCTAAGCCTTTGATACCTCATCCTTCCCCCCCCTCTGTGTGCCTGGGGAGAGACTGACTGACTGACTGACTGACTGACTGGTTAGCTGGCTGGCTGCTGGCTGGTTAACTGGCTGGTTAACTGACTGACTGACTGACTGACTGACTGGTTAGCTGGCTGGCTGGTTAACTGACTGACTGACTGAATGGTTCTGACTGGCTCAAAACCACCTACATTTTTTACCACAACATTATAATGTATGTAACTTGTATGTACCTCTTTTTCACTTGTGTTGCCTTTTTTTTTAACGTATTTGTGTTTTTATATTGATTGTTCTCGTACATACTGGATGGCTGATTGACTGGCTGGCAGGCTTGTTAGTTGACTGGCTGGCTGGCTGGCTGACTTGCACAGTAGGTGGCTGACTTACCGGCTGACTGACTGACTGGCTTGCCGGCCTGGCTGGCTGCCTGGCACAGTAGGTGTCTTGACTGGCGGGCTGGTGGGATGCGGGCAGGCTCCATCTGATGTGATGTGAGCCGATGCGGGGGTGCCTATCTTTATCTGCTGCCAGGCAGCGCCGCGAGGCCCCACATGCACACACACACACAGAGAGAGAGAGAGAGAGCAGAGAAAGGGGGGGTTTTTAGGGTACTGTTTATCTTGCAACCACACCAGCGCTGCTGCTGCTCCGGGAGCAGGTGTCTATGTTAGAGCCCGCCGAGGGGCTCAACCGGGGATGAGAAAGCATTTTCTTTTCTCTCTGCCTGGGTGTCTTATTTATTTATTTTTCGTTTTTATTTTATTTATTATTTATTTATTTGTTTGTTGCACTTTCTCTCTCGTCGCCTTTGTGGTTTCTTCTTCCTCTCTGCCTTCTCTCCTCTCCTCTCCGTTCCAGAAAGGAAAAAAAATAAGGAGAGAAAATAAATAAACATTTGGAAACATTTCGTTGCAGGCAGAAACCTCATATCTCTGTGTTTCAACGTTTTTCTTTTGTCAATTAATGCCTTACTTTATCTTACAAGATTGTTGCACAAAAGTAGTGAAAATGGCAGATCTACAAACTCACACAACGCATCGCATATCAACCCATTTAGACCTGGAACGCATGCTATTCAAAAATAGCAGATATACAAGCTCATAGCGCGGCACCAAGTGCTGCGCTATGAGCTTGTAGATCTGCTATTTTTGAGCAATCGTGAAAATGTGTGCAAATCTTGGAATATATTGTTTTAAAGCGAACATTTTTAACTCAAATCTTCAAATCTTTGCTTCATGGACCCCCTGGAACAAAATATTTTGAGATGGGGGTCGGCGGCCAAATACATATAGTTTTGGGGGTCCTTGACATGAAAAAGAATGAGCACCACTGATATAGAAACATACGTTTTTTCATAATACTGTTGGGATTTAGGAGACATCGGCTTCAGGGTTAAGGCGTTGTGAGCTTGCAGGTCGGCAATTTTTTATTTATTTTTTATAATAATCAAAAATGAAGACATACCAGGTTTCCAGCCGATAACCAACCAACCAAAAACAATAACAAACTAAAAAGATGTCCGGTTTTGCTTTGTGAAAGGTGCACCCCGGGCTCACCTACTGTACTGTACCTTCCTCGCCTCTTGGGTTCTGGCTGGACCGTGGTGAACCTTGACCGGGGCTTTTTGTTTGATGCAGAGTAGTGTGAGTCCTCTGCAGCTGTGGGATGACAGGGAGGTCAGAGAGGTGACCGTGTGCTCCTCTTGCAGCACATGATGCGCCTCCTCCTCCCCAACAACTCCCCCCTCCTCCTCCTCCTCCTCTACGTTCAGCGGGAGATCGTCTATTCGTCACTCCCAGGAAAACCCCCTTACCCCCCGCTCTCTTCCACCTGCCTAAGCCTTTGATACCTCATTCTAACCCCCTCTCCTCCTGGGAGACAATGACTGACTGTTCGACTGGTTGGCCTGCTGGTTGACTGTCTGACCGGCTGACTGAATGATTGACTAACTGGTTGGTTGTCTGCAGTGGTGGAAAGTAACTAAGTACATTTACTCAAGTACTGTACTTGAGTGAATTGTTTAGGACTTTTTACTTTACTGGAGTGTTTCCAGTTTTCAGTACTTTTACTTCTACTCCACTACATCTCAGAGGCAACTATTGCACTTTTACTCCACTACAATTATATGAGATTATTATTACATGACATACTGTACATTACCCACTTCAACCCTACAATACATTTCGGCCATTTGAAAATAGCCGATCTACAAGCTCACAATTCGTCGCGATGCAACGCCTTGTGAACTTGTAGATCGGCTATTTTCAAACGATTTTTATACATTTCATACATTTGAATACTTGTGAAATTCTGCATAATGAGTACTTTCTACTTTTTGTACTTGAAGTACATTTCGATACCAATACTTTTGTACTTTCACTCAAGTCAATTTTAAATTCCGGACTTTTACTTGTAACAGAGTATTTCTACATTACAGTATTGATAAAGACATTTTTCTTTTTACTTTTTCCACCACTGGTTGACTGAATGGTTGACTGGACTGGCTGCTCTTTAGAATTTGAGATAAGTGGAATTGCTGGCCTGAGGGTGGCGCTAGAGGAAACACAATGGGGTCACCAAAATCCACAGAAAATGTTGTGTCCATCCAGCCAGCATAGTGTTCGAGACCAATTGTTTTTAGTGTTTTGGACCAAATGGTCGGACGGACGGCCAGACGGACAAACGGACTGACATTGGCATCCTTAGAGCCCTGCTGCTATTGTGGCTAAAAATAGCACTTTCATATCGATGCTCTGTAGCGGGAAAGTAACACTGGGGGCAACCAGAGCCGTTTTTCTGGTAACCTTTTTGAAGTTTTTTTAACTCTCTGTGGGAAAAAAAAGCCTCTCTGCAAAGGCCAAAAGCCCTTGAACAAATATTTGAAAGGATGTGGGAAAAAAGAAAAGAGATTATGAACCGTCCACAATGGCGAAGAGAAATTCAATATTTAAATTCCGACGGCGAGCCAGCACGGGCCCCTCTAGTGTTACTAAAGAATATTTCTATTAATAATAATTCTCATTAGAGTTAGAACGAGGTGCAGTCGCCGTACAGCCTAGTCCTTTTGTCAGAGAGAGAGTCGTGGCGGCGGTGGGGCCGTTCCCCACGGTGAAGGCAGCCATGTTATCCGTTATTTATCCCGTTAAGACCGGGAACGCATCCGTGTCATTTTAAGATTTCTTTGGCTGTTCAAAAATAGCAGATCTACAAGCTCGTATCTGCTTTTTTTTTATTTATCGTGAAAATGTGTGCAAATCTTTTTTTGTAACTCCAATCTTTGATTCTGGGGATTCTACAAATGTCTTCTAAATCAGAAAAAGATTGTGTTAATGTCATAATGTCAGTGGTTCTCAAACTTTTCCATGTCAAGGACCCCCAAAATGTTATGTATTTGGACCCCCTTCTCAAAATATTTTGTTCCAAGGACCCCCAGAAGTAAAGATTTGAGTTGCAAATGTGCGCTTTAAAAAATATATATTGAAAGATTTGCACAAATGTTCAACATTTTTCCAAAAAAAATGCAGATCTACAAGCTCGTAGCGCGGCACTCGGTGCCGCGCTACGAGCTTGTAGATCTGTTATTTTTGAATATCCCAAAGTATAAAATAATGGTTATAGCTAAAATTCTCAAAATGACACAGATGCGTTCCCGGTCTTAATGGGTTATTTACTTACTTCCATTCTCCTCCTATCTGCTGTAGTCATCTCCCTCCGAGCACGAGCTCCTCTCTCCCCTCCTCACGGGGGGGGAGAGAGGAGCGGAAGAGAGGGAGAAGAATGGAAGGAGAAGGCTTGTTATGTCACACGCACTCGCACCCTTAGGGTTTTGTGCGTGCCGTGCGCGCCCGCCCGCCCGACCGAGGCTTCCACCGCCAACGGCCGTCCTCCTCCTCCTGCTGTCGCCCACGTGACAGCGCCCGCGCCCGCGCCCACCCCGCCCCACCCCGCCGGGTCGGACGGCTGCGGGGCCGATTGGCTTTTTTGTTCGGTGACAGATACACTCCACAATGTGTCACAGCCCGCCGAAACCTGTCACCTCTCTCCTCCGGAGAGGAGAAGATGAGATAGCAGTGAAAGGGAGGGGGTGGAGGAGGGGGGGGGGGAGGGTGCAGGGGTGGAAAGTAACTGAGTACATTTACTCAACTACTGTACTTAACACATTGGGTGCCAGCATTTTTTCATAACAACTTACGTTTGGTGCCAGCATTCTCCCCATTGACTGCGCTTTGCTGTTTAAAGCTCTAGACTCCACGAGGAGCAAATCCATGTAAAAAAAAACATCCATTCATGTTGCGCGATGACCCTGGCTACAGCCTGGAACGATAACATTTCACTCGCGAGTTACAATGGGGGGGGATCGCGCATCGTGCATGACCGGTTTTCCCCACCGGAAACAGATTCGGAGATATAGGTGTTTTAAAGAAGGAAATAGACAGGAAGTGGATGGCGGCCATGTTTTTGTTTCCGGTGATCTATCTGGCCTATCCTTCTCAAGATCACAATGGGTACTCCCAGAGCTGCTCTAGCCCCGCCCGTGTGGAGAAAAACGAAAAAAACAAAAAGACATATTTCACGGTCTGGACCGTGTTCGGCACCGGACCGCTACTCTGCGCAAACACGGTTCAGACCGTGTTTGGCACCCGATGTGTTAAGTACAATTTCAAAGTACTTTTACTTTGAAATGTTGTGCTTTTTTAATCCGCTACAATTAACTTTAGCGAGTTGCTTTGCCGATTTAGATTAGTATTCATTAAAGTATCAATCAAGATTCTTCAGAAAATAGCCAAAATATAAAATACAGCTTAAGTGGTTAATGAATGATAAATAACTATAGTCCAATAGCATGACGACATAAATGATTCTGATATGGACATTCTGCCTAATGCATACTTTTACTTTTGCTACTTTAAGTATGTTTAGCTCCAAATGCTTTTGTACTTTGACTTAAGCAAGTACGTTTCCTTTTTTTTAACTCTGTGGTATCGCTACTTTTACTCAAGTCCAAAATCGGAGTACTTCTTCCATCACTGGAGGAGGAGAGGAGAGGAGAGGAGAGGAGAGGAGAGGAGGACGGCACAAAGACAGCGCCACACACTTGTCAGCCCTGTCTATCAGCGCACATTAAAATAGACATGGTCGGGGCCTTCTCCTCTTCTCTGTGTGTGTGTGTGTCTCCTGGATACAAGCCTTCTCCATTGTCTTGTCTTGTTCTGGTGGAGGTGTGGGTAGGAGGTAGCCCCCCCCCCCATCCAAACTCCCCCAGACCCTGGTTTGCTAAGTGCTTACAGACAAGCAGAACTTACCGCTGTCAGCGCAAAGTGCCTCGAGCAGACAGCATGTAGAAAACCAATGTTATCTTATTTTTTTTATTTTTTTTGTTGCTGCGGCCTCCTTTATCGCTGAAAGAGATTTAAGCCCATTAAAACCCGTAACGCATCTGTGTAACCACTTAAAAAACATTATTTTATATTTTGGCTGTTCAAAAATAGCAGATATACAAGCTCATAGCGCGGCACTATGAGCTTGTTAATCTGCTATTTTTGAAAAATATTGAAAATTTGTGCAAATCTTTGTATAATATATATTATTTTTTTTAAGCGAACATTTTTAATCAAATCTTTGCTTCTGGCGGTCCGTGGAACAAAATATTTTCAGATGGGGGTCCGCGGCCAAATACGTATAATTTTGGGGGTCCTTGACATGAAAAAGTTTGAGCACCACTGATATTATAGCAACATAAGCGTTTCAGAAAACTGTTATAGGATTTAGAAGACATGTAGAATCGTATATCTCAGGCCTTAATGGGTTAATTTGGACAGAAAGGCGAGAGGTGACTCACTCATTGTACGTGACGTTCTCCTGTGTACAACAGACGTCACCGGTACCATGTTGGACGTTTGTGGGGCAGGGGTCGAGTCGACCCCCCACCCATCACAGTGTAAACGATGTAACTGTCAGTAGGATCTGGTACATGTATGTAACCACTTTGCTGTTGCATTTAGACCCCTCTGTTGAGCAGGTCAAATCTCACATTAACCCATTGAGACCTGAAGCCGATTCTACATGTCTCCTAAATCCCAACAGTTTTCTGAAAAACGTATGTTTCTATATCAGTGGTGCTCAAACTTTTTCATGTCAAGGACCCCCAAAATTATATGTATTTGGCCGCGGACCCCCATCAAAATATGTTGTTCCAGGGACCCCCATGAAGCAAAGATTTGAGTTAAAATGGTAAAAAAAAAATATATTCAAAGATTTGCACACATTTTCACGAATTTTCAAAAATAGCAGATCTACAAGCTCGTAGCGCGGCACTCGGTGCCGCGCTATGAGCTTGTAGATCTGCTATTTTTGAATAGCCCAAAGTGTAAAATAATGCTTTTTAGCTCAAATCAAAAAATGACACAGTTCCAGGTCTTAATGGGTAAATATTCAACATTCAACGACTAGTTGAATACCGTATTATTCCTTTCAGTGTAGGTAGGGACATTTTACAGCGTCACTCTTTGGAAATCGTAGGACTGTAGTGTTTGTATAGTTGAAAGGGTGATTATGCTCCACATTATAAGGGGCCGCGTGCCCACGGAAAGCGGTCTTTGAGCTGTCATGCATTTCTATGGCCAAGACGCACTGGTGCCCTCCTTATTTTTTTGGCGGAGCGCCCTGGGCGCGTCAAGCTGAATGTAGTTCAACTTTTGAAGAGGAGCAGCACTGCTCTTTTGATCCTCCTGATTGTGTCTGACAACCCGGTAATTTACGACCCGCTAGGGAATCGTTAGCGCAACCGTGAGAAGTCCATGTTTATGTTGTTTTAGCTAAGCTATTTGTGCTAATAAGGCAACGGCTTGAATGCTACAAATGGTGCATGCATCAATAAACGCTGCGTGCGAGCGCTCTGGACATGATATCCAAATACTCCTCCGCTCATAACATGTTATACAATACTGTTGTACCAAAGGACCGTCCACACGAAGAACGCTAACTAAATAACCATAACTATAAATATATCGTTTTAAAAGCACTGACATTTTAAAACCGTGGATGGCTCTGACTCTGAGAGTCCATGCCACAACTATAACGACGATGGTAGTGAACGACGGCCAATTAAAATCTGAATTTACGTTCAGCACGTTGCTCACGTTCAACACGTTTAGAGAACTTTATCGTTCGTCAATATACTCGACTCTCTAACGTTATAGTTGTCTTTATATCATTGTTGGTGTGGACAGACTTTTAACTGAAATGACCATGGGTCATATCCACTGGTTTCAGGTGTTTGTTTGTTTTTTCTCCGCTCGTCCTTTGGAGTTTAAATATAGCTTGTGAGCTAATGAAAACATTGAAGAATGTTATGGTGTAAAGAGAGGCTTCAGGGGAATCTTTTGGAAGTGTCCCAGTGTTGGTCCCAGACAGCAGGGGGACGGGAATCTGCTGTGACAGACGAAGTATAGCATCCCTGCTATGTGGCCAGTCAGGGTCAAGGTATTTTTAAACCACACACACACACACACACACACACACACACACACACACATCACACACACACACACACACACACATCACACACACACACACACACACACACACACACACACACACACACACACACACACACACACACACACAGGCCTCCGCGCTATGTGCCACCTGTTGGAGCCTGTCAGCTGTTGAATAACCAGCAGGGTGAGAGACAGAGCCCGTATTATTTATTGCCACTGCCAGGTCTCATCCTGCGGCCCGCGGCCCCCCCCCTCCCAGGGGTCCTTGAGGGGGGTTTAGGGGCGTCCCAAGGTAAATGATTGATAGTTTAGGAACCAAATGGAACCCTTACGGGTCTGTAACTCCGAGAGGGGTACAAATGGAACCCGTTTGTATCCTCTCTGAGTAAAAATGAACACTGAGGATTTTACAGTGTTGGGGGGTCCCAGAGATGACAAACGGGTCTGTGGTCTAACTCAGGGGTCTTCAACGTTTTTCAGGCCAAGGACCCCCTAGCTGAGAGAGAGATGAAGCAGGGACCCCCTCTATGTTGTATAAAATTGTGTTTCAGATTCAATTTTTGTTTTTACTTGGTCTGCTCTATTTTCCCTCGACACCTATACCTCTTTGCCAACAATAGCCGATCTACAAGCTCACAACGCCTCGCAGCGCGAGGCGTTGAGAGCTTGTAGATCTGCTATTTTTGGCTAAAGTTCTCCCCAGAATAGGGATGCTTGGGTTCAAGTGGTTAATGTAAAAAAAAGAAAAATCTAATCGCACAAAGATTTGGCGACCCCCCCCTGTAGTAACTCTGAGGACCACCCTAGGGGTCCCGGACCCCCTGTTGAAGACACCCTGGTCTAATGCATATCAAACTGTGGGGTCCTTGACTTAAGCCCTTAGTTGCCTGGGGTCCCCCAGGGCTCTCTATACTAGATACTAGGTCCAATAGTATTTCCCGTTACACCAAACTATTTCACTGAAAATCGCATGTTCGCCCCGGAATTATGATGCTAGGGTTCAAGTGCTTGAGAATCCCCCCCCCCCCCCCCTTGCAGGTCAATCTGCTCCGTTGAAAGGCAAGGCCAGGCAAGTTTATGATGGCGCTCGAAAAAAAAAAACGAATTTCACCTACTGAGTTATACCTGTAAAAGCTGTGATGTGACAATAAACCTGATTCTCTTTCGGTTTTATTTGTATTGCACGTTTCAACAACAAGGCTGCATCCACCACTGTTGGTTGAAAGAGGCACAGTAAGAGGTAGTTTTACAGGCGGTGGCTGTGTCCATATAACTGGGGGGGGTGAGAGGTTGGGGGGGGGGGGGGGGGAGCTGGTAAGAAATACCTGCAGCTTACACAAAAGGATGTGCCAGCTACGCTGTTTATTTCACCCAAGGGAGCGCCGGGGCAGTAGATCAATACTTATATCCATGGTGTGCTACAGTGTTTTATGTTTTACTGTCGGACCCCGCTGTACCCCCCCCCCCCCCCCACCCCCCAGTGGTGCAAAGTGACTAAGTACATTTACTTAAGTACACGTATGAGGTACTTTTACGTTACTTGAGCGTGTACGTTTTTCAATACTTATGCAAAACAAACATTAACCACTTAAGCGCCTATTTCATACTTCGTCTATTTCAAAATAGACGATCTACGAGCTCACATTCGGTGTCACGTCGCAACACATTTTGAGCTCATAGATCGGCTATATTACAAAGATTTGGAGTACTTTTACTTTTGGTACTTAGACTGTATAAGTATATTTTGACACCGATACTTGTACTTTTACTCAAGTAAGGTTTTGAATACAGTACTTTTACTTGTCACAGAGTATTTCCACATTGCGGTATCTCTACTTTTACTTAAAGAATAAAGAAATCTGAGTACTTCTTCCACCGCTGCTGGTGGAGAGACTATCAATACCCCCGCTTCTCTCTCTCTCTCCCTCTCTCTCCCTTCTCTCTCCCCTCACAGTTGTCTCATAAATCCTGGCTCATGCAGCAGCAGCTGTGGCCAGCTCTTACAAGACTAATTACAATGAGATTTCGCCCTCTGCTACTGACCCCCGTCCCGTCCCAAACCCCGCAGTATAAGGCTGCGTAATTGTTTTCCGGTGAGGTTTTCTTCTTCCTTTCCTGTGCGAACGAACGCGAGCCTCATCGCCAGACAAAAAAACGAACGTCGGGACGGATAATTGTATTTGGAATCTGGTTTATTTGTGTATCCCCTTAATCTGTTACAGTCTGCTACCGTCTCAAAGGGGCTTTGCAAGGCCCACGTTTAACCCTTTCAGACCGGGAACGCATCTCTGTCACAAAAAAAAATCATAAAAATAGCTTGTAGATCTGCTATTTTTGAAGGAAAAGTCGTGAAAATGTCTGCAAATCTTTGAATGTATACATGCATTTTTAACTCAAATCTTTGCTTCTGGGGGGTCCCTTGAACAAAATATTTTCAGATGGGGGTCCGCGGCCAAATACATATAATTGTGGGGGTCCTTGACATGAAAAAGCTTGAGAACCACTGGAATGTATAGCAACATACGTTTAAAAAAAACAATAAACTGTTAGGATTTAGAAGACATTTTGTAGAATCCCCCCAGAAGCAAAGATTTGAGTAAAAAAAATCGCTTTAAAATATATATATTCAAAGATTTGCACAAATATACACAAAAATAAAAATGTCATTCATTCATTCATTGTTCACACATTTAAAAAAATAGCAGATCTACAAGCTCGTAACGCGGCCCTCGGTGCCGCGTTACAAGCTTGTATATCTGCTATTTTTGAATAGCCAAAGAAATCTTAAAATGACACAGATGCGTTCCCGGTCTTAATGAGTTAACAAAGCAAACAAACGACAGCGGCTGTCTTAGAAACCTTAATTGGGTGAGGAAAATCTCCCAAGAACATGTCCTTGTCGGGGGAAAGGAAAAGGTTGAGAAACTTCCGAGTGAGCAATATCTAAATGGAAAACAACCACAACAACAAACTATTAATTGTCTATGCAAGTAAAGTGATTGTATTCTATTTTTTTTTGTGAACGTAAGGTTTTCACCCCTTTGAGTCTATTATTGATAATACAAATCTTACATAGCACATTGCTAAAAGTTTTAAATACCTGCCAAAAGAAAATCATGTTTTTTGTTTCTTTTTGAAGCTTGCCCATGGAAATCCTGGCAGTTTCTTGCGCTCTGCATATCGCTAACACATTAATATAGTGTTTCATAACTCAAACTGGGATTCATACTGTAGCACTGTAGTGGCTCAGGAGGTAGAGCGGGCCGCTTGGGAATCGGAAAGGTTCCAGGTTTGATTCCGGGCTCTGGCTGGGGTTAGTTGGTGTTGAAGTGTCCTTGAGCAAGACACTGAACCCCCTAACTCAATGGTTCTCAACCAGTGGTCCGGGGACCACCAGTGGTCCTTGCGGGGGTTCCAGGTGGTCCCCAGCTAAATGATGGAGAGTTGGTAACCAAATGGACCCTTATAGATCTTTAACTCTTGAGAGTGTAAAATGAAACCAAATGGACCCTTATGGGTATTTGGTTTCATTTTACTCTCTCAAGAGTTAAATTAGTGTTAAACATCTGCATTACTTAATTAATGAACTGTTAATTTGATCAACGTTTTCCTGTTATCTCTCCTAATGGTACCACATCAATACAGAATTGTGGACGAAATCGTGTCCAACGATGACAAAATATTCTAAGTCTTGGGTTCTGAGAGGCTAAATCTCATCAAATGGTGACGAATCCGTGGCTCAAATGCCGAATAAATAATGGACCTTGATATGAAAAGGATTGAACACCACTGCCCTAAACTGCTCCCGATGAGCAGGTTGGTGTCTTGCATGGTTTCCCTCTGCCGTCTGTGTGTGTGTGTGTGAACGCGTGTGAATAGGTGAATGTAATGCACATCGTACAAGTGCTTTTGGATAAAAAGGCGCTGTAACAGTATAAATGCACCGATTAGCATTTGTATCATCCCCCGATATGACACGAGGGGGTCCCGTCAATGAGGAAAGTGACTGGCTTGTTATGTTTTCACCGTAATGAGCTTTGGTGATTCTGTTCAGATGTTCATCTCTGCGGATACCGGGTTGGATTACGCAAATTCTGCCAGGATCAAACGTATACATATTCATAGATCGTGGGAATCATAAATGAGGTTCCAAAGATAGAGGTGCTGTAAGGCTCCTGTATAGGGACATTTATCAGTGGTAGAAAAATACGTACGTTTATTCAACAGAGATGATTGTTCTAAGAATTTAAGAACTTAAACCCTACACTTCTTTGATCGGGGTCCCCCAGGTCTCTATAATTGGTTTGCTACTTTTTTTCCCCTACAGTAAATCTCTTCGCAGATAATAGCCGAGCTACAAGCTCACAACGCGACATGTTGTGAGCTTGTAGATCTGCTATTTTCACCGAATGTTCGCCCCCCAGAATAGGGACACTAGGGTTCATGTGGATAAACCACACACAGAGCTTTAGCTGTACACGGGGGCGTACTTACGGACAAGACGCAACAGCAAAAGGTTATTGTCATATACTTTAGTAGTGAATCATATGACCTTAGCTTCATTATTGTCATGTTGATGCACGGTATTTGCGGACCTTACCACACTTACATTTTGCTGCTTGTACCTGTGTGAATACTAGTGACAAATAAACCTTGAGTTGATTCTTGAAGTGCTCTAGGTACGCTTTGCAGTCCAAACAGCATGGTAGAGACTAGAGTGGTATTTATTTACTGTCGGTCGGACATAAGCGGACACTGCTACAGTACAGTGTGAGCACTGGTGGAAAGTAACTAAGTACATTTACTCAAGTACTTTTACTGAAGTAAAACCTGAGTACTTCTTCTTCCACCGCTGAGAAATGAGCAGCGAAACTGACTGTTCCTTCTGTTCCTCCTGTGTTGTCCTTGTCCTATTGTTTGGTGTCACAAGGCCCTGCGCTCTCTGTGGCCTATAGCTGCCAGGATGAAGCAGCCTTGTACCGCAGCACAGAGCGCCGTGCACGTCCGAGGTCGCACACGCTGTCGGCACACAAAGCGCCGTCTATTGTGTTTACCTCTGCCGTGCACTGTTTGTTTGTGTGCGTGCGTGCATGTGAGCATGCATTTGTAACATCGGCTGTTTGTTGCACATTTGTGCATGTCATGCTTGAGAGCATGCGCTTACAGTACAGTGCTTATGTGCGCGTGCGTGTGTGTGTGTGTGTGTTTGTTAGGGCTGGTGAATTAATATTCGAATATCGAATATTCCTCGAATATGGGAAGATATGTATATTCGAATATGAAAATTCATATTCGAATATAATTTTTTTTAAATAAAAATAAACTTTATTTTATTAATTTTTTATGTTTATTTGACAGGGACAATACAAAAAACAATGTATCAAGTTATAAAAACAAACAAAAGATGTTTTATTGGATCCGAGCACTCGATACATAGTTTTTTGTATTATTTCTGTAATTTATTTTTAAATATATATTTTTTTATAATAATAATAATAATAATATTTGAATACATTCGAATATCTGCCAATTTTTAAGACCAATATTCGAATATCATCTCTGAGGAAAGTTGACAGCCCTAGTGTGTGTGTGTGTGTGTGAGCTTACGTGCGTGTTCGTGCGCACGCCAGACCTCCCCGTTATAGCTCTCCTCTCAGCGCCCGTATCTTTTGACACGGGAGGCCATTTTAACAATCGCTCCGCGTTCTAATTTTGGTGGGTTGAAGATAGCGACATACCCGACTATAGGCCACTTTATCTGACCCCCTTCGCTTGAGTGCCACGCTCTCCCTCTGGCACACGACACAAAGAGGCTCTGCTCCAGTCACCACTGCTGGGATGTGATGTGTGTGTGGGGGGCAGTGGTGGAAAAAGTACTAAAATGCTTTACTTAAGTAAAAGTACCAATACTGCAATATAGCAATACGCTGTTACAAGTAAATGTCCAGAATTCAAAATGTACTTGAGTAAAAGTACAAAAGTATTGGCATCAAAATGTACTTAAAGTACCAAACGTGAAAGCACTACAATATTTGAAACTACTGTAGCAGATCTACAAGCTCACAACGCGTCGCGATGCGACGCGTTGTGAGCTTGTAGATCTGCTTTTTCTAATAGCCTATGTATAAAATAGGGCTAAAGGGGTTAATGTACGTTTCATAATATCATAATTTATGTCGGAAAAGTGACCGGTACCTAAAGTTTTCAAACGATTGTAGTGGAGTAAATAAAAGTACAATATTTGCCTCTGAGAAGTAGTGGAGTAGAAGTAAAAGTATTGGAAATTGGAAATACTCAAGTAAAGTACAAATACCTCGAAATTGTACTTAAGTACAGTACTTAAGTAAATGTACTTAGTTACTTTCCACCACTGGTGGGGGGGGGGGGGCTTTGATGGTGCATTGTTCTAACCCAGTGGTTATCAAAGTGGGGACCCCCCCGCCAACGGTTCTCAACCGTTTCTGGCTCAGGGGCCATCTTGGAAATCTCGCAAGCGTTTTGGGTCGTTCGTTCGGGGCGGTGGTGCCATTTTGCAATATAGCCAGAGGCTATATGGCTATATTTGGAGGTCCTTGGCATGGTAAAGGTTTGGGAACCCCTGTTCTTCTTTCTTACCCCTGTTTATTATTATCAGCCCTGACAGGAAGAGGAGGGATGACGCAGGTGTGTCCCGTTAATACGAGCACACGCAACTGGTTTGATTCCCCGGAGCTCCTGTGTTGAGCAGCTGTTGTTATTTGAGTGTCTTGGCGGTGCGGGTGACAAACTGGTTGACGCTTCGTTTTCTTCAGGGACATTAATTATTACATCCATCATCTCTCTCTACCTCAGTGCTTCTCAAAGTATTTTGGCTGCAGTTCCCCCCTTTCCCCTGATTTAACCCAAGACCTGGAACGCATCTGTGTCATTTTTTGATTTGAGCTAAAAAGCATTCTTTTACACTTTGGCTATTCAAAAATACCGAGTGCCGCGCTATGAGCTTGCAGATCTGCTATTTTTGAAAAATCTAGAAAATGTGTGCAAATTCATTTATATTCTTTTAAAGCGAACATTTTTAACTCAAATGCTTCTGGGGGTCCCTGGAACAACATATTTTGAGATGGGGGTCCGTGGCCAAATAGATATCATTTTGGGGGTCCTTGACTGAAGTTTGAGGACCACTGATATAGAAATATACGTTTTTCAGAAAACCGGCCTCAGGTCTTAATGGGCTATAGTACCCCCTTTACCCAACTGCAACATTTTGCTTATAAAACTGCAAAAGAAAAGCACAGGTATGCTATGAATGAATGATAGTGAGATGAATAAGAAATAGAGTTTGGAGTGAAAGAGATATGATTCATTCATTGAAATTGTGGCCTTGAGTAGTCCAGGTTTGAGTCAAGTTTTAGATATATTTGGTTTAGCACTTTACACAGCATGGTAAGTTTGTAGATCACATTGTGGCGAGTTGTAAGCTTGTCGTGGCAAGAACTGTATATGGTAAGAAATCCCCCCCCCCCCCTCCCTTTTTCTTTAATAAATTGACCCCTTACATAAACGGAAAGCCTCTGGCCCAAGCACATTTATAATGCATTCACAGTCGCGTTTCGATGCTTTTGAGTTCATTTGACAAAATCACTTGGAGCGAATACAATGCAATACAATGTAGTTTATTTTAGACTTCTAGAGCAACGGGGGGGGGGGGGGGGGGGTGAGTTGACTTTGCCCTCTTGCACTGCGTTCAATTGATTCTGTCATGACTCATGAGACACACACACGCACACACACGCGCACACACACACACACACACACACACACACACACACACACACACACACACACACACACACACACACACACACACACACACACACACACACACACGCGCACGTCAATCCCAGTAAACACTTCTGTATTGGTGGGACAACCTTGACCTGGCCGCTGTTTGTACTCTATTTTTCAGAGCGATATCGGACTGTATTAACACACGCACACACACATGCACGCGAGCGCACACACACACACACACACACACACACACACACACACACACACACGCACACGCACGCGCACGCACACACACGTTATGACATCACGCAGGGTGTAGTTTTGTGATCTCATTCACTAAATCTAGGTCAGCCAATTCTATGAATCTCATTCCACGATCCCTGCCTCTGCGCTTGTTTGGCGACAGAACACAGCGGTGTTGGACGCGTGCGGAGCGACTTAACCCGTTCAGTCCGGGAACGCGTCTGTGTCACTTTTTAAGATTTCTTTGGGCTATTCAAAAATAGCAGATCTACAAGCTCATAGCACGGCACAGAGTGCCGCGCTATGAGCTTGTAGATCTGCATTTTTTTTGAAAAAATTTGAAATATTTTTTGCAAATATTTGAATATATGTTTTAAAGCAAACATTTTTAACTCCGATTTGTACTTCTGGAGGTCCCTGGAACAACATATTTTTGAGATGGGGGTCCGCAAACATATCATTTTGGGGGTCCTTGACATGGAAAAGTTGGAGCACCACTGATATAGCAACATACTGTTAGGATTTAGAAAACAAATTTAGATACTGTATGTATTTGGCCAGGGACCCCCATCTCAAAAATATTTTGTTCCAGGGACCCCCCAGAAGCAAAGATTTGAGTTTTGTTCGCTTTAAAAATAAATATATATATATTCAAAGATTTGCACAAACTTTAAATATTTGTCTAAAATAGCAGATTTACAAGCTCATAGTGCGGCACTCGGTGCCGCGCTATGAGCTTGTAGATCTGCTATTTTTGAATAGCCCAAAGAAATCTTAAAATGACACAGATGTGTTCCCGGTCTTAATGGGTTAAAAGATTTATGGCTTTCTCGCTCCTCTCGCTGTTTTCCTCCGCTGCGTGTCAGTCAGTCAGTCAGCGCGGCGTAAACGGGACTCTGTGGACGGGGTTTGGGGCATGAATATCCCATGAGTGACTGTTCCTCGTTCCTTTTACTCCACAGTCCCTCGTTGTTCTCGCGCGTCGATCTTCATCCAAGGTGACATCTAAGGTATTAACCACTTAAAAACCCTATGGTATACTTAGTCGGCCGTGGGTCCCTCGGGTCATTCTCAACCTTTTTTTTAATTTATTTCAAGGACCCACACAGTTTGATATGCATTAGACCGGTGGTGCTCATGCACGTTCCGAGATCGCACGCGCTTTCAGCACACCCCCTGTACCCCCCCCCAAGGGTGGGGGGGGGGGGTATTTTTTGGAAATGTTTTAATAATATCGAAAAGGTTTGGAAAACTTTTAATATATTTTTTAAAACAAATCTTCTCTTCTGGGGGTCCCTGGCACAAAACATTGTCAGATACGGGTCCGCGGCAAAATATATATCAATTTGGGGGTCTTTGGCACCAAAATGTTTGAGAACTCACTGCATTAGACCCCCATTTGATAATGATTTTTTATCTCTGGGGACCCCAGTCTACCATGTAAATACCTCAGTGTTCATTTAACTCAGAGAGTGCTCAAATGGAACCAAATGGACCCATTTGGACCTGTAAGTGGGGGTCCGGTCCGGCGGGTGCCCGGTGTCGGGTCATGTTCGGTTAGTCGGTGGTTGTCCGGAACCGCCAATTCTGGACATAATGGGCATACGGCAGTGTTGATTTTGTTGACTAAAATGATGACGAAAAATGTTCGTCAACTACCTTTTTTTCACTGACGAAAATTAAATAAAAACTAAGCCATGATGACTAAAACTAAGACACATTTATTGACAATTTCATCAACAAGTGAAAACTAGACTAAACTGTTAGTGAGGGACTAGTGGAGAAGAGATCCAGTAGAACTATAAGACAAGTCATTTTATGCTTGGTTGCCCCGTGGGTGTTGCGCTCTGAAAATAGCAGATCTACAAGCTCACAACACGTCGCAGCACGACGCGTTGTGAGCTTGTAGATCGGCTATTTTCAGCATGCAACCAAAGTGTAAAATCAGCCATTATGACGCCATCAAGGCACCGCCAAAATACTTTATAGTCGACTAAATCAACTGTAGATTTGGACTAAAACTAATTCAAAATTTGCTGTCAAAATCAACAATGGCATACGGTACGGTACTGATGGCATGCAGGGATCTCCATATATGGACATAAAAGGGACACGGACAGACAGATACAGGGATCTTCATATATGGGCTTCAATAGACGGGTACAATGGGTGTGGCATAACCGGGTGGGGCATGCATTCCCAACTCGTTCCCTACTTCCCTACAACTGCATCGTTCAATATACCTTAAATGTCATATTTGATCAAATAATTACTTATATTCTAAGTTCCTGGACTAGGCAATGAACAGTGCAGCCCTTTCTGATATTATGGTGTCCAGTCCAGATGTATTAGAATCTGCAACGCTATCTTATTATATTATATAATCTTGACTTAAAGCACATTCTAGTCACTTCACTTTATCACGAACCCATTTACGGTATATTCCACCCGGGGATTAACCTGCAAATCACACTATAAAGTAATTCAATGACCCTTCTGTTCTCTGGTGGGTGTTAAGTCACAGCTTCTCTTTATCCCCAGAAGCACAGAGGGGGAATGAGAGGACATTGGTCATGTTGAGGAGATTGTGTCCCAACGTTGGCCAGATGCTATCTTTAAGCCATTAAGACCTGGAACGCATCTGTGTCAATTTTAGATTTGAGCTAAAAAAGCATTATTTTACACTTTGGCTATTCAAAAATAGCAGATATACAAGCTCATAGCGCGGCACCGAGTGCCGCGCTACGAGCTTGTAGATCTGCTATTTTTGAAAAATCGTGAAAATATGTGCAAATCTTTGAATATATATATTGTTTTAATGCAAACATTTTTTACTAAAATCTTTGCTTCTGGGGGTCCCTGCAACACAATATTTTGAGATGGGGGTCCGCGGCCAAATACAATAATAAATAATTTTGGGGGTCCTTGACATGAAAAAGTTTGATATAGAAACATACGTTTTTTCAGAATACTGTGTCTTCCGGATTTAGAAGACATTTGTAGAATCGGCTTCAGGTCTTAATGGGTTAAATTGCTATTGTCTTCACTTGCTGCCCTGTGTGTCACTCTATGTGTGTGTGTTGTCCTCTGTATACTCGTAATGTTTGTGTGTGTGTATGTGTGTGTGTGTCAGTGAGACTGAACTCGGATCATGCATCATACACACGCGTGTGCCACGTGCATGCGTAGGCAGTACGGCATGTGTCCGCAATCCGTATCTCGTGTGCGTATAACGCGTGCGCAGAGCAGGTCTTTGCGTGCGTGTTGCTCGTGTGTTTTGTGCGAGGCCGGCGTGTTCCGTGTGTGTTTTTCCAGAGTGCTGAGGGATGGAAGCCGCTGCTTCCCGATCGATAGATGGCTAAAGCTTGACAGAGTATTTACCTCTTCTTAGCAGCAGATCAGTGCTGATGCGAGAGCAGATATCCCCGTCGGGCCCGTGACCCCCCGCGGTTCTCCCAACAGCTAAAGAGGAACGGGAGGGAGGTGCACAGCTGATACCTTTTGGTCTTAAGGTGGTTCTCCACCAAACGGATTACTTCAGACTACTACATACTACAACAGACTTGGCAGTATTTTGGCAAAAGTTGGCATTTAGTTCAGCACAAACTGTCGGCCGACGTTAATGAGGGCTCATTTTTACAGGCGGCGTTGCCATGTTTTGTGAGAGAAATGAGCAACCAGGTCTAGGAGAACAAGCCCAAAAGAAGCAACTTGGGCCACATGAGCACTTTAAACCTACAGTATATGCATCGGACATACTCAAGTAAAGTAAAAAAATACCTCAAAATTTTACTTAAAGAAGTAGTTCACCCAAAAAATGACTTATTTTCTATCCATTACACACCCTATGAAGCCTTGAATTTACTGATATTTCTTTGTTTTTGTCGCATTCCTAAGCCAATAATTTGATTTCCGGCGGAAAATGCTAATGTCTCCGGTAGGAGACTCAAAGAGTATCCTTTGTGTCTCCTACCGGAGAGCCCGCCGGTCATCCAATTATTGGCTTAGGAATGTGACAAAAACTAAAACATCTCCATGAATTCAAGGCTTCATGGGGTGTGTAATGGATAGAAAATAAGATAGATTTTTTTTTGGGTGAACTACTCCTTTAAGTACAGAACTTGAGTAAATGTACTTTAAACTAAACTAAAACTACTTTACACCACTGGCTGCGAGGGTACTGAGAGGTCCCTATTGTGGTGCTTTGGTCGCACACACCTGGAATAAGTGAAAGTAAACAAAGAACTGGAGCCGACTTGTCTTTCAGCGAGCATTGCGAGTTCATTGGCTGGTTGAATGTGGAGGACACGAGAGCCCGCCCCTATAGGACCGCGTGGCTCTCTGGGGGCGTCGCTCTAAACGACTGACACTGGCGGGCGCGCACTGGGCCAAGGATAAGTTAATGAACGCTAAGACCCCCAAAAATCCCAGGGAAAGTCATGTCCACGTATTGTAACAGCTGTTTCTCTGTTTTTATGTAATTACCCTGGGCAGCGGTTACAAATAGGATGTTCACAGAGGTTGGGAAGGTTCAGGACAGTGCTGTTATACTGTTGACAGCCAGAAACCAGCGTATATATAGTCCATGACTAGATGCTGTGTGTGGATGTGTGCATCAATGCACAGGTTTTAAGGAATATAGTGGGAATCACGCACGCACACACGCACGCACGCACGCACAAAGATAACATGTCTCTAATTCATAGGATTATTATGCCAGTTAAACCACTTTCAACCTGTAATTGCTATTTTGGACATGCCATTGTTTTCAACTTTGCATTTTTTTTGTTTGCTTGTTTACAAAAACATTTTAAAAAATAGTGAAAATAACAGATATACATTCTCACTTGTAGATATGCCATTTTATTTTTCTAAGCCTTTTTCACAATATGGGGGCCATATCCCCCCCATAGAGACTATGGCTATCTGGGGGTCCTTGGCATGGGAACATTTGGGAACCCCTGTATGACTGCATGTAGTTCAGGCTATTTTCGCTACTTTTGTGCATCAGGCATTAATACAAAATATATAAAAAAACATAAAAAGTTGAAATATGGAGATGAAAGGTCTCTTGCCCCGACAGCGACGATATTCTTGCCCGATTAGTGATTTGGTTAGAAGGTCTGCTCTAAGAAGGCAACATGGGCAGAGGGATTAGTGGGAGTTTATCTGTTTTTAGGCGGTGGCTGTGCGGTGTGCACACACCACCCCTTGTGAGACTGGGTGGGTCATGATCAGAGGACAGATGTGTGTGTGGGGGGGGCTCATGTTTCATCCCTCTGCATGTGTGCGTGTGTCACGGGAGACTTTGTCACCAGCTATCAGCCTGCCACCGCCGCGTATTGTTATTCCGACGTACGCGCCTGTAAGCATTTCTCTTGTCACTGCGACATCGTCCCCGCATAACAAAGCAGGCGCACACACACACACACACACACACACACAAACATGTCATCCCCATATAATACAAAACAGAGACACTTTCCCTTGGAGATGAGAGCAGAGCATAGAAAAAAAAAGAAAATTGCGCCTCGCGTGTTCAATCATTTTAATCTTGTTCTACAATGTTATCTGTTTAATAAAACACTGGGAAAACAAGCGTATGTGCTTGTCTTTTTTTTTTACGCTAATGTTCCGCCTATTAATTTATTATTTTTGGTGTAATTGAGGTACACACCACTAGAAAAGCTGAGAGTAGTTCTCAACCTTTTCTGAACCAAGGCCCACTTGAACATCTTGAAAGTGTTCGCCTCTGCATTGGGAAATGAGTCCTGGTGTAGTGAATGACATAATAACATAATAACATTTGGTACTGTATATATATTGCTATAATAATGTGTGGTTGTCACAAAATCCACACCTGGACATTTCTCATGGCACACAGTTTTTTTGGCATCGGTTCTCAAAGTGGGGTCCGGCAGGCGCCCACAGGGGTCCTTGGGGGTCCATTTTCAGATGGGGGGGTCCATGGACAAATACATATCAATTTGTGGGTCCTTGACGTTTGAGAGCCACTGAGTTTAACCCTTTAAGACCGGGAAAGCATCTGTGTCATTTTGGATTTATATGGCAATTCAAAAATAGCAGATGCATTTTTTTTAAAGATTTTTTTAAAGATTTTTGGAAATCTTTCAATATATGTTTTTTTGAAAGCGAACATTTGTAACTCAAATCTTTGCTTTTGGGGGTCCTTGGAACAAAATATTTTACAAATGTTTGCTTTAAAAAAAACATTCTCAAAGATTTGCACAAATCTACAAGCTCATGAGCTTGTAGATTTGCTATTTTTTAATAGCCAAAGAAATCTTAAAATGACAGAGATGCGTTCCTGGTTTTAATGGGTTAAGGACCACTGCTCCACACTGTCTCTGGGCACGGAGCCAGGTATTTATATATATAGTTTTTTTTTCTATCATCTGTAGTTTGCCTTTGACTGGCAAACCTCCCAGCCTGTGCCTATCTGAGCCTGTCTGGGCTGGCTGCTCCACATTAGGGATTCTCATCGTGGTGGCAATGTGCTAAAGCTTTTGACACATCAGCTATAGCCCCACCAACACCATGATATATCGCAGCCGTCGGAGGCAGAAACCTCCTATCTCCATATTCCAACTTTTGATGTGGTTTTTCATAAATTCCTCTTCTACTTAATTCACACAACTGTGTCGCACGAAAGTAGCGAAAATAGCTGATCTACAAGCTCACTAAGCCTGCTATTTTAGCTATTTTTTAAAACCTTTTCAAAGTGAAAGTTGTTTATGAATTTTTTTATCCCACGATTTTGTAACCCTTTTTTCACCTGGCGCCAATTTTTCTAAGTGATCCTGGGCACTACACTCCCCCCACCAGCCTAGGGAGCCCAGGGCCGAGCTCGTGGCTCCTTCAAGGATGTGAAAGTTGTTTATTGAACAGCAACAAAACATAATTATCAGGAGCTTGTGGCTAAATAATATCTGCATTAGATCCATTGGAACACGGGTTCTTATCCCATGTTTTTTGATTGTAACAGTTTTTGACAGTCATGATAGACTATTGTAATTGTTACTAATCTTTTCCCTTGTATTTACAAACACCATTTGCATCCACAATGAATACGACTGACACGGCGGATTTAACCCATTAAGACCTGGAACGCATCTGTGTCACTTTAGATGTCGTTGGGCTATTCAAAAATAGCAGATATACAAGCTCATAGCGCGGCACAGAGTGCCGCGCTATGAGCTTGTAGATCTGCTATTTTTGAAAAAAACTTGAACAAATATGTTTTCGATTTTTTTTCAAAAATGTTAGAAAGCATTTTTAAGAATCGCCTCAGGGTCTTAATGGGTTAAAAAATGTGAGCGATGAACGCCATTACCTCGCGAGGGCAATTACCCTCCGAAGGCCCCGGCCCTGTGTGTCTAATTCTGCCGTCTGCCAGATGCAACGCACGCGTCGGTTCCCTCTGGACCCTCTTTTTTTTCTCCCTGAGTTGATGACAGGACGTTACCGCTGCCCATATTCCCGTTAGATTTATCTGGCCTGTGAGAGAGAGGGCTGGCAGCAGGCAGCAGGGCTCAGTCGGCGCCCCGGCAGTAAAAGGCCCTTTTTTCTTTTACGCGCTGCGCCGTTCGATTGGGAGCCCCCCTCGTAACTCAGGCAGTCTATCAAGTCAATGGGACGAGCGTGTTTGAGCGCTGATTTAGGAGTGTAATTAGACCTGTTAATTGTTTTCATTACTCAGGGCCGGGGGGGGGGGGGGGCTCTGAAAGAGAGCATGCACGGGATACAGGCCGATCAGGGAGGGGGGGGGGTGGGCGGGAGTCCGCTACATATCGCCGCTGTTGGGTCGGAAACCTCCTATGTCCAAAGCTGTTACTTTTCCAGGAAATGGAAACGGAAATGTTCGGAAATAGAGGATAATAGCAGATCTACAAGCTCACAATGCGCCGCGCCGCGACCCATTGTGAGCTTGTAGATCGGGGCTATTTTCAGCCACTTTTGCTCGACAGCCTCGTATGACGAGGATAGGCGTTAGATGACGAAAAAAACTATAAACGCTTGACGTTTGGAGATGCGAGGTTTCTAAGCCGACAGCAACCATATGAGAGGTGTGAGATAACCCCCCCCTCCCCCCATCCATCCATCCCCTTCTGTGTAGAAAGGGTATCCCCCCGCCCTAAGATGCCGTGGTGTAAGCTAGCCCCCACCACGCCACCACGACCTGTGAGTGACCTTGGAGGTCTTGGCTCACAGCCACGGCGCCCAAGCAGAGCTGCGCCGTGGTTTCTGTTAATTAATGATCTCCGGCGTCGAGCCCCCCCCTCCCCGCTCCGCACGCGTCGTGCAGAGAAGTGGAAGCTGTCCTCCTCGGGACAAGAAAAAGCATTAGCTGCACGCCGACTTCCAACGGCTGAAACTCCGTACAGGGCCCTTTGCGCGCCGCCCCTCTCTTACTCTTTAAATATTATTTACTGGGTCACATCTGAGCGGAATCTCATTTACAAGCTGACAGTATATAGTAGCGGCGGTATTCGGTTCTGCGACGCTGCGAAGGGGAAAATATGCTCTGTGGCGTTTGTTTATCTGCTGCGGCGGCGGTTGCAAGCCGCCCCGAAATGCATTTTCAAATGATGAATAAGAGAAATGATCTGTGGTGAATAAATGGCGTTTAATGCTCGGTTTCGGGGTCACAGTACTCCGGTAAGAGAGAGTGGTTTATTGCGTTTGAATTCAGTGTAGTCGCGCTTGGAAGAGGCAATTCAAGGCCAATGATCTGTCCCCCCCTCCCCTGTCCTGCTCCCCCCTCCCCCACATACATACACACACACACACGACCATACCCAGGAAAATAGAAAATAATGTTCCTAGCCGGTGACCAGTCACTCCACTATGCGATGCAGTTCCTGCCGTAAGCGCTTTTTCTGTCACACCGAATGTTGGAAATCTTGTACAGTAGCTCTGGCAAGCTGTTTTCCGGTATTAGTCAAGTGAAAAATGCCTGCGCTGTGCTGTTTTTTGTGTGATTGAGCAGACATTTGGAAGAAATGCTCTCTGGGAAAAAAGAAAAAGGGGAGTTGAAAGAACCCTGTAGTGCCGCGGCGCGCGAGGAGCTTTTCAAGTGAAGCGTATAGCAGTTTATTGTGACGAGACACACGTCAAACACTCGTGGCCTTGGCGTGGCGTGAATGGCGGTGCGCGGGGCGCTGACATTATTTCACTCGGCCCGGGTCGATGAATGGTGTCGTGAGGTATTACGCCGTAATGCGGGCCAAGGTCTGTGCACGGGCCAAGCACTTAACGGGCACTTTAGTGCCCATCATCTCGTGCCAGTGGTGGTATTTCACGCTCCGCCGCCTGTCCTTAGCCCTTTAGAGTAATGAGCGCACGGCTCGTGGCACTTATCTGTAAGTGACGTTTTTATTGGGGCAAATTAGTCTCGAATGCTTACTGTCTTTGGCCAGGGGGAGTGCGGCCCCTTTCTTTGACACCCCGCCGCCCCCTTCTCCATAACCCCCCCCCCCCCAGTGCACCGTGTGAGGTTTTCTTCTTTAACTGTGTGATTAAGATGTTTTTTTTCCCCCTTGTCCACCGTGCACGCACACCGTTGGAGTAAATACATAGCATCCTTTATTTAAGAAACACTTCTGTCTCAAGGCAACGACATGTTGATTCTGTCCACTTCCAGCGAGTTCCTTTGAGATGGTGTGTCTTTCTTCAGGCAGTCGTGTGTGTGTGTGTGTGTGTGTGTGTGTGTGTGTGTGTGTGTGTGTGTGTGTGTGTGTGTGCGCGCGCGCGTGCTTGTGTTTGTGTGCGCACGTGCTTGTGTGCGTGTGCGCTGAGATCTCTTTGTCAGTGAGCTCTTTTTTGCCTTCTAACACAACTATGTAAAAGTCATCTCCATAGCGGCTCGCGCTCCTCACAATCAAACTTCCTTTTACTTCTTTCTTGTTCTGTGCTGGCGCTTTGACTGTATGGAGCCACACATTATGGAAGGCCAGTTACACTAGCCCTTAATCTGAGAGATTTCTTTTGAGGAATCCTTCATCACTCCTTAACAAGAAAAATAAAAGCCTCTCTCTTTTATTTTGGCGAAACATCACATAGCTATGATCTGTCAGAGTCCTTGCTTGCTTCACGCTGTGCACAGCCATGGACGGAAATTTACAGTTGGGGTTAAGAAGAATATTGTAATTTGATGACCCCTGCATAATGGCATAATGCCTATAATTACTGACAGGCCGAGGATGGACATGCGGTTAACGGCGTCGGTGAACATCAAAACGCGCAAACAGGCGAACAGTCGAGCCCCTCCACGCCATCTAATCTAAGTCAACGACACGACGGGCTCCAGAAATAGCCCCTGATTGGGCCCCTGAATAATTCAATGTCATTTTTCTTTTTTCTTGTTTCTCTCCCTTCCTCCCTCCCGCCTCCAAAAGAACTAGGGGAGCGATTGATGAGAGAGGATGAATATTTAATGGCTTAGAGAGTCTCTTGGACAAGCCGAGGCCCCGGGAACGACGAGCATGAGAGAAATCAAACAGTGTGGAAAATAAAATGAAAAAAAAAAATGGGGGAAAAAATGAAAAGGGTGGGAACATTGGAAAAGGAGGTTGAATGCTCGGCGAGGAGGACTCTATTGCAAACATGTGAGTTCAGAAGCAAAGGAGGAGAGCAAACGTGTCTCTGGCATGCGTCTGCACAGCAGGAGCTGCCTCTCTCTCGCTCGGTCTCAGTGAAAGTATCCAGAGAACTTTCCTACTTATGAACCATAGCGTACCTATTGTGGGTATAATAATAGGCAAACGTTCACGAATATAGGCCAACATTCGGTAAAGATATTTGGTTTAGATGGAAAAAAGGAGAGGGGCCAATTATATAGACCCCTCGGGAACCCTGGTCAGTGAAGTACTGTATATGTAGGGTTAAAGACATAACTACTTAATCCCTATATTCAGTACTGCGTTCACACATCAAATGTGTCACAATGAGTTGCGTTTTGCCACGTTTTGAGCTTTGTAGATCAGCTATATTCGGCGAACGTTCTCCTTCGCTATATTCCACCAAATGTTGGCCTATTTTCCAGAATGTTCGATGAAAGTTCACCTACGACATGTCCCAGAATAGGGACACAGTGGCTCATGTTCATTTTCCTCTCGTGTCATTCTCTGCGGACATGTTAGGGCCCAGCAGAGCAAAATAGCAGCCATGTATGATCAGTTATGTTCTTTGTGTTCCTTTTTTTCCCCCATCTTGGTGGATTTCATCTTCATCTTTTGCTGGAAAAACACGGAACGTTCCCTTTCTTTGAAATTGTAATGCGTCTTTAGCAGCGTTCGAACTAAATCATTTCATTTGGCTGGCAGCGCTTTTAATAAAGCAATGTTGTGTTCCTTCATCAGCCTCCACCCACACTGCAGACAGGGGGGGGGGGGGTAAATGGTGTGTGGTTTGGGAAAAGGTGAAGTGGGTGAAGCACAGTGTTGGAAAAAAGTATAACATTTTTTTACTTAAGCAAAAGTATCAATAGGCCTACTGCAATGTAGACATACTCTGTTACAAGTAAAATCCGGAATTCCACATTTTGAGTAAAAGTAGAAAGTACCCATTATGCAGAATGTCCCTTTTCACAGGTTTCAAATGTATACACATATTTTGAAAATACAACGCAACAATGCAATATCGTCAGGTGGAAACCTTCCAAAACCGTTCTTTTTTTTTTAAAGGAAGTGAAATAAAAAAGTAATAACACTGGATGTAATGAAGTAAACAATTTTAATAAATAAAAATAAGGAAAACAAACTTGAAAAGTGACTTCCTCTGAGCACGTCTCTGCCAGTCCGGGTTGCCTACCCTGGGCCTGCATACTTTGGAAGTCAGTCATAGTTAATTGGAATGGAATATGGGAAATCTGACAGATGTACGGTATCTTGATCACATGACTCCAGAGATAATGTATACATATGTGCATGACCGTTGGAAAAACATTGTAGTATATTGTAGTATAGTAGCAAAAAGTGTGAGTTAAAGGTTAACCACTTGAACCCTAGCGTGCCCTAGGCCATGACTTAGTAGGTAAACATTAAGGTGAAAACAGCAGATCTACAAAAGCTCATTAGGTGTGGTGGGGCAAAAAGAAGGGTGCTTATGTACAGACCCCTGGGGGACCCCGGTCAATGAAGTAGTACTGACCAAGGTCCATGACCTATGGTCCAAGAGTTATAGGCCAAACCATGAAGTGGCCTGTTACAGCACCACCATGAGGCCGATTTAAAAGTTTCGTCCTTGGCCTACTGGGAGTGTGCGTGCAAAGGTTCATGTCGATCGGTCCAAAGGTGCCAGAAATGTGCTGCTCACATGGTGGACACACACACACACACACACACGGATGGATAGGGGCAAAAAACATAGTCTTCAGCCTGGCAGAGGCAATTAGATGAGATTGAAATAAAGTTAAAGTACAGGTGGAAACGGCAGGTATGATGAACCTCTTAAGGCAGGTATGAATATATGATATCTGTAGCATCAGTGTCAAATGTTTAACGAAATATAAGGCATGATACAGTGTAAGTCTCCATCATATTCATACTGTACTGTAAATTCTCTGTAAAAAGGTCTTTATTTTTTTGTCCTTTTCTTTCTTGAAAGCGAAACAGCCGGAGACGGAAAAGGTCACCGTCGTGCCGAAGTGCAGTGGCGAAATAATTGCTTTTCGCTCACATTATACATTATACGTTCTTATTGTAATGAAATCCGGGCAGCGGGCTCACAGTGAATGACAGATTACGGCAGGGTTCAGTGTGGAATGGCTGGTAATGATTTGGTAATGTGCGAAGGTTTAGGACACAACGCATGGCCCGATCGTGTGGCAGGAATCCAAGGCACCCCATTTTCAATTTCTCTTTGTGTCTTTTGTCTTAACCCATTAAAACCGGGCGGGAACGCATCTCTGTCGTTTTTAGATTTCTTTGGGCTATTCAAAAATAGCAGATATACAAGCTCATAGCGCGGCACCGAGTGCCGCACTATGAGCTTGTAGATCTGCTATTTTTGGAAAGATCTTTGAATACAAATATTTTTTCAAAGCGAATATTTTTAACTCAAATCTTTGCTTCTGGGGATTCTACAAATGTCTTCTAAAACAGTTTTTTTGAAAAAACTTATGTTGCTATAATATCAGTGGTTCTCAAACTTTTGTCATGTCAAGTAGCCCCAAAATTATCTGTATTTTGCCAAAATATTTTGTTCCAGTGACCCCCCAGAAGCAAATATTGGAGTTAAAAATGTTCCCTTTAAAAATAGATTTATATTAAAAGATTTGCACAAATTTTCACGATTTTTCAAAAATAGCTGATCTACAAGCTCGTAGCGCGGCACTTGCGCTATGAGCTTGTAGATCTGCTATTTCTTAATAGCCAAAGACATCTGAAAATGACACAGATGCTTCCCTGGGCTTAATGGGTTAAGGGTGGGCGTAGTGCTGTGTCTATGTATGCATGTGGTCTTTGAGTTGGCACGATCTAACGTGTGTGTTTGTGTCTCTTAGTATTGTGTGTGTGTGTGTGTGTGTGTGTGTGTGTGTGTGTGTGTGTGTGTGTGTGTGTGTGTGTGTGTGTGTGTGTGTGTGTGTGTGTGTGTGTGTGTGTGTGTGTGTGTGTGTGTGTGTGTGTGTGTGTGTGTGTGTGTGTGTGCTTGCCTGTGGGACGTCACAGCACTGTCTTGGCTGCACAACAGATCTATGAAACCCAACTGTGTTAATCACGGTTTTATGTGGGAGAAACATCAAATATCACTCTACTTTAGCCTGCAGCACCTGCTGGGACACACACACACACACACACACACACACACACACACACATACACACACACACGCGCGCGTTTGTGTTACTATACATGTGAGGACATCAACATTTTTTTACCGTTCTTTGCCATTTAACCCTCAAACTAAATCCAAAAATAGCTGTTCTACAATATCACAACACGTCGCACTGCGACACGTTGTGAGCTTGTAGATCTGCTATTTTCGGTGCGTGACACCGGCTCTCAATTAAGTATACAATCAGGCATAACTCCAACCCCTAAAACCTCTAAATGTGATTCTAACCCTAGCCCCCAAATTGAATCTTCTCCTAATTGAAAGACTAACTAAACTAAAACAACCATTCTCCATATGAGGACCAGGAAAATTGTCCACACAATGTCTACTAATACTTGTGGGTACCTTTGGCTCTCACAAGTACAGTAATACAAACACACGCACGCACGCACACGCGCTCGCACACACACACACACACACACACACGCACACACACACACAATCCCTCAAGGACACCTTCAGTCTAACCCTTTCATTTACAGGGCTAGCCATCAGCGCACTCCACATCACTAACCCGTTCAATCCGTGTACGTATCTGTGTCATTTTAGCTATTTTTTAGCTATAACCATTGTGTAAACAATATTGTTTTATGCTTTGACTATTCAAAAATAGGCGCTACGAGCTTGTAGATCTGCTAATTTTTTTTAATCGTGAAAATGAATGAATGAAAATCTTTTAATATAATATATATTTTAAAGTGAGCATTTCAAAGATATTTTGTTCCAGGGACCTGCAGAAGCAAAGATTTGAGTTACAAATGTTCGCTTTAAAAAAATATACATATTCAAAGATTTGCACAAATTTTCGAAAATAGCAGATCTACAAGCTTGTATATCTGCTATTTTTGAATAGCCAAAGAAATCTAGAAATTTCAGAGATGCGTTCCCGGTTTTAACGGGCTAAGCTATCCACTGCATTTGACCCCATGGGAAGCATGACTCATTGCTGGATGGTACATTTATATAGTGCCAGAGCGCTTTACAATGAGCATTACCATCACTCATAAACATTCACACACACCGACGGGCGCAGGAAACCACGCATGGCTCTAAAATGCTCATCAGGAGTGAGTTAGAGGTTAACCACTTGAACCCTAGCGTCCCTATTCATGGCCATGACTTAGTAGGTAAACATTTAGGTGAAAACAGCAGATCTACAAGCTCACAACATGACACGTTGTGAGCTTGTAGACCGGCTATTTTTGGCAAAGAGATTTGGTTTGGTGGGGCAAAAAAGGAGCGGGCTAAGTACAGACCCTTGGGGGACCCCGGCCAATGAAGTAGTAGTACTTACGCAATGTACAGATTATACATTTTTTATATTCTACTGCTTAGACTGATGCTAGGTTCTTGGTTTACCTATGATCCTAGATTACTGAGGCACTACACTGTCTCTATGCGTTTGATGTGTGTGTTTACCTTGCTTTACTGCAAGTCGCTCTGGATACAGAGCGTCTGCTAAATACCTAAATTGTATATAGCAGGGGTCTTCAACAGGGGGTCCGGGACCCCTAGGGGGTCCTTTCATGGAACCTTTCCGATTACCAAGCGGCCACTCTACCTCCTGAGCCACTGCCGCCCCCATCGTTTCACTCCTATTTAGAGCCATTTTAGGTGGAATTTACTGTATATGAGAACAGACTTAATATAGGCTATGATTCACTCTTTACAAATGCACTCGGTGCTGCATGCGGTCAGTGTTGCCAGATTCTGTGAGAGAAACAAGCAACCAGGTCTAGGAAAACCAGCCCAAAAGAAGCGACTATGAGTACTTTAACATGTACATCAGCTATTTGAAAATAGCAGATCTACAAGCTCACAACGCGTCGCGATGCGACGCGTTGTGAGCTTGTAGATCGGCTATTTTCAAATAAAATCTTGCGGGGAAATTATAATAAGCAGATCTGGCAACCATGCATGCGGTTGCAACGATCTTCAGTAAAGGAATGGTTTTAACATGTCGTGCTGATGTATTGGCTGGTGCTATAGGTTGCTTTTATGGACCTGAACTTCCCTCCAGAGATCAATAAAAGCTTATCTCATGTTCTCTGTTGTCTCCCTCCAACATACGGTAGATAATTATTATGTTGAAGTATAATAAAGCAATATGTATGCACCATACGGAGGTTCAGCATTCTGCATATTATTAATAGAAAGGAGTCAAGTCAATGTTATTTCTATAGTGGAAATCTTGATAAAAGTCATCTCATGACACTTTACATATAGAGCAGGTCAAGAACATACTCTTTATTTACAGCGACCCAACACAAAGAAGGGAACAACCCTTCTTTTACATGAATATACCTCAAACAGAACCTTGAAAGAGAGAGTTGGAGAGACACCGTCGTTGTGTGAATGCGTGTGTGAATGAATGGATGAATATAATACACATTGCTTCGGATAAAGGCGCCATATAAATGCACCATTTTCCATTTAGAGAGAGAAATGCACAGCAACAAAAATAGCAATGACTATGACAAAGGTCTGAAGCCATAATCCATGGAAATCGTCAATCACGATCCATGGAAGCCTGCAAGACAAGAAAGCACAGCTCCTCTCATGCATTGAAGGGACATGAATGTGCACAGGCAGCTGATAATGGTTTCAAGTATTTCAATCAACCATTATCCTTGTAAAACGCCCTGTGATTTCATGCCTGCCGCTATTCATTTGTTTTTAATTGTCTTTTTTTTTACGAGGTTACATTTTGTGAATGAAAATTCTTTATGGTCTAAAACCACTGCAATTTTTCTCTGCAAGCTCACAACACGATGCATCTGTTGTGAGCTTATATATCTGATATTTTTTTGGCACCTATTTTTGACACCGTTTGACGAAGTATCAATCAGGCTTGAAACAGGATCGTCTTGCAATGAATTTTTGGTTTGAACTAGGATTAAGTTGTCCGACTACATCCATCTTCCCAGAGCCTTTTCTCCGCGCATCACAAGCTGTTATCTTGGTGTCGTGACATGGTTGGAGGTTGTTAATTCAGAATGCTGGCATGCCTTAGAACCTTTAGAATCAGAATCAACTTTATTGTCAAATCACTGGTTTACAGACATAAAGAAGTGGGTGAAATTAGTTTTTGCGTAAGCTCCATCATTTTCTTTTATTGTTTTCCAGAAGGGGAGAAGGTGAAAAAGGAGGGAGGGGGGTGTTAGGGAGTAAGAAATCAAACATTAGATAAGTACTGTATGTCAAAGAGAACTTAAAAGATCAAGATATCTACATATATACACATAAGACCGGCAGATTATGTACACAAGGTTAAGCATATTAAGGTGCAAAAGTGGTAACACACTGGTAGGCTTTAGGCTAAACGTTCTGTGGAACAGTACTCTGTGTCAGCATACAGTAGATCTTGAGTCAGTACCAAGGATGACAAATATAACAATGGGACAGACATTGTTAAAAGAGGTTAAAAATGACTCTCGCAAATATGTCTGGCGTCAGAGCACTTCTGGCTGTTGTTGATTCCTCATCGTCCTTGGGGAACCCTGGCGGGCAAATTCAGCACTTTGCCCAGACAGGGCTGGTTAGAGCAGGGTAACTCTGTGTTCGGCCTTTTTTTTCTCTGCTCACAATGCACCAGAACCCAGCAGAACTTAATCCAACTCCCCCCCCCCCCCTCCCCCCCGCCCCCCCCTAAAGCAAACTTATCCTCTTTAAATAAATGTGTCCTTTATGCTAATTACTGTCGGGGAGGGAGAGAGAGAGAGATGGGCGAGAGAATTAAAAGAGATAGAGAGAGTTCTCTAATGATGAAAGCCTTTAATTTTCTTTTATCCCTCAATCCTGTCTTTCTCTGTTTACCTGTTAGGCTGCTAATCCCCCCCCCCCCCGCCCCCCCTGTATTTCTACACTCCTCTCCTCTTTTAGTTTTCCCTCCCATCCCTTTTCCCTCCCTCTCCTCTCTTTGGGTGCATTCTCTTCTCTTCTCTTCTCTTCTCTTCTCTTCTCTTCTCTTCTCTTCTCTTCTCTTCTCTTCTCTTCTCTTCTCTTCTCTTCTCTTCTCTTCTCTTCTCTTCTCTTCTCTTCTCTTCTCTTCTCTCCCGTTTTCATTTTTTTTGCTGATCACAGCTTTCACAATTAGACAAACTCTTGTGGTAGCACTACGTGCATGCACACTGGGGGATCCATAGTAATTATGCTTGGAGGGCATTTCCTCTCCGACGCCTGTGAGGACAGTGACGGAAGTGCCTCGCGCGCGCGCGTGCACACACACACACACACACACACACACACACACACACACACACACACACACACACACACACACACACACACACACACACACACAGTGGTGGAAAAAGTACTAAAATGTTTTACTTAGTAAAAGTATCAATACTGCAATGTAGAAGTATTCTGTTACAAGTAAAAGTCTGGAATTCAAAATGTACTTAAAAGTACAAAAATGTACTTAAAGTACCAAAAGTAAAAGTACTAAAATATTTGAAAATAGCCGATCTACAAGCTCACAACGCGTCGCATCGCGACGCGTTGTGAGCTTGTAGATCGGCTATTTTCAAACAGCCTAGGTATAAAATAGGGCTAAAGTGGTTAACGTATGCGTTATAATATCATAATTTATATCTGAGAAGTAACTAGTAACTAAAGTTTTCAAATAATTGTAGTGGAGTAAAAGTACAATATTTGCCTCTGAGATGTAGTGGAGTAGAAGTAAAAGTATTAGACAATTGGAAATACTCCAGTAAAGTAAAAGTATCTCAAAATTGTACTTAAGTACAGTGCTTGAGTAAATGTACTTAGTTACTTTGATTAGATACTATGATTGTTGGGTGCCTTCGCCATTCTCTACACAGCCTGTATGTTGTTTCCCAGCGATGGCATAGAGAGAGAGAGAGAGAGAGAGAGGAGGGGTAGATGCAGTCTGTATGCCCATTCACTTCCTGTGTCTTCCCTCAGTTGCATACTAACTAACTAACCGGAGTAGGAGTGTGTTTGTGTTGGAAGTTTGTATTGAGCTCGTACGAGATTGGGCCGAGCTATCTAGAGCAGTGGTTACTCAAAAGTGGGGTTCCGGGGATCCAGGGGTCCTTGAGGGGGTTTCCAGGTTATTCCGATGTGTTCATACTGTATAGCATCGCAATCATTTTAAACCACCACCAACCCTATACATCAGCAATTTGAAACTGGTCGATCTACAAGCTCAAAACGCGTTGCAGTGCAATGGGCTAACGGACTATCTTTAAAACGCTCTCAAACTTCTTTTTTGAGGCACGGAATTTACTTTTAAGATTGGATTGATTGAATTTAGTTGTTTAACTTCATATATGTGGTCAATTAATCATGACAGAGCCTATTTAAAAATACAAATTCAGAGAACCGGCAGGGGCGGGCAGTGACACGTATGTATCCGAATAAAGCAACCTATTTTCGGCATAGCCCCTTCAAAAGTCCCCTTGCGTCATACTTGGCTGGGGATGGGGAAAATGAGCTGCTGATTGGCTGAAGGGGAACCAACTGCTGATTGGCTGAAGGGGTTGTCAGTCAACTGTACTAATCCAGCCCAGCTCCCAAATTGCCCATACAGGCCTGTGGACCAGACTCCTTCCTGAAATCAAATGCAAATGAGATTTCCGGAGGGAGGGGGGTTTACCAGGATAGGCAAACTGAAGTGAGCCATCCTGTATGTCGAGAGTTGACTGGCGTCTGCACTCTCCATCTGCTCTCCATTCAGGGGAGCAAACCAACCGGGGGAAAATAAATAAATCTATGGTCCACTTCACATGTTGAGCATAAGGGGTTTTGCTTTTTAGATAGTTTGCAAATGGTGCAGCATCAAGTCAGCAATGCATGACACCATTGCCTTCAACCCATTTGGACCTGAGGCCGACTCAGCAAGTTATACACGCTTTGATTATTTTGATTTATATTATAGGACACATTAGCATGACTGTAAAAACGGAACGGAAGCGGGGAGGTGACGTCACATCCACTTGCCCCCCTTAATCATTTTCAGAGCTTCCGTGCTCCAGACTGTATGACCCATGTTTTCAGGCCAAGGACCCCTTGGCTGAGAGAGAGATAAAGCAGGGACCCCCATTATATATTGTATATATATTATTTTCCTAGATTTCATAGGCAGCTTCATAGACTTTTTTGACAGCACTTTCATCTGTGTTGGATTCATGTTAAAGGGACTACACCATGTATTTGAACTTTTCCTTCTTTTTTGTGTGTTTTTGGTCTCCCCTACCTCTCTTCTATCCCAAAAAACACCCCAGTTTGAACACTCAGGCTTTCACAGCATATCTGGGGTTTTCTGTAAATTGGTCTCAAAACAGACCAAACTGATTTTCACCCGCACGTGACGTCACGTTACAATCCCTCCCGTTTTTTCATTCCACACAGAACCAGCAGATAACATGCATACAAACTGTCTCAATAGCACCCGTGCCAAACAGGACAATGTGGTATTGCAGGTGAAAGTGCTTTATAAGCCAGAGAGAAGTTAGTTGGAATGAGTATATCTGAGGCTTGATTTAGGCTCAAACCTTTTGAAATACGTTTGAGGGACATAAACAATATGATATTAAATATTAAATATATTTTTTAAATTCATGGTGTAGATCCTGTGTAGACATTTAACCACTTAAACCGTCAATACTAAGTAAACTTGACCTTTCACTCTGTTCTTGGTCTGCTCTTTTTTCCCTCTACACCAAACCTCTTTGCCGAAAATAGCCGATCTACAAGCGCACAACGCCTCGCAGCACGTTGTACAGTAGATCTGCAATTTTCGGCTAAAGTCCTCCTCAGAATAGGGATGCTTGGTTGAAGTGGTTAATTTGCCGGACCCCCTGTAGTAACTCTGAGGACCCCCTAGGTGTCCCGGACCTCCTGTTGAAGACCTCTGCTTTAATGGACGGTGTCGGGGCATTCCACATTTTGGTGTCAGAGCAGTAGAATGAGAGTTTTCCCATGTTAGTTCTAAATCTGGGTGGTACCAGATCATGGTTGCTCCATCTATATGGGTGTCATTCACTCTGGAGAAGTCGACAGGTATAATCTTGCAAACTGCCGGATACAGGCAGGGCGGTAAGCAGGGCGTTGCCACGCAGGCCCGGCACGTCTTCTCCATCGCATCCTCCCACCACCGGCCCGCCGTCTCCTCCCCGCCCCCGCCGTCTTTTGGCACGGCGGACCCTGCCGATTCCGCCTCTCTGCGTTTTGGCAGCAACTCGCCGGGCCAGCCTGCCTCATCTTCGCCGGCGCTCTTTTTACGCCGCCGTTTGGCAGCTGTTCCCACACACCCCCCCCCCCCCCAAAAAAAACACCCCCTCACCCGCTGCCTCCTGTGTCCCCTTCTTCCCATAATGCCGCTGCACGTCGGCACACACACACACACACACACACACACAAAAGCTGAAGCGCACACCGAGAGCACGAGTTCCCAGATGTGGCTCTTCCTGCCTCCATGGTTATTCGGTGTTTGGGAAACTGAGTTAATTAGAGGCAGAGACAGCAGTGGAGTGTGTGTGTGCCGGAAGTATTTGTGTGTGTCTGTGTGTGTGTCTGTGTGTGTGTGTGTGCGCGCGCGTGTGCGTGTGTGTATGTGTGTGTGTTTTTCCGTGGCCACTCCATCTGCAGACTGCATAATGGCTAGGGACATTGAAGTAGGGACTCAGTGTGTGTGTGTGTGTGTGTGTGTGTGTGTGTGTGTGTGTGTGTGTGTGTACAATAGCAGGACTGTGATAAGATAAGATCACCTCTTTCATCTCTCGTCATTTTTCTGGCTCTGAAAAAAACATAGATCCCTCTACTGTATATCTCTCTTTCACTGTCGTAGCTCTCTCTCTCTCTGTCTCTCTCCCTCTCGCTTTCTCTGTGTGTCTCTGTCTCCTCTCTCTCTCTCTCTCTCTCTCTCTCTCTCTCTCTCTCTCGCCCTCTTGCTTTCTCTTTCTCTGTGTGTCTCTATGTCTACTCTCTCTCTCTCTCTCTCTCTCTCTCTCTTAGTTACCACACAGTGTATTGATGTTATAGATATGAAATTCTGTCCAGCAAGTATCCAACTAGGCCTCTCTCATATATATATATATATATATATATATATATATATATATATATATATATTTCTGCTGTCCAACTCCAAAACGCTCATTGTTCAGGAAACGAAAAAAGCAATACTGCCTCATCAAAGTTGGTATAGTGACTTTATATATCGTCAGATACTTGCATGTGTCATTATATTATCACCACTTTACCCAAATCCAGCGCAAGTGGAGTTAGTAGTTTCAGACGAGCAGAAATCAAGCTGAAATGGAGTTAGGTGTCCAAACAACAATAGCTCCACTTGCTGCTGAGGGAGAGGTTTCAAAAGGGTACAAATTTCCAAAAGCTAACAATGGATCTCCAAGCTCACAATGCATCACAACAACGTGTGAATTAATGCCCTGATGCTTCATGACACTTATATAGGCCAACAATAATAAATAGGACTTTAAATATTACAATAACTTTTGCAAAGAGGGGTTCACAGAATTGGAGATTCAGTAGAACTAGCGCGAGTCGCGACAGAAATGCTATCAACTCCTTTCTTCTTGTCATATTGCTCTCTTCATTAAACACTTCATAGATTTTAGAAATATAATTACTTGCTTTCATAACATTAGCGTCAGTGCTAAGTTTGATAAACAGGTACACTGCATAGTTTTAACAGACTACGGGGAGTTTGTTTACGTGATACTCCTCCTAGTTCACTGCGCAGCGCGCTCTGTTCTGTGTTGTGAAAAGGCTGCAGCAGACTTGAGCAGAGTAGAGAGGGGGAGTTGTTTGTTTTTGACGGACAGTTTGAGGATCCAATGGAGTTGGGAGGTTGCGTCAGAGGCGCTTTTTAATACTTTTCATTGGTTCAAATGTTTATATTTTTTACACAGACGTAAAGGGTGTTCAATAGCGTTGATTTATGAAAAATAAAAAAAAGCTGAAAATGGAGTTAGCTGGTTCGTCCCGGACACTGTCGATATATATATATATATATATATATATATATATATATATATATATATATATATATATATATATATATATATATATATATATATATATATATATATATATATATATACTGTCCAGCAGTAATGCACTATACAATATTCTCTTTAATATGAAGCTCAGTTAACCCGGACCCTCCTCTTTTATGATTATCGATGGAACCATTTCTCCTCTTTTTTTTCCATCTCAAGAGGTTGCGCACCACAAAAGAAAGCAAGTTCACTGGCTGACACGGTGCCATCTCTTCTGGGCTCGGTTTATCGCCTGAAATGGCGATCATATTGTAGCTGTCGGGCAGAAACCTTGTATTTCCATATTTCAACTGTCTATGTACAACAGTGTCACATGGAGGAGCGACAATAGTATATTAATAGTATAGCTCGTAGATCTGCTATTTTCGAGATAATTTTTAAGGCAAAGTGAAACTTGTTTTTGTCACATTCCTAAGCCAATAATTTGATGACCGGCGGTGGTTCCGGTGCACACAACGAGTCTCCTTTGTATCTCCTACCGGAACCGCTGCCCATCAAAGTATTGGTTGAACTATCCCTTTAACATTAGCTTGTGACTTAATAATAACTGCATTGGATCTATTGGAACACAGGTTATTTTTTCCCCCCTATTTCCTGAAAAGTAACCGTTTTGGACGTACAGTACAAGGTTTCCACCGACAGTGACCATATACTGTACAGTCAGGTCTACATCTTGCAGCGGATGACTCCATCTTTCCTCGGGCCTAAAGGGGCCTTGATGCAACCCCTCTACCCCCCCCCCCCCCCCCACAGGAGACAGGAACACAGGACAAGTTCCTCCGGGCTAATTAAGCGCGGGCGAAAGCTCAGATCGGCGGCGCTCCAAGAGAGACTCGATGACGAGTCAAAAGCGAATATCGAGGACTCGTCACCCCCCCCCCCACCCTTTGAAAACTTTGATTTCTGCTTCTAGCGGGATGGGACTAATTGGTGGATGGGGGGGGGGGGGGGGGGGCGCCGGTCAAAAGGATATCACAGCGCGGAGCCTTTCTTTTTTTCCCCTGCCGAGGCCGAAGGGCCCGGGGACACAAAATCAAGATTCCCTTTCCCCCTCTTAACCCATTCAAACCGAAGTTTTCTTTGGCTATTCAAAAATAGCAGATCTACAATTTCATAGTGCGGCACTGAATGCCTATGAGCTTTAAAAATAGATATATTCAAAGATTTGCAAATATTTTCATGATTTTTCAAAATTAGCAGGCAAGCTCATAGCCGAGTGCCTCGCTATGAGCTTGTATATCTACTATTTTTGGAACAGCCAAAGAAATCTAAAAAACGACAGAGACGCGTTCCCGGATTGAACGGGTTAATCATCCCGTACGGGTAAGAGTGGGAAACCTGCCCTGTGGCGTGAAATTAGAGACCGCAGGATGCGGCCCCCCTTTGCCGTAGTTATAGCCGCTTTCGCCTCCTCGGTCCCGGGCTGATGAAACCGACGTCTTGAGTCGGCTAATGGGAAATCAATGAGTGCTCTGGCACGGCACCCCCCCCCCCTCCCCCGCCCCCGAGACCCCCGGGGGCCCTCCTCCTTGTCACTGCAGTGCTCTCGCTCTCCACCACACAACTCTTTACCTCACACACTTTACCCCTGTCTGCTGCCTGCATGCAGTTTCTCTCTCTCTCTCTCTCTCAGTTCAATTCATTTCAATGCAATTCAAAGAGGCTATTGGCATGAGAAAACGTGCGTTTACTTTCACCAAGGCAAACATGTTAAATTAAACCAGTGGTTCTCAACCAGCGGTCCGGGGACCACCAGTTCAGGGGGTTCCAGGGGGTCCCCAGCCAAATTAATAGTTAGGAACCAAATTGACCCTTGTGTGTCTGTAACTCTGAAAGTGTACAAATGGAACCAAATGAACCCGTTAAATGAACACTAATGACGATGATACATTGTAGATTGGGACCCCCAACAAATCAAAATGGTTGAGTCCCTGGCATATCTTTTCAAATGGGGGTCCGTGGGCTAATATGTGTCAATTTGGGGGTCCTTGACGCGAAAAATGTTGAAAACCACTGAAGTAAACAATCAAAACTAAGAAATGTATGTATGTACGTACAATGAAATGGAAGCTAAAACAGAGCTGTAAACAGAGCTATGTCACATTGCAATTTGTGAACTAGCTTACAAACATGCTCTGTCTGTCTGTCTGTCTGTCTGTCTGTCTGTCTGTCTGTCTGTCTGTGTCTCTCTCTCTCTCTCTCTCTCTCTATCTCTCCCACCCCCCCCCTCTCTCTGTATTGCTCCCTCATCCCTGTGCTCCATGTGGCGCCTCTCTCTCCCTGACACACTTCTCAGCATTGACTTTATCAGGATAAACATCATATATCATCCTTTTGAAGTAAAGATCAGCGAGCCTTATTTACTCCGCTGCCCTATTTTCACCATGCCTCCTCAGAGCTCTGTGTGTGCGCGTGTGTGTGTGTGTGTGTGTGTGTGTGTATATGTGTGTGTGTGTGTGTGTGTGTGTGTGTGTGTGTGTGTGTGTGTGTTTGTGCGCACGCACGCACGTGCGTGTGCCTATCATGCAAGTTGTGTTCCGTTTGCATCGCTGTATGCTGTGCGGGTGTGGGACTGTGTGGGTGTGCACTGTAACTCCATCTTGTGTGAGTGATGGAAAGTATGTAAGTACATTTACTCAAGTACTGTACAATTTGAGGTACTTTACTTGAGTATTTACATTTTTCGATTTTTCTTTATTCTTGATGCCAATACTTTTGTACTTTTACTTTTTAAGTCAATCTTTCAATACAGGCCTTTTTACTTGTAACAGAGTATCTTTATATTGTGGTATTGCTACTTCTTCCACCTCTGATCTGTGTGTATTTGTGCGTGTGTCTCTCTCTCTCTCTCTGGAGTGGGGGGGGAAACTTCCATCTTTCTTGTGTGAATGCTCCAGGCGTATGAGCGTGTGTGTGTGTACTCTGGTTGTGTTCCGGCTATAATGCGGCGCTCACTGTATATCAGTGAGTGAAACAGATCTCGCGGTCTCAGAAAGGAAATTGGTTTTGCCGTAACAAATCAACCGTCTGACAGGACGCACACTCCCGTCTTAAAGAAACCTGCCTGTCAGACGTTGTCGTTCGGGGGGGAGGGGGGGGGGGGGTGGTGTTAGCCGTGGCAGGTGATTTTTTTGAACAGGCTGTTGTGTGTCACAAACTCTTTGAGATGCTGTGCATTGTCTCCATCATCGTCTGGGTTTTATACAGAGACCACCCCGGTGACCAAAAACAAGAGCAGGTGTGAGCCCTGTTTTGGCCACAGCTGTGACCCGCGTGCCCATCAACGGATGCACACATGTTGTCAATTTACCCTTGACGACTGTGCCCTTAAGGCCAGACCGCGCCAATGCAACTAGTCGCAACTCCTATCGCAACTCAGTATCAATACTGCAATGTAGAAGTACTCTGTTACAAGTAATAGTCCGGAATTCAAAATTGACTTGAGTAAAAGTGCAAAAGTATTGGTATCAAAATGTACTTAAAGTACCAAAAGTAAAAGTACAAAATCTTTTGAAAATAGCAGATGTGTTGTGAGCTTGTAGATCTGCTATTTTCAAATAACCTCGGTTTAAAATAGGGCTAAAGTGGTTAATGTATGTTTTATAGTGTAATCATGTATATCTGCAAAGTAACTAGTAACTAAAGATTTCAAATAATTGTGGTGGAGTAAAGTACAATATTTACCTCCGAGATGTAGTGGAGTAGAAGTAAAAGTATAGACAATTGGAAATACTACTGTAAAGTAAAAGTACCTCAAAATTTACTCAAGTGCAGTACTTGAGTAAATGTACTTAGTTACTTTACATCACTGCTCCTTGCAACTGCCATTGGGGATAATGGTTGCAAGTAGTTCGATGTTGCAAGGAGTTGCATTGGTGTGGACTGACCTTTAACCTCGCTCTGGATTAGTTGTATCAGTATCAGTATCAGAAGTAGCAGATCCACACGCTCGTCTAAAATGTCTGCATCGTACCCTGATGCTACTCACCCTGGACACATACTGTTATCAATGTTTGCTCCTGACCTAATGATCTCTCTCTCTCTCTCTTGTCATTTTATCTTCTAGGTAAGCCATGCATCCCTGTCTCTATACTCCCTGCAGAGCGGTCGCAGAGCGGTCCCTCTTCCTGCATTATGTCATGTGTAACGTATGGTTACATTTTATGGCGAGTGGGTGACTGGTGGCCATCATATGGTCCACTTCTGTCTGTTCATGCTATAATTCATGCAGCTGTGTGGGTTATTTTAGCATGTTTGTTTTCCGATGCGGCTCCGTGGCTGTGGGTGTTTGTTTTGGGGTGGGGTTTGTACACACGTGCACTCATGTGCACGTGATAGCCGTTGTCTTCAGGCAGTGCTTTGTGTGTAGACAGTAGACAATAGCGGGTCATCTGTCGAGAGCAGACCAATAGATTAGAGTATCAGAATATTAGAAATAAGAGTCATATTCATAGGGTTCCAGTGACAAGCATCTTAACCCTTTCAATCCGGTAACGCATCCGTGTCATTTTAGAGTTGAGCTATAACCATCATTTTATACTTTGGCTATTCAAAAATAGCAGATATACATATAGCAGATATGCCGTGCTATGAGCTTGTAGATCTGCTATTTTTGAAAAATATTTTAATACATACATTTTAACTCAAATCTTTGCTTCTGGAGGTCCGTGGAACAAAATATCTTACAAATGTTCGCTTTTCACGATTAAAGAAAAATAGCAGGTCTACAAGCTCACGCTGTGAGCTTGTAGATCTGCTATTTTTCTAGCCAAAGTATAAAAGAATGGTTAAAGTGGTTCAAATCTAAAATGACACATGCTTTCCCGGTCTTAATTGGTTAATTACCCATCATGCATCACTGAACATTGTGTGAGTCACCTGTGTGAGTCACCTGTCTCATCTCAACAACGCGTTCCCTATGGAGGATGTCCTTTTGATGAGCTTCCAGTATTGTATTTACTTTTAATTGAACGGCTTCCGGTTTGAGCGCTACAATAGGGCCCGCTATTGTGCTTTAATCTTCTACTCTTCTTATAGGCTACTCAAAGTAGAGAAGGCCATGGTGAAACATGTTGTTAATAGCTGTATGCAGAAGGTTTGTGTGTGTGTGTGTATAAGTGAGTCTCACACAACCCAGAGATAAAAAGGCAAAGCAACCCTTTCTTCACTAAACCCAGCGATTCCCAAGAGAGTTGTTCAATTCCCAAATGGGGGGATTTTATCTTGGTTATCTAATCTTAGTTAAGTTTAGGCACTGTTATTATGCTTAAGTTGCAGTTCCTGTTATAAACCATCATCACACGTCAGTCACTGTACAATCACAGCAGGTTAAATACGTGACTCTGCAACTTCAGTCCTCAGGCGGTGTAGAACTCAGACATGCCCTGCAGTCAACACGACACACACACACACAAACACTCTCGTATACACGCGCACGCACACACACACACAGCCTGGCGGTTTGACAAAACAAAGAGATCACAGAGAGTTCAGAGAGAGGGCGCAGGAATATATACTTCCTGTCTGTGACAATTTCACAGCGGTGTACATTAATTCAAAGTCAAGGAGGGGGAAGGTGTGGAATTGAACTGCCCCCACCCTCCTCCCCCCTACCCCCCACCCCCCCGACTCAAAGGACACTAAAGTAAGGAGGGATGCGGGGCAGAGAGTGGAGAGGGAGGGCAAGAATAAGACAGAGAGAGAGAGAGAACGATGGAGGTGGGGTGCATGGTGAAACAAAGGGAGGGGTAATATAGCGCGGTGGAAAGTGTTTCACTATAGGCTCTTTTCCCTTGTAATGGAGGGCTCCCATGGTAGCTGTGGGGGGGGGGGGGTGTATGGATGTGTGTGTGGGGGGGGGGGGGGTGCTACGTGCGTGGAATGGCTGATGAGCCCAACAGACAAGACATCATGCCCATTCCTCTTCCGGCAGGTTGGCCGGGCGGGCGGTCATGTGGTGCGTTTTCCCTCCCCGGACGGGATGGGAGCACGTTTATCAGCAATTCCCAAGTTCCACGAAAGACGGATGGTGTGTGTGTGTGTGTGTGTGTGTGTGTGTGTGTGTGTGTGTGTGTGTGTGTGTGTGTGTGTGTGTGTGTGTGTGTGTGTGTGTGTGTGTGTGTGTGTGTGTGTGTGTGTGTGTGTGTGTGTGTGTGTGTGTGTGTGTGTGTGTGTGTTGTGGGAAATGCTGTGGGGTATTTGTATGTTGTCTTCGTTCACATGTCTCACCATTGTGTGTCAGATTCTCCACTCCTCTCCTCTCCTCCCATGATCTGACCTGTCCTAGAGGAGTGCCACTCGTCATATAATAACAGATTCATCCAACCATTCCATCCTTGAGAATCCATATACACACACACACACACACACACACACACACACACACACACACACACACACACACACACACACACACACACACACACACACACACACACACACACACACACACAGGCGGTTATAAAGACATGGCACACAATACCCGGTGTCCTCCACAGTATACAAAAACACTCGTGGTTGCAGCTGCTCTCCTCCGTCCACAGGAAGGCCACTCGATTCAGGGATGTTCTCCCCACAGCCGTTTCTACACTCTCTGAGTTCAATTCACTCTCACAGCTTTGAATCCCTCTGTCTCTGTGCCTCTACGTCCGTGCTTTCACCCCTTGCCGAGGGGGCCAATTGGAAAGGAGAGGAGAACATATTAAAAAAATTAGTTTTGTAGATCGTCAATTTGAGCTATTTCCGTGTTTTTGAGTGGTGCCAGTCGCTTCTACAAGTGACAATGTGTGTGTGTATTAGGGGTGTGCCGATACACTAATTTCACCAGACGATACGATATTAGGCTCACAACTTCGATACGATTTCGATACAATACGATACGCACTTTTTTATTATGAAAATATATGGGGGAGGAAAAAAAGCAAATGCAAACAAATAATTCAGTTTTTGCATTATTCAGACATGCAAACTTGTAGCTTTTCAGCTACAATAGCCGTTTTGAATCCAAATAGGGCAATAGTGTGACACCTGACCCGAAAAAAAACAACATGTTGTCACCCTTTTCACCTCGGGCTGTTTGCATGCCTGATTATTATATTTGTAAAAAAAAAAAAAAAAAAACGATATTTTTTCCCCCCAAAACGATACATATCGTCACGAAAATGTATCGCGATATATCGCGGGACGATATATCGGCACACCCCTAGTGTGTATGCATGTGTGTATCTATGTATGTCTCCATGTACCATGAACACTTGCAGCTAATTATAACACAAACCTGCAACTGATCACAACACAAACATGTGGGCACAGTGCGGCACTCACACATGCAGCACCTATAAACACATGCACGCACACACACACACACACACACACACACACACACACACACACACACACACACACACACACACACACACACACACACACACGGACAGACAGACAACAGCGTACACGCAGATGCACTCAAGATGCACGCACGCACACGGGGTGATTTAGTTTTAAGCCACTGCAATAGGCTCTATGCACAGCAGCCGTATTGGAAAGAAATTGGGCCTCTTCCTTATACTTCCTTCACAGGTCTTACCAATTATATTAATTAAGCTCTGTTCCATTTGTGTAGCACAGTGGTTTTCAAACTTTTAAACGTTTTCCCATAACTCTGAGAGTGTTCAAATGGAACCAAATGGACCCGTGACACTCTCAGAGTTGCACAGCCCATAAGGGGCCATTTGGAACCCCCTCAAGAAACCATGAGGGTCCCTGGACCACACTTTGACTTGTGTTTCCAGTGAGCCAACATGCACAATATCAGCACCCTGACTCTGTTTGACCAGAATGGAACAGAGCCTTCATTAGTATCATTGGTAACACCTGTGAACGAAGTAAGGAAGAGGCCCAATTTCTTTCCAATATGGCTGCTGTGTTGTGCATAGAGCAAGGGGAGGCAGTGGCTCAGGATGTAACGCAGACGCTTGGGAACCGGAAGGTGCCTTGGATAAAGGCCATTTACCAACAGGAGAGGCCGCAGCCACAAGCTATATGGCTATTTGGGGGTCCCTTGCATCATGGAAACGTTTTGGGAACCCCTGCCCCCTGTTCTACGTCACCGCGAACCTCTTCAATATGCTGCTGACCTATAGCCCAGTCAGGAAAAACCAAGAGAGAAAAATAAAACAAAAACAAAAGGGAGGCGGGGACTGTGTCAAATGTGGCATGCGTAGCATTCTTTTCACGTTTTTATTTATTCCTTTTTTTCTTTCCTTTTTTTTTAAATCTGTGTTTGCTAATTACATGCCAGCCTGTGGACTCACCACTGTGGTTGGACAACAGACCGGCGTTGGGCTGCCAGAGCCTTTGGCACACCGCAGCTCGCCCTGGGAAATGGAGAGAGAGAGAGAGGGATGTGAGGAATGAGAGGCCAGTCATGTGCCTCTCCTCTCCTCTCCTCTCCTCTCCTCTCCTCTCCTCTCCTCTCCTCTCCTATACTCTCCTCTCCTATACTCTCCTCTCTTCTCCTATACTCTCCTCTCCTCCCACCATAACTAGAGGCAAACTGCAGAGCAATGATCTCCCCCCCGTCATCTCTGCCTCCTCCCTGCCTCAACAGCCCGGCCATTCACGCGCACCACATAATCGCTCTCTTTCTCTCTCGGCTCCCATCCCCATCCAACAACCCCCCCCTCTCTCACACACACACACACACACACACACACACACACACACTGCCCCCCCCCCCAAGGTCACTCTCTGCCATTGTGCCTCCTCCTCCCTGGTTGCTCTCAAAAGGCTCATTGAGATTGGCCGTGGAACCTTTTGGTAAATATTTAGCGCGTCCCTTCGGTTTTCATGCGCTGTGTGGCATGATGGAGGGTCACATGACCTTGGGTGCGTAGATATACCCACATGGCTTTGAATGTGGGAAAGCGCGCGCGCGCGTGTTTGTGTGTTTGTGTGTGTGTGTGTGTATGAATTTGATTGCTTCACTGACATTTTGCATGCGTGTGCACGTGCGCGCATGTGTGGGTGTGTAGTTACACAAGTGGTGGTTGATTTGTGTGTACAGGCTAAAGTACTTATACTGAACAGTAGCCATTCCCAACCTGTGGGCCATGAGGATGTAGCAACTGGACCCCCAAATAATTGCCAAGCACAAAGATTTTAGTGATAATATACAAATATACAAAAATAACAATGTCATAAAAAGAGTCATGGTATTAATTCACAGTACAGTACAGTACACGTGTAGTTTGTTTTGGGCGAAGTCGTCCTTTAATGGTCCATTTGGTCCCATTTGCACATTCTCAGAGTTCCAAATACATAAGAGTATTTTACTATTGGTTACAATGCATTTGACGTTTCATCTGTAGCATTGCTGATGATCAGGTTGTATAAAAGGCTGATTCCATTGAGTGCCTCTACTACTGTAATTATTATGCTTCACTCTAACAAAGAGTCTTGTTTTTTAAACTGGCTTTTTGTACATTGGCAACATATCAATAGGCTTCACCGGTGTTTGATTTGTGAGCAGAAACTGCCTTGTAATAGCAACAAATACAAAATGTCAAACTTGTGTGTAATTCAATAACGCTAACGGGGAGAGAGAGGAGAATAAAAGTGGATGGATGAGGGTCTCATTGGCACAATCCTACTGTGTGCGTGTGCGTGTGCGTGCGTGTGTGTGCGTGCGTGCGTGCGTGCGTGCGTGCGTGCGTGCGTGCGTGCGTGCGTGCGTGCGTGCGTGCGTGCGTGCGTGCGTGCGTGCGTGCGGTTAGTTAGTTTTGAGTTCAAAATGTTTTAAATGTTAACGATTTTTCAAAACAAATTTCAAAAATATCTAAAGCATAAATAGGGTTAAAGTCGTTAAACAGATTTTGATGCTATATTGGCAAATTTTGCGGTGGACCCCCTGGAACCCCCCTCAAGGACCCCTGGGGGTCCCCGGACGCCACTTTAAGAACCACTGTAGTTTGTCTTTAACCCATTGAATCCGGGAACGCATCCGTGTCATTTTAGATTTCTATGGGCTATTAAAAAATAGCAGATATACAAGCTCATAAGGCGGCATTTGTAGAATCTCCAGAAGCAAAGATTTGAGTTATTTGAGTTTGCTTTAAAAAAAATCTATATATTATAAATCTATATATACACTGTCACGACTTTTTAAGAAATTGCAGATCTACAAGCTCGTAGCCGCGCTACGAGCTTGTAGATCTGCTATTTTTGAATAGCCAAATCAATCTTTAAATGACACCGCTGCATTCCTGGTCTTGATGGGTTAAGGTGTGCCAATGGGCAAGCAATTGACTATACCTTTTGTTGGCTACTGTCAATGCTTGCACAACACTAACATCACACTCAGGTGAGGTCAGCATTTTACCCCTCTGTTAGTTTTCAACCTGTACTAGAAAACAAACTACTGTACAACCTGTGATGTAACCTGGCCTGCATGGGCTTTATTGCCCTTTATAGCAGTGGTTCTCGAACCTTTTCATGTCAAGGACCCCCCAAAATGATATGTATTTGACCACGAACCCCCATCTCAAAAATATTTTGTACCAGGGACCTCCAGAAGCAAAGATTTGAGTTCAAAATGTTCGCTTAAAAAATACATAGTATATATTCAAATTGTAATGATTTTCCTTTTTTTTTTAAATAAATCGTGTAGATCTGCTGTTTTTGAATAGCCACGGTATAACATATGGTTAAAGTGGTTAAAATGATAGTGATGCTGTATTAAAAAGATTAGCTGGGCTATGAAAAAATACGTTGATAAATGGGTACTCTCTCCTGATTGGCAGAAATGTCGTCACCTATACTGAAAATGACGTTTCTGTTTATTAAAGAGCTGTAGAGACAGGGAGACTCCTGTTACTGAACAGACACTCTATAGCAATGATTACTATCAGTATACTGCTTTAACCTTTTAACAAAAAAAAAGGTTTTGTTTTAACCAAAAAATATCACTTACCTACCTTGTTTGTGCGTGCATAGAGAACCTTATAGGTGAGAGAGCGTGGGGGTGGGTGGGGGGGGGTGTGCTGGATAAATGTGTGTCAGGCAGAGTGCGCCCGGCGAGTGTGCATGATGAGATCAGCCTGATAGATACATTTCACACCCCGGTGGCTCGCGCTCTTCATGTTGGCTTCACAGCCGGCTTTGGTGTTCCGTCAGCGAGCATAACAGGTGATTATTCCGCCTGACTTCCGCAAGGGGGAAGGGGGAGGGTGGGGTGGCGTGGGGTGGTGGGGGCTGCTGGTGGCAAGAAACAGAGAGAGAGAGAGAGAGAGGGAGAGAGAGTAAACCACAGGCCAACGGGGTCAGCGCTGGGTCATCGCTTGGGGAAAGTTTGGCCCACGAGACCAGATGGTCGCCCAATCATATCCCTCAGTCAGGCTGAAGAAATACGGCAAAACAAAATTAAAACAATCTAGTCGCTCGAACCAATCTGTGTTACGGAAAAACAGTGTTTCTCAACCTTTCTTAATGTCAAGGACCCCCAGTTTGAATAACAACGGGCCACGTACCCCCCAATTTGATACAAATGTGTTTTTTATCTCTGGGACCGCAATCTCTCACAGTGTTAATTTAAGTCTGAGTGTGTGCAAATGGAACGGGTCCATTTGGTTCCATTTGCACACCCTCAGAGTTACAGACCCATAAGGACCCATAAGAGGACCATTTGGGCCTACTAGCTACCATTTGGAGGTGGTTGAGACCAGTGCAACGCCTACTGTTTGACGAGTAGTACTGCCCGAAGCTCATAAGCACAACATCTGTCTTCTGTCCCGGGTTCGAATCACGGGGGTACGTACTTTAGGACATGAAACTGAACAGATCGCAGCTTTAACTTCTCTCTTCAGCATCCTACTATATACGGCGCCCCTTGAGCAAGGCACTTGACTTCCAGAATGCTGCCGTATAGAGAGCAGAAGCGGCAGACTGGGTTTGTTCAGAAGTTGAATTGATGTAACTGTGTTTTTTTTTATTAAAAAGACAAAATATATCTAATCTACATTCTCACCTCCGAGCCCATTTCCTTTTATTGCCGCAGTGAGGCCTGTGTGGACGGGGAAAAAGTGGCGACGACGTTTGCAGATGGGGCAATATAAAAGCGTGCTGTAACTTTGACATGCACAGTACTGCCAGTGTACAATAATGTGACTCACACCGTCAGATGAGTCTGCATGTCACTGCAAACACATTTGAGAATTGTGTGTGCGCGTGTGTGTGTGTGCACAGTTGACGGTGGGCAAAATAAGCTTCGGGTTCAGCCCATACCTTTTCGGCCATATAGTCATCTGGTTGACTAAGTTGTACTGTATGTTCAACCGTTTTGTTTTTAAAATAATCATTACCTAAATAAAAATAAACTAACTAACACTCCCTGCTGACAGGTGCCGCCCCAGCCCATAGGAGTACATGCAATGACCAATATCACATCAATTTGTGGGTCCTTGACATGAAAAGGCTCGAGAACCACTGGTTTAGAAAATACTCCCATCCTTTGTTTTCTCTTTTCTACAAATCAAAGCGTGCTAAGCGTGTCGACATTTAGAAGCAAACTCTGTTTGAAAAACATCAACCACCCCTCCCCTCCATTCCAACACCACCATTGAGCAAGTACTCAAATGTTTTACTTAAGTAAAAGTATCTGCAATGTAGAAGTACTATCAAAATGTACTTAAAGTATCACAAGTAAAATGACTAAAATGTTTGAAAATAGCAGATCTACAAGCTCACAGCGCGTCGCGATGCGACGCGCTGTGAGCTTGTAGATCAGCTATTTTCAAATAGCCTAGGTATAAAATAGGGCTAAAGTGGTTAATGTATGTTTTATAACGTAATGATTTATATCTGCAAAGTAACTAGTAACTAAAGTTTTCAAATAATTGCAGTGGAGTAAAAGTACAATATTTGCCTCTGAGATGCAGTGGAGTAGAAGTAAAATAATAGACCGACTGGTTTAGAAAATACTCCCCTCCTTCGTTTTCTCTTTTCTACATACCAAATCTAGCCATAGCGTGTCGACATTTAGAAGCAAACTCTTTTTATAGTTCGTGTTTTGAAAAACATCAACCACCCCTCCCCCCCACTCCACCACCACCAGCTCCACCATTGAGCCGTGCGTGAGCCCTCGGCGCTTCACTCCGCTGCACCCAGGAAGCCTCCTCAGAGCAATTAGCCAGACCACTTGCAAGCCTGCTGACCTCTAGGAAGGAAACATACAAATAAATACCTCCTTGTATTCCTCCGCCTCCTCCTCCTCCTCCCACTTGAACTTGATGGATTACAGAGCGGGGAGATGTGCCAGTAATGGGGCTCTCTGACGGAGTGACAGGTGCCACCGGGTGCACTCAGGGAGGCAGTGAGTGGTTGGGAGAAGAAGTACCTCTGATTGTTTTTACTTAACCCTTTGAGACCGGGAACGCATCTGTGTGTCATTTTTAGATTTCTTTGGCTATTTAAAAAATAGCAGATATACAAGCTCATAGCGCGGCACTCGGTGCCGCGCTATGAGCTTGTAGATCTGCTATTTTTGGGGGGAAATCGTGGGTCTTTGAATATACTGTATATATTTTTTAAATAGCCAAATATTTTTTGAATAGCCAAAGAAATCTAAAAATTACACACAGATGCTTTCCGGTTTGAATGGGTTAAGTAAATACAGTGAAAGCACTAGCACAATGTAGAAATGCTCTGCTGCACAAGTAAAAGGCCTGTACTGTATATTAAACTTTTCTACTTGAGTAAAAGTACAAAAGTATTGGCTTTAAAATATACTTAAAGCACCTGAAGTAAAAAAGGACTAATTTTGCAGAATGTCCGAGTTTTTTTTTTCTTCAAAAATGTTCTAAATCTTGAAAAATAACCGATCTACAAGCTCACAATGTGTCACATGCAGAGAGAGAGACAGAGAGAGAGAGAGATTGTTTATTTTTTAATGGTAAATGTTTTGGTTAAAACTAAAGTTTTTAAATAATTGTATAAAGTACAATATTTGCCTCAGAGATGTAGTGGAGTAGAAGTATGAAGTATTGAAAAATGTACAATACTCAAGTAAACTAGAACTACCTACAAATTGTACTAAATGTACTCGGTTCCTTTCCACCCCTGTGGCGGAAAGCCGTTGTGGTGAGATGCTTCTAATTGCCACAAAGCCGGCGAACTGCAAGTCTGTGCTAAGCTTCTGTGAGTGCGCTGTGCATAAAGGTCGAGTAACGCACACCAACGTATGTCAACGATGTCGAGCAGAAACATTGTATCTCCATGATAGATGATAGGGTTTTTTTCCATTCGTTTTCGTAAATTGAGGCCCTACTTCATCATGCAAGAGTGTCGCACCAAAGTAGCAAAGCCAAAATAGCCGATCTGCAAGCTCACAACACGTTGCGATGCGTTGTGCGCTTGTAGATCGGCTATTTTGGCTTTTTCTGAAATCTTTTGTAAGGTAGAAGTGAACGAACGTGGTTAAGTGTGTCTGTGAGTTTTATAAATATTAAACCAATGAAAAGTATTAACTTGCGCTTGTAACTAAATAATAACTTATTTTATTCCATTCCCTGAAAAGTTATGGTTTTGGACATACAAGGTTTCTACCCAACAGCATCGCATATCGTCTCTGTCGGGTGGAAACCTCATATGTCCAAAACTGTTACTTTTCCGGATTCAAATTCAAAAACATCAAAAGTAGCAGATCTACAAGCTCGAAACGTGGCGAGCGAGCTTGTAGATCTGCTACTTTTGATGCTCTTGTGTGACGCTGTGGCATGATCAAGTTGGCCGTTAATTTACGGAAAAACGCAAAAGGTTAGAATATGGAGATATGAGGTTTTTGCCCGACAGCGTCGATGTGCTAGATGTACTGTATGCTCTCAAACAACCACGTGCATGTCTGTCCGGCCAGGGTGTTGTTCGCATGGAAAGTGTTAAAGCATGCGTGCCGTGACAAACCAGTGTTTGTTGCACGCTGGTTGTGTTAGAAGTGTGCATCCGGACACACACACACACACACACACACACACACACACACACACACACACACACACACACACACACACACACACGAAAGCTTACCATGCATGGCATTCCCTGGTCTAAAGATACAAAGATGAACATTTACAAGCATGTACAAAGTGTCGCACGCGCACACACACACACACACACACACACACACACACACACACACACACGCACACACACGCACACACACACACACGCACACGCACGCGCACGCACACGCACAGTTGCACGCGCATTCACATTCCCTCTCAAAGGCGTACAGTATGGTGTTACAGTGCGTGAGTGACAGAGGGTCGAACAGCTTTGAAAGCTGGTGCTGGGAACCTTCTGTCCTTTAGCTGAGATCCTGCTAAGGCTGACATAACAGTAGTGTGGTGCTGAGGCTGCTTGCTTCACCCCGTCCTCCCCCCATCTCTCTCTCTCTCTCTCTCTCTCTCTCTCTCTCTCTCTCTCTCTCTCTCTCTCTCTCTCTCTCTCTCTCATTCTTTTAAATCCTTTCTTTCTCCATGTCTGTACCTGTCAAACACTGTGTTTGTTTCTCTTGCCGCGCAAACACTCTTCTTCTTCTTGTTGCTCTCTGCCTCCGTCCCTCTGCCTGTAGGGGTCTTATAGATCGGTGGTTCTCAAAGTGGGGTCCGGGGACCCCCCAGGGGCCGTTGAAGTGGGTTCCAGGGGGTCCCCAGCTAAATGAGTTAAAATAGCATCAAAATCTGTTAACCACCTTTAATTCTATAGACATAGGATGTTAAGCTTATATATTTGCTGTTTTCTAACAATCGCGATTTTTGTTGTTGTTGAAACAACACAAATCTTGTATGGGGGTCAGATGGGGGTCCGCGGCCAAATACATCTTATCAATTTGGGGGTCCTAGACATGAGACAAGTTTAAGAACCACTGATACATGTGTATACAGTAGATCTTGCATGTGAACGCTTCAAGCAATCTCATGCACGTGCACACACACACACACACACACACACACACACACACACACACACACACACACACACACACACACACACACACACACCCCCCGTGATTGTGCATGCCTCATTGCTATTTGCATTGATCTCTCTCTCTCTTTCTCTGCCTGTCTCTCTATCTCTCTCTCTTTGCCTCTCTCTCTTTGCCTCTCTCTCTCTCTCTCTCTCTCTCTCTCTCTCTCTCTCTCTCTCTCTCTCTCTCTCTCTCTCTCTCTCTCTCTCTCTCTCTCTCTCTCTCTCTCTCTCTCTCTCTCTCCGTGCTTGGCTAAGCCCTGTGTGTGTAACCAATGGAGTGTGTGAACTATAGAGGAGAGAGTTCCCCGCGGAGTTCTGCCACTGGGAGCACAGAGAGCGCAATTAGAGGCAGGCTTCATAGCGTTAATACGGCACCTTTTATCTGTGTCCAAATTACTCAGTTGGCTGAATGCAATAACGGCCTTTGTCCTGGTGACTCTGACGCAAAGATAACTTACTTTCTTTTCTCTCTTTCTCTCTCTCTCTGTTTGTCTTGTCCTCTGAATTCTGTTCCGTTGAAGTTTATGGATATGCGTGAGTTAATTGTGTAAATGGCCGTTATATGGTGCAGAGAGGTGCACGCCGAATATTTGACTGTACTGTATGTTGATTCTGATTGGACAATTTAATCTAAGGCAGTGGTTCTCAACCAGTGGTCTGGGGACCACCTGTGGTACCAGCCAGGGGGGTCCCCAGCAAAGTTAGTTAACATAGCGTCACAATCATTTTAACCACTTAGCTTTGGCTATTCAAAAATAGCAGATACACAAGCTCATAGCGCGGCACCGAGTGCCGCGCTATGAGCTTGTAGATTGAAAATTTGTGCAAATCTTTGAATATTTTTATTTTTTTTAAGCGAAACATTTTTAGCTCAAATCTTTGCTTCTGAGGGTCCCTCGCACAAAACGTGAAAAAGGTTGAAAACCAGTGATCTAAGGCATTTAGGCATTTATCTAGAGTCACAAGATCAGAGTAAAGCCCAATTCATACGGGGTGGCGTGCGGATGCAACGGCTTGTGAGCTTGTAGGTTGGCTATCTTCCAAACGCAACACTGAGCATAAATAAGGCTTATGTGGCTTGAACACTAGTCAACAAACAACAGGGTAAACGCTAAAGTAAATACAGTGCAAAGATAACAAATTCATTGCGACAATAACTGTGATAAATATCAAAACCATGCCATCTAAATAACATTCTTAGCGTCTTTGGACAAGCAAAAATAGTACACATCTACATAACATACAATATGTGAACAAGTAATCAACATACATCTAGATCAGGGGGTCTTCAACGTTTTTTTCAGGCCAAGGACCCCTTAGCTACTGTAAGAGAGAGATGAAGCAGGGACCCCCCACTACATATTGTATAACATTGTGTTGCAGAGTAAACTTTTTCATAGATTTCATAGATAGCTTCATAGACTGTTGAAGATAGTATATCTACTGTAGCCTCTGTCGAAAAATAGGCAACCAAGAAGTGATACAAGGGAGGAGGAGTGTTGGCGTAGGTGATGTTAGAGTCCTAGCCGGTTGAGTGTCTAAGCGGAAGTACCGGAATTTGGCGGGAAGTACCGCCCAAGGAAATGACGTTGACACTTTACAAATCTGTTAAAGGATCTACACCATGAATTAAAAAAATAAATAATAATCTAATATCATATTGTTTATGTCCCTCAAACGTTTTTTCAAAAGGTTTGAGCCTAAATCAAGCCTCAGATATACTCATTCCAACTAACTTCTCTCTGGCTTATAAAGCACTTTCACCTGCAATACCACATTGTCCTGATTTGCACGTGGCGCTATTGAGACAGTTTGTATGCATGTTATCTCCTGGTTCTGTGTGGAAAAAGTAAAAAAAAAAAGGGATTGTACCGCTAGTGACGTCACTTTCTGGGCCAAATCAGGTTGGCCTGTTTTGAGACCAATTTACATACAACCCCAGATATGCTGTGAAAGCCTGAGTGCTCAAACTGGGGTATTTTTTGGGGATAGAAGAGAGGTAGGGGAGACCAAAAACAAACAAAAAAGAAGGAAAAGTAAAAATTCATGGTGTAGTCCCTTTAACATTCACCGTGAATGAAACGAGTGTTGTGATTGGTCGAAAAATATCGTTTCCGAGGGGAAATACGTACTACGGAAGTCCCGCAAATGTATAGACACTCTCTGCATTAGGTTGTGACCAGGTTTGTCTCTTCTCTCTTCTATAAGGCTGGGAACGTGGCTAGTAGCTAGAGTCTGAAGAGGTGAGTTTTGAGACTGCAGTGTAAAACAGGCTGCAGTCCTGACTGAGAGGGGAGGTCATTCCACCGCTTGGGAGCAGAGTGCAGTATATGGTTCTGTAATGTCTGCTCTGATTATACCGCTTCACGAGAGCAATTTGTGTCGGACAGCTTCTAACGGCCATTCCGATCAGATGGGTTAATATACTAGTGACTCTGAAAGGACAGCGATAAACCTTTATTGATCCCGGTGGGGAAATGCAAGTGTCATATAGCAGCATGTACAGTAAGAATGAAACACTGGAGAGGTTCAGGTGAAGGTCATTACGCACCAGGAGCCACGCGAATGAACCATATACGAAAACGCATCGCGATTCAGTACAATTTTGAATACAGGACTTTTGCTTGCAACAGAGTGTTTCTGCGTTGTGGTATTGCTACTTTTACTGTATTTACTCTTTTTTTAAGACCTTTCTGTGATATACAGAGGTCTGTTTTTCTTTTCTTTTTATTTGCAAACAGCTAAAGCTATATCTACTTCTGGTGGTACTTTGGGGAAGGCCAGAGGTATTATTGTTTATCCTGAATCCTTTGCAGCAAAATGGGATTTATCTGTGATTTTTTAAATATATTTTTTCCATACAGTAGTGGGGGTCAGGCTTGGCCAGTGGCACAAAGGACCGCCCGGGTCGCTTTGTGGGGGTGACCGCGATTCTGATTGAACGCGTTTTGTAACGGCGATTCAATGGTCCTTTTTGAAGGATGTGCAGGCAGACATTGAACTGAAGGGAACCGTCGGCGCGGTGCCTTTCAGAATGCATTTTCCATTAGACTTTTTTTTTTCAATTCTCCCTTGAAAAAGAAAATAACGCAGCGACCAGAGTGACCCGATGACGTAATCACACTGTATCGGTTTGTTATGTACCGTAGCTCACAGGTTCTCAAACTTTTTCAAGTTCAAGGACCCTCCAAATTGATATGTATTTGGCCGCGGACCCCCATCTGAAAATGTTCTGTGCCAGGGACCCCGCAGAAGAGAAGATATGTGTTCAAAAAAATTATTCCAAACATTTTCAAAAGTTTTCTAAAATGTTAATAAAATAGCAGATGTACAAGTGACGCGCTGCAAGCTTGTACATCTGCTATTTATGAATAGCCAACGTATAAATCGATAAAGTGGTCAAAGTCACTTTGATGCTGTATTAACAAATTTTGCTGCGGACCCCCTGAACACCCCCCCCCCCCCCAAAGGACTTTGAGAACCAATGCTGTATAGCTCACGGGTTCTCAACGTATTTCAACGTAACGTTAAGTATTGGGCGCTGCAATTTTTTTCGTCAAATTGTTCAGATTCTAGTCAATGCTGGAACGCATCTGTGTCATTTTAGATTTTTGCTATAGCCACTATTTTATACTTTGGCTATTAAAAAAATAGAAGATCTACAAGCTCATAGCGCGGCACCGAGTGCCGCGCTATGAGCTTGTAGATCTGCTATTTTGGAATAATCATGAACATTTTTGCTAATGTTTGAATATCAATTTTTTAAAGCGAACATCTGTAACTCAAATCTTTGCTTCCGGGGGGGTCCCTGGAACAAAATATTTTGAGATGGGGGTCCTTGATATGAAAAAGATTGAGAACCACTCATATTATAGCAACATACAGTACGGTTTTCAGAAAACTGATTTAGAAGACATTTGTAGATGTGTTCCAGGATTGAATGGCTTAAAGGTTCTATGACATTCATTTTCACTTTTTTCTTTTTTTTAATTTTTTTGGGGGGTTTTATGACCTCAATTACACACAAAAAACTTGAACTTTGAACATTACGTGGATTTTCTGTGGTCTGGGGTTTTGAATAATTAGGCTGAAAAGTAATCTGAGCTTGGCCCTTCGGCAGTGAGGTCACAGCTGATTAATCCCGCCCACTCTCCTCCTCGTCCCTCCCCTCTCCTCTCCTTTGGGGGGGGGGGGGGGGGGGGGGGGGGCGGAGCAGAGGCGATGATTGACAGGCAAAATCCCTCACCAGCAACACCCGCAGGCAAAGATTTCTTTTTTCATTGCAGTTGAAAAGGCTTTAGAAATGTGAGAGAAAAACACCTGCCATGGATCAATGGAGTGGAATTTTTTGTTAAAACTTTCTATACACGTTTGAAGGACCATGACAAAGACTTTTAATGTGTGGTAAAACTGAACGTCATGAAACCTTTAACCAATCTCTTTGGTGTTTGTGTGGGCAGTAGAGATCTCTTTTTTTTTTTTGTATGACAGTCATACCTTCTGGGGTTTATTCAATAAAGCCCATTTTTTTGGCAGCCGCAGAGCAGCAAATGGACAAATGGCTCTCCTTAATCAATCACTTTCCATTCCACTATCGTTTTCATGTCCAGTTTTTTAATCTTTTCTCCATCACGATGCCATGCACCGTAAAATCCCAAGTGTTCATTTAACTCTGGAAAAGTGTGAAATTGGACACTTTGCTGGTACATTTCGACACTTTCGTGGTTAAATTGACATTCAGGATTTTGCTGTGTATCTGTGGCACAGATGGCTGCTACAGAAGGGTGTGTGTGTGTGTGTGTGTGTGTGTGTGTGTGTGTGTGTGTGTGTGTGTGTGTGTGTGTGTGTGTGTGTGTGTGTGTGTGTGTGTGTGTGTGTGTGTGTGTGTGTGTGTGTGTGTGTGTGTGTGTGTGTGTGTGTTTGTTTCATATTCTCTGTACAGTATACACACACACACACACACACACACACACACTCCCCTTGGGAAACTCTTAAAGATTTAGTGATTATTTCTGCACTGGCTCCATGAATAAGAGACAATAAAACAGTGCAATTTGCTGAGCATCACTTTTGCCGCTATAGGAGCATTATGTTTGACAAAGGTTTTGGGTAACTCATCTAGTAGAGTGTGTAAGTGATGGGAACCTATACACCAGCACACATTAAAGGAGTAGTTCACCAAAAACACGACTTATTTTCTATCAGTTACACACCCCATGAAGCCTTGAATTCATGGAGATTTGTTTCGTTTTTTTGTCACATTCCGAAGCCAATAAATTGATGACCGGCGGAGTCTCCGGTACTGTGTCTCCTACTGACCAGCCACCCGGTCATCACATTATTGGCTTAGGAATGTAACAAAAACAAAACAATCTCCATGAAACCTTTCATGGTGTAATTGAAAGAAAATAAGTCATTGTTTGGGTGAACTACTCATTTAAAGGTCCAATTAAGGTTATATTTAACAGAATGACCTACGAACAAAAGTAGTTAATCTAAAACTGGTATGTGCAAGCAATGACCTTTTCTCTCCTTGCCTCCTCTCCTCCCTTCCTTCTCCTCACTTGCCTCCTCTCCTCTGACCCCACCCTCTCCTCACTTATCTCCTCCTCTCCTCTCCTCTCCTCTCCTCTCCTCTCCTCTCCTCTCCTCTCCTCTCCTCTCCTCTCCTCTCCTCTCCTCTCCTCACCTCTCACCCTCTCCTCACCTCTCACCCTCTCCTCTCCTCTCCTCTCCTCTCCTCTCCTCTCCTCTCCTCTCCTCTCCTCTCCTCTCCTCTCCTCTCACCCTCTCCTCTCCTCTCATCCTCTCCTCTCCTCTCCTCTCCTCACCTCTCACCCTCTCCTCTCCTCACCTCTCACCCTCTCCTCTCCTCTCCTCTCCTCTCCTCTCCTCTCCTCTCCTCTCCTCTCCTCTCCTCTCCTCTCCTCCCTGCCACTCTCACAAAGAGAGTGGGCTAATGAATGTGGAAAATTAAAATACCACTTTGATGAACTCTGTTACTCAATTAGTGCAATTCATTTTCCTGTGGCGCCGCAGACTAAAATGGAGTCACGGATGACTGAGTCACTTTGGCCGCCGTTTCACTGGCTTATTTTAATTTAACCGGCCGCCTGTGAATGCACGGTGTGTGCGTGTGTGTGCGTGTGTGTGCGTGTGTGTGTAAGAGAGCGTCTGAGTGTGCATGCATGTGTGTGAGTATGAGTGTGCGTGCATTTGTGTGTGTATTGGTGGGGGTGCACATGAATTCAAGCCGTGTGCTCATGTTTTCATATGTACAGTATGGGTGCATGGGTGCATGACACAGGGCACGAGAGAGAGTGTGTGTGTGTGTGTGTGTGTGTGCGTGCGTGCAAGTGCGTTTCATTTTATTCTCGAGTTTCAAAAGAAATTATGTTCTTTTTTTTCTCATTCACTGCGCAAGAGTAGTTTTAACCTTATCTTTTCAGAACTAATACTGTTCACGTCTGATTGAGCCCACACTGAATTACACTTTTTTTTCCCAAACTATGAAAAGACCAGGGCTGTGTTGAACATGTTTTTCTACGAGAACAGAATGGAGGAGAAGAGAAGAGAATTTAAAGGAGCAGTGTTTTGGCATGCCCTATGTTCCCTCAGGAGACTGTTTATTATTGAAGGAAACAGCACTTATGATGAGACGAGCATATCGTCGCTGTCGGCGGGGAAACCTTGTATGTACAAAAAAAACTTGACTTTCCAGGAAATGTAGTTATTATTTGGTCACAAGATCTTGTTAATATTTTCCATTGGTTAAATATTTGTAAAACCCAGAGAAACACATTCAACCTGGCATCCCATTTTGGGCATGTCATTATAGGCAAACATGTACAGCATTTTTCAAAAATAGCAGAGATGGCAGACCTACAAGCACACATTAAGTCACCATGCAACATGACGTGAGCTTGTAGATCGGCTATTTTGTTTTGCTACTTTTACGCGACACTGTCATTATCAATTCATGAAAAAAAATAACAAAAAAGTTGAAATATGATACAAGGTTTCTCCCCGACAGCAACAAATAAATGAGTTGCAGACAATATTAAACACAAGATGGGGTCTAATAATGAGGTGGCTTCCCCCGTGGATGTCTGACTTCATCAACATCAACAAAATACCCAAATGCGGAGGAACGGTGGGGGCAGTGGATCCCAGATTATGAATTCACAAAATAACCACAAAATGTGTGAAAAGTATTCCTTGGCCTACTGGCAGCGAGCGCACTCTTCTAGACACATGCATTACAGCAGCCATATTAGATAGACATTGGGCCTCTCCCTTTCTGCCTTCACAGGTGTTACCAATGATGCTAATTAAGGTTGTGTTCTATTGTGGTCAGACAGAGTCAGGGTGATATTGTGCTTGTTGGCTCGCTGGAAACCCTCTGCTACACCAGTGGGTCTCAAAGTGTGGTCCTGGTTCCCTCATGGTTCCTTGAGGGGGTTCCAAATGGACCCTTACGGGTGTGTAACTCTGAGAGTTATGGGGGTGCTTGAAATGAAAAGGTTTGAGAACCACTGTGCTACACTAAATGGAACACAGAGCCTTCATTAGTATCATTGGCAACACCTGTAGGAAGTAAGGAAGCGGCCCAATCTCTTAGCCCAAGATGGCTGCTGTGCATAGAACCTACAGTTCTCATTCGCCATGACTCATTTCAGTCATTTGCATTCCATAGAAGTCAGAATGTCTTCAATGGAACATGAACATGAAGCATGTTAAGATTAAAAGAGTATTTGGAGTGGTCAAACTAGCAATAGAATGCATGTTCAGAAGCATCTGCCGTAAAAACCCTTATGGTCTGGGATATTTAATCAAAAGAAAAAGTTAAAGCCTCAATCTGCAATTTCTTCAACTGGTTGACTGTACTGTATGTAGAACAAGCAGGAACAGGTTTACGATGATAATACCAAAACATCGTCATTTTACATATTATGCTAATTGTTTAGGAAACGGAGCGTTAGTGTGGGCCGTTTCTTTCGTGCTGCTTCACAAGTCATAAATCAGGACTTAGCTAACAAAACAATTCAGTCGTGATATTTTATTGAGCTCTAATCCCTGTAGACGTCTCGGTCCTTATAGGCGCCAAAAGACGGGACCAAGAAAATAACAACCAAGATCACGGGGTCTAAATAAACGTTATCACATCGTTGGCAGAGTTGGCCCCGGGGGCTCCTGCCATCCCTTAGCGCTTTGGTCTTGTCTTTGCTCCTTATGAAAAGGCTGCCTGTTACCATAAGGTCACCCGCCTGGGGGGCAGGGTCCCGCCGTGAGCCGTTGGGCCGAAGGGAGGGCCGCCGCGGTATGGTATTACATGCCTGCGACGGAGTCTGTCTCTCTCTCTGCCAAGGTGCCCTTGAGCAAAGACGGCTGAACCTCGCAGGGTGGTGCTCGCTCCCGTCGGGGCAGCTCCGCGGGCGGTCCGACGCCGTCCAAGCGAGTTGGTTTATGAAAGCCTCATTAGCGATGCAGCGGCGAGGCGTGTTGATCCGCCGTCAAGGAAATGTTACGACAAAACTGGTTTCTCTAAGCTTCTAGTAGAATGGCTGTTATGTTGCAGAGGCCATCGAGTGTATAAGTGACGATGCAAATTAGAACATAATAACAAGTAGCACTTGTTATTATGTTCTAATTTGCAGAACAAGCGTGAGTGTCACGCACGGAAAATAACAGATCTACAAGCTCACAGCGCACAACTATAAGTATAAATCAGGCATAGCTTCAACCCTGAAGGTTGAAGTTATTAATTACTGGTAAGTAAGTAATAACTTCACCCCTAAACCTAACCTCTAAATGCCTACTCCTAACCCTAAACCCAACCTGAATCTTGTTTTAATTGTAAGCCTGCAGTAACTCTAAAAATAAAAGTCATTTTTAGCCATAAAACAGGAAAATGGTCCTCACAACGTCTATTTCTCAAATTATTCTATGCTTGTGGGGACACTTGACCCTCACAAGTAAAGTAACAGACACACACACACACACACGCACGCGTTCTCTCTCTCTCTCTCTCATAGTGCGGTTGCGTTCTCCACTCTGAGCTCTTCGGCGCATGGGTTGCGTTGCAGCGACAGGCTCCTCCCACCCTCCCTCCCTCCTCAGACCTGTTACCATGTTACCATGCCACCATCACACGTCAGTGTGGCTGGCATGCGGGCTGGTGGACAGGCGGGCGCGCGGCATGGTGCCCGCAGATGGCAGGGCGGTCAGAACAGGCTGCGAGAACGCTGCCCCGCGCCGCGCCGCTCCACACACACACACAAACACGCGGGAGTCGCGGGAGCCTGCTCGCGGAAGGCCAGCATGCACAAACACGTGCATGCACGCATAAATACAGTGCATGCCACACTCAAGCCTATTTAGGCCATTTAACACTCTCTAGTTTGAAAATTAGACTACTACACTGTCCCTGTACTTTTGATCAGAGTCATGTATACATTATGTGGTATTTATTTATTTAGTTTATTATTTTGGTATGTTGGCACTCGAAACATTGTGTTCTTTAAAATGTGTCTGAATAACCCCGTAATGGATGGGTTGTGCCAGACACCAATGATTCATTCATACAGTATGTGCACACACTCGCGCGAACACACACGCACACGCGCACACACACACACACACACACACACACACACACACACACACACACACACTCACACGCACACGCACACACACAGAGTAGAGAACTACTACTCACTATGTTGTGGAGTGGGGATTAGGGCCAGGCAATTAACCAAACATTTATTGAAACTGATATTTAAAACCATTAGCCAATTAATCTCGCTCATGGAACGTTAATTGAATAATCGAAAAGCTGTTTGTTTTTAAATATATTTTTTATTTTTTATATATCAGCGAATCAACTAAATCGATTAGTTTGATTAACCACTTAACTCTGTATTACACTTTGTTGTACAATAGCGGCATACAAAGATAGTGGAAAATAGGCGATCTGCAAGCTCTGCAACCTGTTGTGAACTTGTAGATCGTTTTTTTGCACCATTTGTCTTTAATACGGTCACAGACATATACGGTCTTGAGCAATGGTTCCCAAACCTTTTTAGCTAGAGACCCAAAAGGGGAATTTGAAGTCTCCCCGGAACCCAAACTTTTGAAAATGGCTGATCTACAAGCTCACAACTTGTCGTGAGCTTGTAGATCTGCTAATTTCACTAGTCTCCTTAAAAGTTTCTTTTTTTCCACGCAGGAAGTTCTTTTGAAAAAACATTTTCAACATTTATCTCTGAATCTTTTTTATTTTACTTATTTTTTTCTCATTAATGTTTTTAAATGATTTTAAAAAAAATTTAGGGAAAGAAAAAAACGTACTCCCGACACATAAAACGTGTCCGCGACCCACAAATGGGTCCCGACCCAGTGTTTGGGCTGGTTTTGAACCCCTGTTAACAGCGGCACGACAACAATAGGCCATTGAACTCCAATAAATAACCAATGGCGATTTGAGTGACAGGTGGGCACCGGGCCGTGCCAACCGTGGCCCCTGTGGTTCTGGCACGCGGTGGTGACAGTCGTCCTGCTGCACCGACAAGCTGCTCCCACTGGCACCGCACGGAGCCATGTGCAATACCCTCACTGTCGGGGCAGAAACCCCTCTTTTTTTATCCAATTTTAATGTAGGATTGTGAAAGTCATGGTGGCGCTGTACGTTTTAGCCTACAACTCATGAGCCGTAGGTTTGCTACAGTACTACTCAGTGGTGGAAAGTAACTAAGTACATTTACTTAAGTACTGTTCTTTTTTTTTAGGTATTTTTACTTTACTTGAGTATTTCCAATTTCCAATACTTTTACTTCTACTCCACTACATCTCAGAGGCAAATATTGTACTTTTACTCCACTGCAATTATTTGAAAACTTAAATTATTATATTATAAAACATACATTAGCCATTTTAGCCCTATTTTATACATAGGCTATTTGAAAATATTTGATCTACAAGCTCACAACGCGTTGTGAGCTTGTAGATCTGCTAATTTCAAACATTTAAGTACTTTAACTTTTGGTACTTTAAGTACATTTTGATGCTAATCCTTTTGTACTTTTACTCAAGTAAATTTTGAATTCTGGACTTTTACTTGAAACAGAGTATTTCTATATTGCAGTATTGGTACTT
>NC_137626.1:29595588-29630588 GCF_963280865.1 Gymnoscopelus braueri | reverse complement strand
CACCTGTTGTAGCTGCAGAGCTGCCTCGCCACACTTAAAACCAAATGACACTGCGACCATGAATATGCAAATTATGCATTTACATAATCGTTGTTGATGATGTCAACTAATTAACGCGTCCCATAATCGTTTTACACCACTTCGCTTGGGGCAATTACTTTGCTTATTGGTGTCTCTCTCTGCCTCTCTCTCTCTCTCTGTCTCTCTTTCCTCTGTCTGCAGTGATGTTAATTGCTTCCAGTCTCATGGACAGAAACCTATTGAAGTGAAGAGCGGAGATGGTGGAATTGGAGAGAGGTGTGGGACGATAGACCCTCTCTCTCTCTCTCTCTCTCTCTCTCTCTCTCTCTCTCTCTCTCTCTGGATAGATAGAGATGGTGGAATTGGAGGGAGGTGTGGGATGATAGACCCTCTCTCTCTCTCTCTCTTTCTGTGTGTCTAGATAGTTTAATGCGGGGAAGACGATCGGAGCAGTTAGAGTACTTTACTTTTGCTTGTTTGCAGTTTGAAACAGTCTGGCTGACGATGCTGTCAGAGCGTGTCAGCATCTGTCAGAGCGTGTCTATAGGGCGGGACTTCCGTCGGGAGTACTTCCTCTAGGAAACAGTTTTTTTTCGACCAATCACAACATGGGTTTCATGCACAGGGAATGTATTCCAGCACTTCCGACAACAGTTAGCATGGGTTTAGGGTGAGGTTTAGGGGTTAAGGAGAGAGTTACTTTTAGGGATGATTTTGGATGTCCTCTCGAGTGTAGCAGGACACGTGTGTTTTCTCAAGTGTGTTTTCTCAAGTGTGCGAGTGTGTGTGTGTGTGCGTGTACATGTCTATATCTGTGTGAGTGTGTGTGTGAGTGACTCTCAGGGTAATGGCCTATGGCAGGTAGAAAGGTGATAGATTGCCTGATTAGTGCTCTGGCAAGGGCTCTCCTACAGATGGACTGTTAGCTGTGGACAGCTGGCCCCTACACACACACACACACACACACACACACACACACACACACACACACACACACACACACACACACACACACACTCACACTCACACTCACACATATATCTTATATCGTCTCTGTCGGGTGGAAAGAAACCTTGTGTGTTCAAAGCTGTTACTTTTCACTTTCACTTAATTTTTTTTCTCAAAAAATAGCAGATCCACAAGCTCACAACATGTCACGGTGGGACACATTGTGAGCTTGTTGAGCGGCTATAACTTTGCTGCTTTTGTGTGACACTGTAGTGTGACGGAGGAGGGGTATGAAGGACGGAATTAATTTACGAGAATACACAAGAGGTTGAAATATGGAGATGGATGATTGGAGGTAGAGATACAGGTTTAAGTTCATACAAACGGACACACACACACACACGCACGCACGCACACACACACACACACACACACACACAGACACAGACACAGACACACACACACACACACACACACACACACACACACACACACACACACACAGGGGCAGACACATACTGTACTGGCACGCCCACTCATACACACACATGAGTGCACTTGGACAGCTGGTCAAGCAAAATGAAGTGAGATAGAAAAATAACATGACACGCACGCACACATGCACAGATTGCACACACACACACACACACACACACACACACACACACACACACACACACACACACACACACACACACACACACACACACACACACACACACACACACACACACACACACACACACACACACACACACACGTTTCGCTATACCTCCCGTCAGCTCTCCTCTCTCTCTCTCGTTCTGTTTGTCTCTGCTCGTTAGTCATTGTAATTAGCAGGGAAGGGGAACAGTCTAACAGATTAGCTGTTGTTTACATACTCACACACACACACACACACACACACACACACACACACACACACACACACACACACACACACACACACACACACACACACACACACACACACACACACATGCACACACACATCTCCTCTATCACTTTGTTGAGGATTTAGACATGACTCTTTACACAAAAACAAGATAGACAGACAGATAGCCTGACATCAGACAGATTATTTTGTAGTATGTATAGACCTTAAGTCTAATAATTGATTGTTAATAGAATATGAAGCCCTAATTTGCGGTATGCAACAGTACAGGCAACAACAACACGTTTACCTTCTGTTCATGTCATTTGACATCATGGAAAGTGAAAAACAAATCATTTTATGTAACTAAAATGAATCTCACTCGATGCACCGAAACAAAGACATACTGTAGCTTTATTAATAATATATTATCTTATTTGATCTTTTCATAATCTTTCGCTTGCTTTTGCCAATGTTTACGTCGCATCTGCATCTTCCGACCTGTAGAATGTTGACAAGCCCACTGTGGTTCCCAGTTCAAGGCAAGAAAAAAAACGAATGTATATTTTTTTGTGCCATTTCCGAAATCATCTTTGAGGGTTTGGAAGCAAATAAAGATTCCAAACCCCAAAGGTAACGGGGGTAGCAGAGGGGTAACATAGTTATGGGAGTCTTTGGAATTAAATTAAGTTCGAGAACCACTACTATAGGCCATTGGTTCTCAAAGTGGGGTCTGGGGACCCCCAGGGGTCCTGGGGCGGGGGTAATAGGGGGTCCCCAGCTAGGGGGATATACAAGCTCATAGCGCGGCACCGAGTGCCGCGCTATGAGCTTGTATATCTGCTATTTTTTTTTAAATTCCTGGCACCAAATATTTTTGAGATGGGGGGGTGGGGGGGAAGGGGGTCCGCAGCCAAATACATATCATTTTGGGGGTCCTTGACTTGAAAAAGTTTGAGAACCACTGCTACCCCAAAGAACCGCTGAAGAACCATCATTTTGTGTGTGTGTCATTCTCTGACATGACCTGCTTACAGATATTCAGAGCTACTGTATATAGGCCGCTTAAAGTGTGAATAAGTGTTTCTGTTATCTTCGCAGCTTTGACCTGGGTTTGTGTTGACACCGGCTTCTAGTCGGCGCCGGCGCATTCCTTTCGGGGCTTTGCAGACAACAAACAAACAGACAAAACAAAACAACCCATATTTCTTGTAGCGCCACGGGACGTAATATCTAATTAATGACGGTGCCGAAATGCTGAGGCACACTTTATTAGAGAAATAAAGAAGTTTAATAATAAAACAAGGAGAGATGGAGATTGAAAATCTCGCCGTCGGACTCGGAGAGAGAGAGAGGGGACCGAAATTAAGGTCGGTCGGCCCCGAGCGGTCAAAATGTAATTGCTTCTCTCCTTCCCCCCAAAAAAATAAAACAACAGAAGCGAGGCACTTCTTGGGGCAATGAATGTGTGTGTGTGTGTGTGTGTGTGTGTGTGCGTGTGTACTCGGTAAACGTTGCACGATTAGCAGCTGAAAGGAGCCACCTAGACGCCACTCTGTTTCCAGAAGTTAATTTCACAGCGGGTTCGCCAACCTTTTCTAGATCAGGGCCCATTTGGTTCGTGGCCCACCCATCCGATCACGACAGCCGATCGGAGTGGTCAGATGGGTTAGGGTTGCGTGCATGTTCAGAGCGTGTTTGATTTTGATGATCAATCAATCGATTGTGTTCCGGCTTGGATCTAAAGTAGTATACTTTAAGTTCCAATTCATCTGTGTCGCAAAGAAAATGGGGTTAGGGTTATTTCTTTAATAAATATCTTTATTAAGAATTGTGAATACAATCTTAGTGTTTTGACCATTATTTGGGGGCCCACTTGCAGTATCCTCACGGCCCACTAGTGGGCCCTAGCCCACAGGTTGGGAATCACTTTAACCCATTAAGACCTGAGGCCGATTCTACAAATGTCTCCTGAATCCTAACAGTTTTCTGAAACGCTTACAGTATGTTGCTATAATATCAGTGGTTCTCAAACATTTTCATGTCAAGGACCCCCAAAATTATATGTATTTGGCCGCGGAACCCCATCTCAAAATATTTAGTTCCAGGGACCCCCCAGAAGCAAAGATTTGAGTTACAAATGTTCGCTTTAAAAAATATATACATTCAAAAATTTGCACAGAATTCATATTTCGAAAATAGCAGATCTACAAGCTCATAGTGCGGCACTCGGTGCCGCGCTATGAGCTTGTAGATCTGCTATTTTTGAATAGCCAAAGTATAAAATAATGGTTTAATTGGTTAAAATCTAAAATGACAGATGCGTTCCCGGTATTAATGGGTTAATATCAGGTGCGCACCGGGGGGGCAGCTGCAACAAGCTGACGCAACGCTAAAGCTTGTTGCGCGCGGTGTTGTCCTCTCAATAAATTACCCAGTGGAGCCCAGACAGGCGGACAGGAACACCCCCCCCCCCCCCCACCAATCCCATACCCCCCGCCCCCCCCCCCCCCCCCCCCCCCCGGGACTCCTGTCCAATCACACTGTGCCTGCTCCCTCGGATCCCCGGCATCCGATAGGCTCCCCCGCGGGGCGTTCGTCTGGTGCCATGCTAATGTTGTGTGTGTAGTGTGCTTATTCAGGCTCTAAGTAATATCATTTGTATCATCGCTCTTCTTCCCATTTCCTGACCCCTCTCCCCTCTCTCTCTCTCTCTCTCTCTCTCACACACACAAGCACACGCACACGCACACACACATATACACACACACACACACACACACACACACAAACACACAGACATGCATTAAAGTTTCTCAGTCGCCAAGACTGATTGTCTTTTGTATTCCATAGAAGCCAGCATGTCTTCTATGAAAGCATGTTGCACAGCGAAAATAGCCGATCTACAAGCTCTCAATGCGTCTACGACGCATTGAGAGCTTGTAGATCGTCTATTTTCGGTTAATATTTTCAAAGATTGGAGCATTTGAAGTGGTGAAACTAGCAACATTTTTAGAAGCATTTTCCATAAAACCCTAATGGTCTCTGATATGTCATAAAAATCAAAGGTTAAAGCCTCAATCTGTGATTTCTTCACCTGGTTGGCAGTATGTAGAACAGCAGGGACAATATTTCTAAAACATAATCAAGATTAATTTTACATATTGTGTAAATTGTTTAAGAAACGGTGCTAGTGTGAGGAGGGCTCCTTTCACACTGTTTCATAAATCACATAATAAGACTTGACACATTCTTTCAGTGTGAGATTTTATTTTGCTTTAATCCATGCAGTGTCAACTGAACACTATAAACAATTGAGTTAAAACACATAAGTATTTTGTCAAAGAACATTTCAAATGGGCAATATGACATATTTAGAACCACAATACCTCCAAGTAAGCTGTTCTAATATTTTATTATGGTGTTATCATTTTATTATCAGTGATTCAAGTGACTGCAGGGTTCATAGTCTACCTCACCCCTTGTGGTTTCATAAAACTATTGTAATGTTTAACATACTGACCTCTGCTAACTATCATATAACATGTCATACTTTATAATGTCATAAAGACATGCATTAAACTTGTTGATTCTATATAGTAAAAAGTACAGTACAGTTAAGTACAATTTTAAAAGTATCATAATAGTCTGATACATTTTATAGTAAAGTATCTTGATTCCTCAACATGATTATTACTGAGATAATTACATTTTTAGATGAATCCCCTAATATTAATTACCATTACCTTTACAACATTCAAATAATCCTGTTATTGTTGGCATTAGTACTATTACTGATATTATTGATACTACATCATCATCATCATCATCATGTTTAACTACATTGTTCCAGAGTTACACTGACCTTCCATGGTAACATCTTCAGAGGGAGAGTACCAATAATGCCAATGAATGGAAAGAGTGTGTCAGTGAAAGAGTGTGTGTAGGTGTGTATGTGTGTGTTAGTATCAGGATCAGAGAATGACAGCGTTCCTTTGTTCCAGTCCAGCTGGACTCTGATCTTCTTGGGGTTCTGCTTCACTGAGAGAACCGTGGATGACCCTGGTGATAAGAACGCTCTGTATTTACCTTCATGTAACCATATGCCCCAGTCTTGACCCATGTTTCCCTTCCTCTGGTAAGACTCTGCTAACACACCCAGTGACCAGTGTGTATTGTCTCCAACCTCAACATCCCAGCTGTGAGTCCCAGAGTTAAAGCCCTCCGAACCCAGGACACGGGGCAAACGGTCAAACCTCTCTGGGTTGTCAGGAAGCTGCTGTTTCTCTCCACATCTCACACTGGTCAGATCATCAGACAGAATGAGTTCTGGAAAGGCAGTGTTGGGGTCCAGAATGACAGGAGTGTAGGAGACAATGTCCTTCATCTTTTCCCAGACTCTGAAGGTCAGGTTACTCAGGTGTTTGGCCTCGTCTATCAGTGCTCCTGAGACCGGCTGTGGATCCTGCAGTGTGAACTGGACTCTTTCCACAGTGGTCTTGTAGTTCTGCAGGAATGAGATGGGTTCAGCTCTCAGCTCCTCCTCTATGGCTCTGATTGTGTCTGAAAGGGTTGATATCTCTCTGTTCAGACCCTCAATCTTCTCCTTCATCATCTGACTCTTCTGCTGCTCTTCCTCCCTCAGTGCAGTGATCTTGGCCTCCTCTTCCTCTTGTAGAAACTGATGAAGCTTCTTAAACTGTTCCTTCATCTGCATCTCTGTGTGCCGGGCCCGGACCTTAATGTGTTCTGCAGTTTGGTCACAGTTTGTTTTAACTTTATTGAAGACCTCCAGTTTCTCCCGTAAAGGCTTCAGTGATTTCTGGACTTCCTCCTTGTGATCCAGGGCAGCTTCATCGATGGGCCTGAACCTGTGTTTGATGTGTTTTTTAGAATCTCGACACACAGAACAAGCTGGTTGTTGACATTCCAGACAGAACAGTTTGAGTTTCCCATTATGCAGACTGCAGCGAACCTCAGTGTTGACCTCAGACCCTGTTGAAGCTCTCTGATGTCTCTCCTGTAAGAAGGCCTCACACAGGTTCTTCAGAGCCAGGTTACAAGGAGGATCGATTGAATGTCTCTTCATACAAACTGGACATTCCTTTATTTCCTTCTTTCTCCACCATTCCTGCAGACAGGCTTTACAGAAGCTGTGGCTACATGACAGGAGAACAGGATCTTTAAAGATGTCACAACACACAGGACATGAATAATCCTCTTCTGGGCGAGATGCGTTGGAAGCCATTTTGTCCCGGAGTGTAGCTACAAATACTCTGCTCGAGACAGGAAATCAGCCAGTCAGTGGTGGTAGCACTCCCTCTTCTAGAATATTCTAATGAAGTTTACTTTCACTGTGAAAGTGGTTCTTGTTTAAGTCCATTCAGCTGGTCTGAGTCTCTCCTGTAGCTGTGGAAAGACAGTCTGTCGTCCTAACTCGGAGTTGTGTGTTTGATCTGAAGGTGAATCTTATCGTTTCGCATGAGTCTGCCAAGAGGTGGAGCTTTGACGCACCTGTTGCGCAAAGTTCTCACACACACACACACACACACACACACACACACACACACACACACACACACACACACACACACACACACACACACACACACACACACACACACATACCACAATACCTCCAAGTAAGCTGTTCTAATATCTTATTATGGTGTTATCATTTTATTATCAGTGATTCAAGTGACTGCAGGGTTCATAGTCTACCTCAGCCCTTGTGGTTTCATAGAACTATTGTAATGATTAACATACTGACCTCTACTAACCATCATATAACATGTCATACTTTATAATGTAATAAAGACATTCATTAAACTTGTTGATTCTATTTTAGAAATAGTGTACAAAGTACAGTACAGTTTCAGTCGTGATATTTTATTTTGCTTTAATCCATGCACATACACACACAGTATAGTTTGTATTGCTATACTTGTGAGGGCAGAAACAGTTTTGGATGGTGATTTTATTAATCTAATTTCATATCCTTTCTTCTTTCTTTTTTTCTTCCCCTAAACCTAAGGCTGAAAATAGCCACACACACACACACACACACACACACACACACACACACACACACACACACACACACACACACACACACACACACACACACACACACACACACACACACACACACACACACACACACACACACACACACACACACACACACACACACACACACACACACACTCCATCAGGCTAATCAGGAAGAGAAGGGGGTTGGGTTTACTAAGCAGGATGGTAATGGCATTTTAAGAGCAGGGAAGCCACTCCCATTACTTATCATAATGAAAAGTGAATACACACACCTGCACCCTGAGTGCAAGATGTTGCTGTCAGGCAGAAGAACCCTTGTCTCTCCTTATCTCATGTTGTTTTTTTGTAAATCAATACCCCACTTTGTCATTCAAAAGTATTATTCATTCTAAAATAGCAAACATAGCAGATCTACAAGCTCACAACGCGTCACAATGTGACAGGTGAGCGTGTAGATTTTTCTAAAACTGTTGGAAGTGGTCTGTGGGTTTTTATACATATTGAAACAATGAAAAGTAATTTTCAACAAGAGCTTGTGACTAAATATCAATTATATTTTGAGTATTAAGTTTGAGAACTACTGCTGTAGCTGACTCTCCACACAGCTAAGGAGTAATTCACCCAAAAATGACACATTTTTCAAGAACCACATAATATTTATCCCCAGTATGATCGATCCCCTGATGGTTGCTAATCACGGAGGAAATCTCTGTGCTTCGGTGGGGAAAAAAATGTCATTTTTACCTCCCGTTCTCTTGTTATACCCAGTTGAAAATATCATGTTTTGCCAAACATACATAGTAAAACACAGGAGCCGAGATACAAAATGTTAAAGTAATAAATTAACCACGAAGCAGTAAATCTTCGGATCACGTTATCTTGGGTGCTGGACGTGTCCCCCCCCCCCCCCCCCCCCCAAAAAAAAAGAAATAAAAAAAGTTACGGACATATCCGTCAATGGCGGTGAACGGGTGGATTTTAAATGACAGAGATGTCCGTCAATGGCAGTGAATGTGTTAATTCTTGCCACCGTAGTGCTGTTGACACAGAATGCTGCATCAAAGCCTTGCGAGTCATGACTGACATGTTGAAATAACACCCAGTGTCTCTGAGGGAGTATATATACCAAGACGTGCACCGCAACTACACAAAAATACCCAGCGTTAGTGTAACTCAGTGGATGGACACGTAAAGGGATTTTTTTTGCAGTGTGTGTAGCCTTTTGTGTTTCCAATCAGAACGGTGACGGACAGTTTTGGCGTAAACAAAGTTTGGAAACGGGTGAAAGTGCCAGATCCCACTGAGATGGATAGAGCAGGCTTTTCTCTTCTCTGTCTCTGACATTTTTCACTTTCACTTTCTTTTCTTTTCTCTTCTTTGTTAGATTGTCTGTTTTGGGTTCTCTGGCATCCCTGTGTTATAGTGTGGACACATATATAGGCACAAGCACTCTCTGTCTCTGTCTCTCTATCTCCAGTGGTGGAAAGAGTACTCAAATGCTTTACTTAAGTAAAAGTACCAATACTGCAACTGAAGTTTTCAAATAATTGCAGTGGAGTAAAAGTGCAATATCTGCCTCTGAGATGTAGTGGAGTAGAAGTAAAAGTATTGGAAATTGGAAATACGCAAGTACAGTACAATTACCTCAACAGTATAAGTAAATGTGCTTAGTTACTTTCCACCACTGTCTATCTCTATCTCTCTGTCTCTGTATGTCTCTTTTTCTCTCTCTTTCCATCATTATCTGTCTGTCTCTCTCTCTCTCTCTCTCTCTCTCTCTCTCTCTCTCTCTCTCTCTCTCTCTCTCTCTCTCTCTCTCTCTCTCTCTCTCAAATACATTGTTTTTGGCTGGACTGCCAGGCCCATGTTATTAGGCTTGTGTGGGGGTGTTGTTGTGATGTTGTCTCAGCAGCATCTTCATCAGGCACAGAATGGCCGTCAGACTGTGTAGCCGGTTGCTAAGCACCGTGCACTGAGTGACAGGTATAGCTTTCTCGTCACGCCAGCAAACCTGTCATGAATTTGGTCTCTTCTCTCTTGCTGTAAAGGCCCCAAGGTGCCTATAGGTTATGGTATGCATCGCGTGCGCGCACACACACACACACACACACACACACACACACACACACACACACACACACACACACACACACACACACACACACACACACACACACACACAAATGCACACACACACAAATGCACTTTCCCAAAATAGTGCCTCACAAACCCGCCCGTCCACATACAAACCCTCTCTCTCTCTCTCTCTCTCTCTCACACACACACACACACACACACACACACACACACACACACACGCACACACACACACGCACACGCACACGCACACGCACACACACGCACACGGACAGCCACCAATGATGTGGATATGATGAATGTTGCGGTCCCTCATGCATGTCATTAGCCCCGTCTGCCTGCCTGCCTGGGGGGGCGTGGTGGGGGGGCTTTCACTGTGACACGCACAGACAGACGGACGGACGGGCAGTCAGTCAAGACAGACAGACAGCCTGTCCTCTCAAGGTCAGTGAGACACCCCACCCACACAGGGGAGGCGGGGGGGGGAGTGGGGTTCTGTTCGCTGAAGGACTCGTGCCTTCTCCTTTCTGCCTCTCCCTCCTTCTTCTGCACTCTCTGAGTTGCCTTAATCCAATCTGTGTCATTTTATAAAAATCGCAGATCTACAAGCTCATAGCGCGGCACGGTGCCCCGCTATGAGCTTGTAGATCTGCCCTTTTTTTGAAAAATCTTGAAAATGTGTGCAAATCTTTGAATATATATTTTTAAAGCGAACATTTGTAACTAAAATCTTTCCTTCTGGAACGGGTCCCTGGAACAAAATATTTTGAGATGGGGGTCCGCGGCCAAAAACATATGTTTTTTTCAAAAAATTGTAAAGATTTCGAGGACATTTTGTGTCATTGTCATTCTACCATGACACAGATGCGTTCCCGGATTGAATGGGTTAATGGTCAGGATTTCACCGTGCATACTGTAGGTCTATAAGCTCTGTGCGTGACTGTAGGTCTATAAGCTCTGTGCGTGACTGTAGTTCCCCCTTTCCAGAAGGTGGCATTCCAGTTTCCTGTTCCGGGTCAGTTTCTCATATAGCTTCGTTTGATTGGCTCACGGGCAGATTTGAAGTGGAAAACACACACCAGCTTCATAATCGCTGCTGTCGCGCAGAAACCTCTTATCTCCATATTCTAACTTTTTTTTGTTTTTATTTGTAAATGAACACATTGCCTGCCAAAAACGTTTAAAAAAGTTTTGGGAAATACACCTCTTGCCTGCCAAAAAACGTTTAAAATTTTTATTTTATTTTATTAATTTTTTTATTCACAAAGAACCAGGAGATAACGCGATCCAAAGATTTGCTGCTCCATTCACTTCAATGTTAAAAAATAAACGGAGAAAAAAATCTAAATGTTCCTGTTTTTTACCTTGTATTTTTGAGTGAAACATGCTATTTTCAAACATCAGACAACAAAATGTCAATGAGGTCACAATGACCTCGTTGACATTTGTGAAACCACACCTGAAAACCCTCAGTGATTAACAACCATCAGGGGATCAATCATACTGGAGAAAAATATTCTGTGACTACTTGAAAAGGAAAAAAATCGTTAAAAAAACGTCAGAGGCTGTCAGAAAAAACAGTTTTAGAAAATCCCTGGCAGTGAACGTGTTAACGCCTTACTTGATCGATCATACTACAGCGTCACACAAAAGTATCAAAAGTAGCAGATCGGCAAGCTCGAAACGCGTCGCTTCGCGCCACGTTTCGAGCTTGCCGATCTGCTACTTTTAAAACTTTTGAATTTTAATCCTGAAAAGTAACAGTTTAGGACATATATGAGGTTTCCACCCGACAGAGACGATTATGTTCTGAGTGAGGTGTTCGTCATTGGGCCGGGACTGCAGGGCATTCTGGCTGGAGCACCGGGGAAAATTGAGTTTGGGGGATGAGGTCAACATTCAGGATGTCTTCAGAGCTGCAGGGAGAATGCAACAGTGTGCAACATAGTGAGAGAAAATCTTCTGCAAATAACCAACATCAGTTTTAAAATAGCCTAGCCTTGTTTTAATCCCCTCATGAGCACTGATAATGATGCATCACTCAAAAAATTTCACTGAAAGGTTCACTTTAACAGGACCATACAAAGCATCAACTTTGAAAATGGCAGAAAGTTGATCTAAGTAAGGAACACTTCGTTAGTCCAGTGTTGATTTTGACAGCAACTTTAGGTGTAGTTTTAGTCATAGTCTTTTGAATAAAATTCCATGTAGTTTTAGTCATATTTTAGTCATCTGAAATGTTTTAGTTTTTGTCTAGTTTTAGTCGACTAAATATCATAAGATTTTAGTCGACAAAATCTGCAGTTGATTTAGTCGACTAAAATGTGGTGACTTCATGGCGTCATAATGGCTGATTTTACACTTGGTTGCATGCTGAAAATAGCCGATCTACAAGCTCACAACGCGTCGCAGTGCGACGCGTTGTGAGCTTGTAGATCTGCTATTTTTAGAGCGCAACACCCGAGCGCAACCAAGCATAAAATGACTTGTCTTTTAGTTCTACTGGATCTCTTCTCCACTAGTCCCTCACTAACATTTTAGTCTAGTTTTCATTTGTTGACGAAATTGTCAATATATTTAGTGTTAGTTTTAGTCATCATAGCTTAGTTTTTATTTTGTTTATATTTAGTTTTTATCAGTGAAAAAAGGTAGTTTTTTGTCATAGTTTTAGTCGACGAAATCAACACTGCGTTAGTCTCATAGCATAATTTCCTAAGTCACTTTTTGGTCAAACTGAAAATGTTCTATAGCTCTACTCTCCTAACACTGCTGCTTCATTGCGCCTTATTGCCTATGTCCTAAGCCAATCAGAACGCTTGTTGCATTCCAAAATGACTTTTCAGTCAACTTTTTGACTTAGGCAGAAAAGATTGTTGAATGTAACAAACATTCTGATAGGCTGAGAGCATTTAATTGGCAATAAGGCAATAATGAATCAGCAGTGTTAGGAGAGTACAGTTAGGCAGATATAAATAAAGGCAGATAAACATGACTTAGGCTAAATGAGTGTTTTACTCATGATTGCATAAGTCACCTAGATGAGTTAGGCAGAAAGTGTTTTTTTTGTCTCTTCTTTCCTGAAAACCTTAAAAATATGACTTAGGCAATTATGCTATGAGGCTAACGACCTGTGACCTGTGTACTTGTATCTGTAGTTGTGTACCCCCCCCTTTCTCTCTCTCGCTCTCTGTCTCTCTCTGTCTCTCTCTCTCTCTCTCTCTGTGTCTCTCTCTCTCTCTCTCTCTCTCTCTCTCTCTCTCTCTCTCTCTCTCTCTCGACCAAACAGTTGTACAACGGTGTCGGTGTGACTGGCGCAGTCTTGAGGAAGATCTACAGTATGTGGGTCAGAGTCGTCAGACCCACGTTGTGTTGCGTTCTGTGCAGGAACACAACGTTGTCTTATGCATTCACGAGGTGTAACGCTCTTTGTGAACCTGCTCCGCTGTGAATATTGCAAACGCTGTTTGTTGTCTTCGTTGGCGTCCTCTCTCTCTCTCTCTGTTTTTACAGCTGAGAGGCCTGTTGTCTGGCCCCCCAGAGCGCTCTTGAGAACCTTGCCCTCCTGCATGGCCCCTGGGTGACAAGTGCTCTCTGTGTGTGCTGCAGCAAGCAGACACAACAGAATAACACATCCACACCAGCACTACTGGGAACGCACAACCAGGGTTCAGCTTGTGAGAAAAACAACGGGGGGGGGACTGTATATTCTTTACAACTTAGGCCTTATGTACGGTATATACTTTGTTGTATGACAAATAGGGGAAAATATCCGACCTTCATGCTTGCAGTGTGAGCTTGTAGAACAGCTATTTTCATTTATTAAACGTATCAGACAGGGCTTTTCCCCGAAAAAGAAAATGCGTGTATTTAACCCATTAAGACCCTGTTTTAGATTTATTTGGCTATTCAAAAATAGCAGATCTACAAGCTCATAGATCTTGTAGATCTAAGAAAGAATTTGTGCAAATCTTTTTTTTTTTAAGCGAACATTTTTAACTCAAATCTTTGCTTCTGGGGGGTCCTCGGAATAAAATATTTTGAGATGGGGGGGTCCGTGGCCAAATACATATCATTTTGGGGGTTCCTTGCAGGAAAAGGTTTTGAACACACACAGTGTACCAACATAATGTTATTTTGTTTATGTTTTCGAAATGGATTACCCCCCCCCCACACACACACACACACCACACCCCACATCCCCCCAGCTATTCGAACCATGGTTCACAATAAAAGTGAGCAAAAAATACACAATAAAAGTGAGAAAAAATGCAACCATTGCCATCTTCTTTTGAGCCGCATACACACAATGGGGAAAAGCCAGCAATGGCAAAAAAGGCGGTTATGAGGTCAAACAGGACAAGGAAAGAGAAGGAGAGAGGGATGGAGGGAAAGTAATGGCTGGATGATGGGTAGGCATGGACTTCACATCAATACCATGACTTTTGCCTTGATTACGATTAACGAGGGTTAAGTGGGTCAAGTTAAGGTGGTCAATTAGACTAATCGATGTAGTCGACGATAATACAACTATTAACAGTTGTTTCATGTTGATTCGTTGACATGTTAGAAAAAATTAATAGAAATACCGTGCTTCTAGATAAGTGGTTCTCAACCAGTGGTCGGTGGGGGGGGGAGGGGGGGGGGGTGGGGGGTTGTTCCAGGGGGTCCCCAGCTAAATTATTTAACATAGCATCACAATCATTTTAGCCACTTAGCTTTGGCTATTCAAAATAGCAGATATACAAGCTCATAGCACGGCACTCGGTGCCGCGCTATGAGCTTGTAGATCTGCTATTTACTGTATAGAAAGATCTTGAAAAATGTGTGCATATCTTTGAATATATATTAAAAAAAAATTAGAGCCAGCATTTTTAACTCAAATCTAGGGAGGTCCCTGGCATAAAAACATTTTCAGATGGGGGTCCACGGCCAAATGTATATCAATTTAGGGGTCCTTGGCATGAAAAAGGTTGAAAACCACTGTTCTAGATTATTCGATTAACATACATGAGCATGATTAAGTCGATTATTTTTTCAAAATAATGGTTTCCATATATTTTCTCAGTTAATTGCCCGGGCCCTAGAAAGAGATTGGAGAGGGACGGAGGGAGGGGGAAAATAATGGCCGGGGTGACAGGGAACGTGTGAAGGGACTTATGTGTGGATTGATACGTCAGCTAATCCCCGCCCGTGTTGACAGGGTGTGTGCGCTCAACCCTTTGCGAGCCCGCCCGTTCGCCTGGCCCAGGCGGCAGCCCCCCCCCTTCCAGGCCCACTAGCAGAGACGCGCCCCGTGCCAGGCCCCGCGTGCGTAACGGGGTGCAACGGGGACCGCCTGCCCCGCGGGCCCCGGGCCACGCGGCGGCTTTTTCACAAACGGAGAAGCAATGTTTACCGGGTTAAACCCCATTAAGACCGGAACGGCATCTGTGTCATCTGTGTTTGTGCTATTCAAAAATAGCAGAATCTACAAGCTCGTAGCGCGGCACCGAGTGCCGCGCTACGATCTTGTAGATCTGCTATTTTTTTTAAATGGTGATTCTTTTTTTTATATATTTTTTTTTCCAAAAAACTTTCATTTAGAAAACATTTTTAGAAATCGGCCTTATAGGTCTTAATGGGTTAAAGGCCCCGCGAGACCTTATTGCTTGGACGCGGCTCAGGAGGCCATGTGGGGGGGCTTTGTAGATCTGCCAGGTACACAGCAGAGCAACCTGACACTCTGCCATGCTCCTACACACACACACACACACACACACACACACACACACAGTATACGACACAAACCGACTAATACAGTACACTTCAAAATGTAACTAGATCGTCGTTGTCAGGCAGAAAACGTGTATGTCTAAAAGCGTTACTTTTCAGGAAATGAAACAATAACAGTATAGTGTTCAAATGCATCTAATGTAGTTATTACGTAAGCTCTTTGTAATGCTTTTCATTGGTTAAATATGAATAAATTCCACATATTTGTAGTTCGCGAAAGGACTCGTGCCACTTTCAACTCGGCCCTATTTTGAAAACATACAAAAATGAAATAATAATCTTCAATATTTTTGCAAAAATAGCTGATCTACAAGCTCAGAGCCTGTAGATCGGCTATGTGTGCTACTTTTGCGCCACGCTGTCATACAGCAAAGTATAGAATAGGACATTCATTTATGAGAAAACATAAAAAAGATGAAATAAGGAGATACGAGATTTCCCCCCGACAGTGATGCCATGCTACTCTTGGTTTTCACTTTGGCAAGACTCCAAATATAATATAATATAACAACAATCAACAAGAAACGGAACATACATTCAAACACAGAAGCAGCATAAATAAGCCTTGGGGCGTGAGTTTAGTAATGTGTTTTTTTGAAGGCATTCAGCTATGATTATGCCTGTGTTTTCTGCCAAGGAAAGGGTGAGCCGCCACCTGGAATAATGGCTGCCGGTGCCAACGCTTTGAGCGCCTTGCCAAGTTGATGTGCAAGTTCTCTTTTTTTTTTTGTACACAGATTTACATTTCCAGCGGAACACAGGGATCAAAAAGATCAGCGTAATATAAAAGTTTGCCAATTCAGAATTATAGCTTTGAAGGTTGATTCGCAAATCGTTGCTGTCGGGTGGAAGTCCAAAACCGTTCCTTTTTTGATAATTATTTTTAAAACGATAGTGAGTGAAACTATTTGCACTACTTTTGTGCGATACTCTTGTATGATGAAGAGGGGCATTAATTTACCAAAAAAGTTCAAATATGGATATACTAGGTTTCTGCCTAACGACAACGATATGCTATGTGCCATGGTTGGGGGCAAGACTGTAGCTAATGATTATTTTTTATAATCGAGTAATCGTTTTTTCTTCATCATATTATTATTATTATTATTGGTAAACAAAAGAAAGGGATCAATGGTGCATTTGTATAGCGTCTTTGTCCATATATAGCGCTTTACAATGTGTATTACATTCACCCACTCACACACCCACTCACTCACTCACACATTCATACACACACACACATTCACACACACATTCACACACACACATTCACACACACATTCACACACACATTCACACACCGACGGCAGAAGAACCCATGCATGCAAGACACTAAGCTGCCCATCCGTAGCAGTTATAGGGGGTTCAGTGTCTTGCTCAAGGACACTTCGACACTAACCCAGTGGGAGTTTGGGATCGAACCGGGAACCTTACGATTCCCAGGCGGCCCCTCTACCTCCTGAGCCACTGGCATATGTAATAATATACTATTATTGTTCCATTCATTCATGCTATTGTTTTAGACCATAACATGATGGTAAAATAAGGTAATAAGGTAGAAAATTATGACAAATCTTCATCTGGACCCAACATCTTGAAATTGTTTAATACATTAGATCACTGTTTCTCAACGTCTGAAAATGGACCAAATGGACCCTTTAGGGTCTGTAACTCTGAGAGGGTAGAAATGGAACCCATTGGACCCCCCTTGCCGGTCCCCGAACCCGGCGTTGAGAACCAGTAGATACAGCCATCAAACACACATCCTTTTATTTGACAGCGTTGTCAGACTAGCTATGCCAGGGTTCGTGTACTTAATTAATTTCATTCACATCATGACATCCTGGCAGGTTAATTGACAAGCCAGCATGTGCCACGTACGTCTCACACAATATTCCTATGTCTCTGTCGGGTGGAAACCTCATATGTCCAAAACGGTTAACCCATTCAATCCTGGAACACATCTACAAAAACTGTTTTCTGAAAAATGTATGTTGCTATATCATGCAGTGGTGCTCAAACTTTTTCATGTCAAGGACCACCCAAAATGATATGTGTTTGGCCACGGACCACCATCTCAAAATATTATATTTTGTTCCAGGGACCCCCAGAAGCAAAGATTTGAGTTACAAATGTTCGCTTAAAATATGTATATTCAAATATATGCACACATTTTCAAGATTTTTCTAAGAAATTGCAGATCTACAAGCTCATAGTAGAATATCAAAATCTGTGAAGTAACTAGTAAGTTTTAAAAATTATTGTAGTGGAGTAAAAAGCACAATATTTGCCTCTGAGATGTAGTGGAGTAGTATAGTATAAAGTATCAAAAAATACTCAAGCAAACCTAAAAGTTGCAGTACTTGAGTAAATGTACTCGGTTACTTTCCACCACTGGTTTTCAGTGGAATGTGATGGGATTTGTGGCAGAGCTCATCAGACCTCTAGAGCTGCAGGCCAGGTTGTGAGTCTGGGACACAGCTACACTTAACCTCAGACGAACCGACCACATCGCCAAGACATGATGTAATTGGCGCTGATCGCCATCAAACAGCAAAGTGAACTCTCTCTCTCTCTCTCTCTCTCTCCCTCTCTCTCTCTCTCTCTCTCTCTCTCTCTCCCCTACTCTCTCTCTTCCCCCCACAACGTGCCCGGGCATGTTCCTATCTGGGCGAGATAGATGCACCTTTACTGATCCTACAGGGGGAAATATAGTTGTCATGGCAATACTGTAGTTGTGAAAAACGGGCCAGATACAGAAAGAGATAACAGAGTAACAAATCATTCTGATAATATTAATAATTAAAAATACAAAGCGTAAGCGGGTATTTATGGACAGTGAATAGTTATGGAAGTGAAATCTTGCTTGGCCCGACGCGTTGTGAGGCTATTTTTGGCAAAGAAAGTTGGTCTAGACAGAAAAAAAGTGGTCCAAGTATAGTTGTAACTCAGTAATAAACAGTCTAACCATAAATCTGGAATAAATATTCCAGCGATAAAAACACTGTAGTCCAAGAGCAAAAAGCACCATAAAGTGCCAAAAAGTGCCAGAGTCATGAGCATAAGCAAAGATTATTAATCCAAGGACGGGGTGGAACGCTTGGTAGTGGAACGTCCAATGGCATCATAGATAGATAGTTAGATAGATATATACTTTATTAATCCCGAAGGAAATGTGTTTTGTTCAACAGCTCCAGTGCAATACATGCATGCATACAGATGTCAATAAAAAGAAGCATGATGAACATTACAAAAACATTACATCAATGGGAATTAATGCAATAAGAATAAAAAAAACTATCAGTTATAAGAAGTTAAAAAACTAGGTACAAAACAGTCAAAAGAGAACTAAATATATAAAATATATGAAATAAATATAGATTAGCTGGTCAACCAGCTAATCTATATTACTGGTCATTGTAAAGCCTCATGGCTATAGGTAGGCACTAAGGAGAGACTGGACCAACCAACCATTATTTATTCAGTCCTTCCAAAAAGTGTAGTCATCGTGCATTAGCAAAGGTGTTTCTGGTGTCGCATTTGAAACTTTCCCCATCCCCTGGAACAGAATAATGGATTTGGTTGGTTTACTATTGTTTTATTTAATGTATTTGTTTTGCTCCAGCAATGACACTGCGGGTTCTCTTGCATACTTATTCATTTCTTACACCTATTATTATTCTTTTCCATCTAGATATTTGGGACCCGCTTTTCTTAACAGCTACAGTTGCCATTCGAACTTCATAATAATCAAATTTGCAGCAATCAAATGAGTTTGTCGTCTGGCACGTGGATCTCTCTCTCCATGGGATTTCCGTCATGTTTTTTCCCCCCGGAAAAATGGAATGACAGCTTAGTTCTCCTGGGAGGAAACTTGGTATGCAACATCTATGGAGCAAGCTCTACGTGTCACATTATTTTCAGAATATATGCTCAAACAATATGTTGTCAACACCAGAAATTATGCACATATTTTGCTAAATAATATAGAAATATTGCAGGCTCACAGTCGGTACTTACTTAACCCTTTAAGACCGGGAACGCATCTGTGTCATTTTAGGTTTATTTGGCTATTCAAAAATAGCAGATATACAAGCTCATAGCACGGCACTGAGTGCCGCGCTATGAGCTTGTAGATCTGCTATTTTTGAAAAAAATCGTGAAAAAGCGATTTCTTTTTACTCAAATCTTTGCTTCTGGGGGTCCCTAGAAATGGGGGACCGTGGCCAAATGCATATCATTTTGGGTCGTCCTTGACATGAAAAAGTTTGATAGCAATAGCAAGAAGTAGAAAAATTAATTAAAACAAATGTTAGGATTTAGAAGACATTTAGAATCCCCCAGAAGCAAAGAATTGAGTTACAATTTTTCGCTTAAAAAACAAATATATATTAAAAGATTTGCACATATTTTCACAAATTCTCAAAAATAGCAGATCTACAAGCTCATTGTGCTATGAGCTTGTATATCTGCTATTTTTGAATAGCCAAAGAAATCTAAAAATGACACACAGATGCGTTCCCGGTCTTAAAGGGTTAATATGTGCATTGTAAAATTGAGATTCATAGCTTCATTTCGAGAGTCTACCGTCAACGTGGCCCAGTGACTGTGGGGTCCTTGAGGTCCTTTTATTTATTATATTTTTGGCTTCAATCTGGTTTTGTTTATTTTTGTGCTTCTTCTCTGTGTTTGTTTTCAAAAAGCGAACCTTGTACCTCCCCTCCCCCCCCCCCCCCCTTGATTTAAGTGTTTCACCTCAGTCGGCAAAAGTGCACGTGAAGGGCAACCAGTCCCCGAGTATCAGACCTGGCCTTGATCTCCTTAACTTAGCATTCTGTCAGAGAGAGAGAGAGAGAGAGAGAGAGAGAGAGAGAGAGAGAGAGAGAGAGAGAGAGAGAGAGAGAGAGAGAGAGAGAGAGAGAGATGAGAGAGAGAGAGAGAGAGAGAGAGAGAGAGAGAGAGAGAGAGAGAGAGAGAGAGAGAGAGAGAGAGAGAGAGAGAGAGAGAGAGAGAGAGAGAGAGAGAGAGAAAGAGGGAGGAGAGCTGGAAATACTGTAGATGAAGAGGACAGTTAACCCATTCAATTCGGGATTTTTTTAGATTTCTTTGGCTATTCGAAAACAGCACATATACAAACAAAATCATGAAAAGGAATATATATACATTTTTAACTTAAACATTATGGGGGGCTCCGCGGACAAATACATATCATTTTGTGTGGTCCTTAACATGAAAAAGTTTGAGAACCACTGATATATAATCAGTGGTTCTCTGATATATGTAACATAAGATATATATAACATAAGTTTTTATTTTTTAACTGTTAGGATTTAGAAGACATTTTTGTAGAATCCCCAGAAGGAAAGATTTGAGTAAAAAATGTTAGCTTTAAAAAATATACATATTCAAAGATTTGCACACATTTTCACATTTATTCCGAAAGATTGCAGATTTACAAGCTCATAGCGTGGCACTCGGTGCCGCGCTATGAGCTTGTATAGTTGCTATTTTTTAATAGGCCAAAGTATAAAATGACACAGTATATGCGTTCCCGGAATGAATGGGTTATGGATGCCGACATACTGTAGTGAGCATCCTCCTCTCCTAAACCTCTCCTCTCCTCTCCTCTCCTCTCCTCTCCTCTCCTCTCCTCTCCTCTCCTCTCCTCTCCTCTCCTCTCCTCTCCTCTCCTCTCCTCTCCCTCTGACATTCAGAAGAGCTACAGCCCCTTCTGGCCTTAACTTTTCAAAGGGTCCAGCAGTGGCCTTTGAAGCAGCCATCACGAATAAGTGTTTTTCTCTCTCTCTCTCTCTCTCTCTCTCTCTCTCTCTCTCTCTCTCTCTCTCTCTCTCTCTCTCTCTCTGTCTCTCTCTCTCTCTCTCCTCTCTCTCTCTCTCTCGCCTTTCTTTTTTCTTGCTGTCCGCTTCCTTTTTTTTAAATTCCTTCTTCCTCCTTCAGACCAAATGCTCTAAGGGTTGGATGACTTTTAGCCTGCGAGGAAGCAGTGTAGCAGCTCGGACACAGAAAGACAGACAGAAAGGGAGACAGTTTAGAGAGAGACAGACAGACCCTTACATATCCATCTATCCATCTATCCATCTATCCATCTATCCATCTATCCATCTATCCATCCATTCACCCATCCATCCAATCAATGGCAATTAACCATTAAGACCGGGAACGCATCTGTGTCATTTTAGATTTGAACCACTTCAACCATTATTTTATGCTACTATTCAAAAATAGCAGATCTATAAGCTCATAGCGTGTCACTTTGTGCCACACTATGAGCTTGTAGATCTGCTATTTTTGAAAGATCGTGAAAATGTGTGCAAATATTTGAACATTTTTAACTCATTTTTTTTGCTTCTTGGGTCCCTGGACAAACCATTTTCCGATGTAAAGTACTCAATTCTTTACTTAAGTAAAAGTATCGTAAAAGTATGCAATGTAGAAGTGTTCAGTCTGGAATTCAAAATTTACTTGAGTAAAAGTATTGGCATCAAAATATACTTAAAGTACCAAACGTAAAAGTACTCATTATACAGAGTGTCCCATTTCAAATTTTCAATTGTATAAAAATCTTTCAAAAATAGCAGATCTACAAGCTCACAATGCGTCACATCGCAACGCATTGTGAGCTTGTAGATCGGCTATTTTCAAATGGCCAAAATGTATATAGGGCTGAAGTGGTTAATGTATGTTTTGTAATAATAATCAAAATCTCCAAAATAACTAGTAACTACATTTTTAAATAATTGTAGTAGTGTAAAAGTACAATATTTGCCTCTGAGATGTAGTGGAGTAGAAGTAAAAGTTTTGGAATTTGGAAATACTAAATATACTAAATAAAGCACAAATACCTCAAAATTGTACTTAAGTACAGTACTTGAGTACATGTACTGTACTTAGCTACTTTCCACCACTGCTGGGTAACACTGTTTGGCTAAGGTATGGCCATGATGGAATTTTAATACTTTGGCTCCAGCCATGTTTACTAACCTGCTAAATCCATCGCTGTCGACCTGCAGAAAATGGCCTCAGGTTCTTTGGACGATATATTCACAGATGCATCTTATTTCTCCAGCTCTTGGGCTGTTATGGGGGAAACGCTTCTTATAGAGTCCTTCGGCCTGGCTGGAATGTTTCTCACACTCTACCACATGAGCCTCTCCTCTCCTCTCCTCTCCTCTCCTCTCCTCTCCTCTCCTCTCCTCTCCTCTTCTCCTCTCCTCTCCTCTCCTCTCCTCTCCTCTCCTCTCCTCTTCTCCTCTCCTCTCCTCTCCTCTCCTCTCCTCTCCTCTCCTCTCCTCTCCTCTCCTCTCCTCTCCTCTCCTCTCCTCTCCTCTCCTCTCCTCTCCTCTCCTCTCCTCTCCTCTCCTCTCTCCTCTCCTCTCCTCTCCTCTCCTCTTCTCCTCTCCTCTCCTCTCCTCTTCTCCTCTCCTCTCCTCTCCTCTCCTCTCCTCTCCTCTCCTCTCCTCTCCTCTCCTCTCCTCTTCTCCTCTCCTCTCCTCTCCTCTCCTCTCCTCTCCTCTCCTCTCCTCTCCTCTCCTCTTCTCTCCTCTCCTCTCCTCTCCTCTCCTTTCCTACCCTCTCTCTCACCTCTCCTCTCCTCTCCTCTCCTCTCCTCTCCTCTCCTTTCCTACCCTCTCTCTCACCTCCCATGGTCTCTGAGGAGGCAGACGGCGGCGGCTCAGTGTTCTCAGATGTGTGTTTTAGAGGAGGTTGTAGAGGTGTCTAGTTTTTCCAGCCTCCCTTGGGTGTCCTATACGGTGCTCAGACCACAACACACACACACACAGCCTGCAGCCTGCCGGCCCGGCATGGCCCCACACAATGCCCACCTGCTGACTGCTAATGTCATCTTCTAACTGTGTGTGTGTGTGTGTGTGTGTGTGTGTGTGTGTGTGCGTGTGCGTGTGCGTGCTTGGACTGTGTGTGTTCTGAAGTAAAAAAAAGTACAATATTCGACTCTGACTCTAAGATGTAGTGGAGTAGAAGTATTTAAAGTATAGGTGCCCCGACCGCTGGCGTAGCAGTCCGGGCACCTATGGGCTCCAAAGTAGCCTGACAGCGCGTCGCGGGTTCAAGTCCCGATCCCGATGGCCTTTGCTGCATGTCACTCTCCATCTTTCTCCCCATTTCCTGCTATCCTATCAATAAAGGCATAAACACAATAATAGCCCAAAAATCTTTTTTAACCCATGAAGACCTGAGGCGATTCTTAAAAAAAAAAAATTAGTTTTTTTTTTAGAAGATGTTTAAAAAATAGCAGATCTACAAGCTCATAGCGCGGCACTCGGTGCCGCGCTATGAGCTTGTATATCTGCTATTTTTGAATAGCCAAAGAAATCTAAAGTGACACAGATGCGTTCCAGGTCTTAATGGGTTAAACAAAAAAAATGAAGTATAAAGTATCTAAAACAGAAATACTCCAGTAAAGTAGAAAAACTTACAATAGCTCCAAAATCGAGCCAAGTACAGTACTTGAGTAAATGTACTAAGTTACTTTCCACCACTGCCTACAGTACTTTGTTTACATGGTGGAGCAAGTCATTGGCCTGCAGGTTGTGTAGCTTTGTGTGTGTAGTTGTGAAACGCACAGGAGGATGAATGTTGGTTCCATTTGTACGCTCTCAGTTACAGACCGATAAGGGTCCATTTGGTTCCTAACTACCAATCGTTCAGCTGGGTGTGTGAACCCTGTAAATTTGGTTCCATTTGTCCACTCTCCGAGTAATAGACCTATAAGGGTTCATTTAGTTCTTAAATTACCTATCGTTTAGCTGGGTGTGGACCCAGTAATGGACCCCACGTAAGGGTCCATTTGGTTCCATTTGTACACTCTCAGAGTTACATGCCTACTGTATATAAGGGTCCATGTGGTTCCAAACTACCAATCATTTAGCTGGGCACCCCGTGAAAACCCTCTCAAGGACCCCTATGGGGGTCCCCCAGAACCCCACTTTGCGAAGCACTGTTTTAGACGATAGTTCAAGTCTAGTTTCCCTATCTAAGACAATAGTTCAAGTCTAGTTTCCCTATCTAAGACGATAGTTCAAGTCTAGTATCCCTATCTAAGACGATAGTTCAAGTCTAGTATCCCTATCTAAGACGATAGTTCAAGTCTAGTATCCCTATCTAAGACGATAGTTCAAGTCTAGTTTCCCTATCTAAGACGATAGTTCAAGTCTAGTTTCCCTATCTAAGACGATAGTTCAAGTCTAGTATCCCTATCTAAGACGATAGTTCAAGTCTAGTATCCCTATCTAAGACGATAGTTCAAGTCTAGTATCCCTATCTAAGACGATAGTTCAAGTCTAGTATCCCTATCTAAGACGATAGTTCAAGTCTAGTTTCCCTATCTAAAATACACCCTGCAACTTCTTTTTAATGTCTGATACTGTTAACTTCGTAGCTGGCGTGTGCCATAATAACAATACCCCCCTTCACTTATACATTTTTAACTGATTTACAATCTGATGCTCAGCCGCAGCGTTCTCCCTAGCAGAGGAGTAATGCCGCACAGCTGCCTCTTATTATTATTATGTTTTTTTCCCTCCTTTTCATTAGGGGAATATGGGACGTTTGTGACGGTGCCATGCAATACCCCAGCAGGCAATTTGCACAAGCCTAACAAGAGGGATGCTGAGGAAGTGAATAGTAGTTTCTATGTAATACCTTTTTCCTAAATAAAAAGACAGAAAGAAAGGAGAACAAAAAAAAAGTACGGTTAACAAGGGCGGGGAGTTCAGGGGGGACACGAGTAACAATTTGTTCCAACATGGGGGGTGGGGGGGGGGTTAGTGTTCCCCTCACCTCACACATACCGCTCTCCAATCTTCTCCCTCTGGATGCAGGCGAGCCAGCAGGGCGAGAGAGCAGCCAAAGCGTGGGAGAGAGCTGTGTGCAACACCTTTCTTCTGTTTGAACTTCATAGAGTCTGAATGCCTTTAACCCATTAAATCCGGGAACACATCTGTGTCACTTTAAGATTTTTTGGGGGGTTATTCGAAAATAGCAGACGTACAAGCTCATAGCGCGGCACCGAGGTCTTGTAGATCTGCTATTTTTGAAAAAATAAATCGTGAAAATGTGTGCAAATCTTTGAATATATAAATTTTTAACTCAAATCTTTGCCTCTGGGGGTCCCTGGAACGAAATATTTTGAGATGGGGGTCCGTGGCCAAATACTGTGCGTATAATTTTGGGTGGTCCTTGACTTGAAAAAAGTTTGAGAACCACTCATATTATAGCAACATAAGTTTAAAAATATATATCATTTACAAAGATATTTGTAGAATCCCCAGAAGCAAAGATTTGGTTTACACATTTTCGCTTTCTAAAATATATATATATATATATATATATATATATATATATATATATATATATATATATATATATATATTCAAAGATGTGCACACATTTTCATGATTTTTTTCAAAAATAGCAGATCTACAAGCTCGTAGCGCGGCACTCGGTGCCGCGCTACGAGCTTGTATATCTGCTATTTTTGAATAGCCCAAAAAAATCTTTAAAACGACACAGATGCGCTCCCGGCCTTAACGGGTTAAAACGCTCCCAGGTGCTCAAGATGTGAGGAGGAGATGGGGTGAGCGAGGTGCAGAGATAGGAGTGAGAGAAGAGAAAACGAGGGAAACCTGTGTATATAGAACTGGGGGGGGTGAGCGAGGTGCAGGAGAGGAGAGGGGAGAGGGCGAGAGGGGTGAGAGAAGTTCCCTGTTTCTTTTTTTGTTGGAGGAAGCGAATTGATTTCTCCTCCGGCGACCTCTTTCCTCTCTTTCTCTCGCCTGCTCGTTTCCTCGCCGGAATCTTTGAACCGTGATGTCGGTGTTACAGGCCGACGTGGTGTGGAAATAGAAGGTACATTATAGTACCGTTGTGTACGCGGTTGTTTCCGTAGACGTCGGCGGTGCGCGGGGGTCGGGAGAGACCGGAGGGGTCGGGTCGGGTCAGGGCGAAGAAGCTGTTTTTTCGCTTTTTATCACAACAAGACCTGAATTTAGAAGGGTTGATGCGGAGTATACAGTGTACAAGGCTGTGTCGGCACCAGGGGACGCCACAATGAATGCAACTAATCCATTTGATCTATTATGAAAAAATAATCAGTATTTTTTATCAAATACAATATATTTTGGGCATGTCATTATAGGTGAAAATAGCTGATCTACAAGATTGAGCGTGAGCTTGTAGATCTGCTATTCACTATTTTAGCTTGACACCATTGTGCGAGGAAGTATAAAATAATGCGTAATTGGTGAGTCGATTTTTCGATACATCTGTAGTATTTGTCGCTGTCTGGCAGAAACCAGCTAACTCCATTTTTTTTTTTTCATAAATCGGTGCTATTGAACACCCTTTACGTCTGTGTGTTGGTTGAATAAATATTGAAGCAATGAAAATAATTTAAAAAAGAGCTTCTGACAAACTTTCTGCTAAACCAGCTAACTCCACCAAAGGGGGGTGGAGTTAGCTGGTTTCGCTGACTCCAAGCTCCACCCCCTTTTAACCTCCAACCTCATTGTGAGCTTGGAGGTCCATTCAGCTGTTCTTATCAATGATGAACAAAACCTCCTAACTCCACTTTTTGTTTAGTTTTTTTATTTCCAGTTAGCTGGTTTCTGCCCGACAGCAGAGATATAAGTAATAAACATAATAAAAAAAAACGTAAATAGTAGTAATCGATAATCGAATAATCGCTAAGAAAATAATGGACAGTTGCAGCCCCGTAGTTAGGTTCACAGGGTTCGGAAAGCGGAGAATCCGGGGGGTCGGGTCAGGGCGAGGAGCCTGTGAGTGTTTCAGCTTTCCATAGCAGGCCCTGAATGCACACAGAGAGAGTGATTATTAGCTGGCTCATCACAGAAATAGGCCTGAAAGCCTGTGTGCCTTTGACAAGAGAACACAGCTCATCCTGACACAATCGCTCCCCCATGCTTCGCTGTGTCGCCTCTTTCTCTCTCTCGCTGGGCTGCCTGGTGAAAAACATCAAATAGACCTCCTCCAGAGACTGGGAGCTAATCTTCACGCCATTGAATTCAAATTTGCCCGACCTTACCCTTCAGAGTCCTGATGTGGGCGTGCACACGCATGGGGTGTGTGGGTGTGTGGGTGTGTGTGTGTGTGTGTGTGTGTGTGTGTGTGTGTGTGTGTGTGTGTGTGTGTGTGTGTGTGTGTGTGTGTGTGTGTGTGTGTGTGTGTGTGTGTGTGTGTGTGTGTGTGTGTGTGTGTGTGTGTGTGTGTGTGTGTGTGTGGAATTGTATTACTGTACTTGTGAGGGCTAAATCATGTCCCCCCCACAAGTACAGTTTATAGCAGAATTTGAGATGATGCTTGATTATGACAAGTAAGACGCGCGAACGCGGTAAGCGAACGCAAAAAAAGAAAAAAAAGAATGAAAAAAAATATGTAAAAAAAAGTAACCAATAAAAAAAAAAAAAAATTTTTCAAAAAAAATCTGCGTTAAAAGGAGCATCTTAGAAAAATACAAATTCACCCAAAAAAAACTTTGAATGTTTTTGAACAATTCAACAAAGTGTTTGAAGTGCCTGTTTCACCCACTTCCGGGGGGCGGAGCCAAAATCCGAGCCCGAAGTATTTGTTCGTAGACCCCCACTTAGGGGGGGTAGAAAAAGTTTCGGAGCGATTCGGGCACTTTTCATTTAACATGGGGTTTCAATGGGGAGTTTTTAGGAGCCTTCTCCGGGGCGTGGCTTCCGGGGGAAGGGGCGGGCTTCAACGCAACCTTGACAGGTGTGTTCAGTTTTCAAAGACCTTTCATTTGATGTATGGTACGTCTATATTGGACATTTACTTGGCTGCACACAGGGCTGAGGATATACTGCACACAGAGACACAGACAGAGATTACTGCACACAGAGACACAGAGACACAGAGAGACAGAGACACAACCCAAGCAGGGTTACATAGTAAGCTCCACTTGGTCGGAGGCGCGGCTTCGCCGCGCCTCCGCCGCGCCTCCTCCCGCGTTCGCAATTAGAAAAGGCTTGGGGAGTTAACCCATTCAATCCAGGAACGCATCTACAAATGTCTTCTAAATCCTAACAGTTTTCTGAAAAAAAAATGTGTTGCTATATCAGTGGTTCTCAAACTTTTTCATGTCAAGGACCCCCAAAATGGAATGTATTTGGCCGCGGACCCCCATCCGAAAATATTTTGTTCCAGGGACCCCCCAGAAGCAAAGATTTGAGTAAAAAGAAATCATTTAAAAAATATATAGACTATAATATTTGCACAAATGTTCAAGATTTTTTCTAAATAGCAGATCTACAAGCTCGTAGCGCGGCACTCAGTGCCGCGCTACGAGCTTGTATATCTGCTATTTTTGAATAGCCCAAAGTATAAAAATGTCAAAAAGGAAACAGTATGCGTTCCCGGTCTTAATGGGTTAAGCTTTACAATTAGGAAAATAATCAGGTTTGGGGTTAGGATTACACATTTAGAGTTTATAGGTTTTTAGGGGTTAGGGTTGGAGTTACTGTACGCCTGAATCATACATACTGTAGTTGCCGGTGCGAGACACAATGCACGACCAAGGTATAAATCAGGCATCAGGGGTGTCGACGTGACCTTAAACCCCCTCATGGGTTCTTGATCACAGCCAGAGCCGTATAAGAGAGTTATGACACTAGCGTTGACTCCCATTGTAAGAATGGAATGAGGAAGTGCTCCGTCTATCTCTATGAGATAGTTCCAATGTTTGGAACTATAGCCCATAGCAGCCTGCTTTGCGGCGAGATCAAAGCGCGACGTTACTCTCTCTGTGATCACAGCTCCATAAAAACGCTGCATCTTTGAACCGTATGATTTTGAGGACGCAGCGTGCTAAGACATCCAGTTGTAGATCTGCAATTTTTCTGTGTTAAAAATAGCCCCCCGAAAATGTTAAATTATAATTTATAAAATCGGCCTCCTAAATTGTGGATGTCCTCATGCATATAGTAATAAAACAAACGTGCGTGTGCGTTAGTGTGTGTGTGTTCTGCCGAGTCCCTTTTTAAATGGCACACGTGGACGAACCGTCACTTGTTTGCCAGAATGATTTGAACCGTGGCCCCCGGAGCCAGAAGTTAAACACAAATTACTTTTTTTTTTTCTCACTCTTTTTTTTTTTAAGAGCTCAGGCAGGCAGGAACGATGACAGGTTGCAGGGGCTGTGATGGCAGTGAGTGTATGAAGGGGAAGGAGAGGGGGGGGGGGGGGCATTATATTACGGCTGAAGGTCGAACCGGCCATGCAGTGGGGGGGAGTGAGGTGCCAATGGGTGGGCTGAGTCGGTTAGGGAGTGAGTGAGTCCCCTATTGGCTGGGTTCCAGGGTTCCGGGGCGTAAATCACCGTAATTCGCCGTAACGCCACTTCTTCGGGACCGGCGGCGACCCCCCCCCCCCACGCCGGCCCCGGGACGGACCTCGTAAATATGCCCACAGAGCTGCTGCCATGCTCTGCCAACCACCACCCACCCGCCCGCCACCCATCCACCCACGCCCACTGATTCACACACACAGATGCTTTATGACAAAGTGGACTGGGACATTGGTTCTCAACATGGGGGTCCTTGAGGAGTTACAGGAAGTCCGTTCAAATAGAACCAAATGGAACCTCTCAGAGTTAAAATAACCCTGAGGACTCTTCAGTGAAGACTCGGGGGGTTCCCAGATATAACAAATGGTATTAAATGAGGATCCGTGGCCTGATGCATATCAAACTGGGGGTCCTTGACATGAAAAAAGTTGATAAGAGCTGCAGAAGCACACCAGAACCAGTCGCCCTCCAGTTCCTGAACTTCTCTGCCTTCCTATAGAGCATCGCAGTTCCCGCCCACTTCCTGGTTCCACTTCGAAATACTCAATGCATTTTTCCCATTGACATTTCCAAAAATATTTATATCAATTAATTTAAGCCTAGAATCAAACCATCCAGTGTCCTGGTGAATCATGACCATAAAACATTTTTTTCTGTGATTTATTTTATTTTATATTTAATTTAAATGATATACTATATTTAATAAATACCCTTTGTTTTGCCGTTTTCAAAAAAGTTTTTTCACAGAATCAAACGTTTTATGGTCATGATTCACCAGGACCCTGGATGGCTTGATTCTAGGCTTAAATTAATTGATATAAATATTTTTGGAAATGTCAATGGGAAAAATGCATTGAGTATTTTGCAGTGGAACCCGGAAGGGGCGGGAACTGCGATGCTCTATAGGCTCTATGCACAGCAGTCATATTGGAAATAAATTGGGCTTCTTCCTTACTTCCTTCACAGGTTTTACCAATGATACTAATTAAGGCTCTGTTCCATTTAGTGTAGCACAGTGACCCCCATAACTCTGAGAATGTACACTCTCAGAGGTATATCAGAGGTACACTCTCGTAAGGGGCCATTTGAAACCCCCATAAGGAACCATGAGGGTCTCTGGACTACACGTTGAGACCCACTGGTGTAGTAGAGTGTTTCCAGTGAGCCAACATGCACAACATCAGCACCCTGACTCTGTTTGACCAGAATGGAACAGAGCCTTCATTAGTATTATTGGTAACACCTGTGCAGGAAGTATTATCCCTTTTTTTTTTTTTTTGCTCTGACAGGGCATTTGTTTTGCCTCAGTCTCCAGAGATAGGACCCTGAACAGACGAGTTGTAGCGGTTTAACAAAACCAACACATGCGTCTATATACGCATCATGAAATCTTCGCACAATCCTCCTCCTGGGTCTCATTTATGAAGTTTCTCAAGCGCAAACGCGGTTACAAGCTTTTTGTTTCCCGCAAAGACAATCATCCTAAACTCAGCAGGGCATTTTTTTGTGTGTACGTTCAATCCCCGTTCCCATGTTTGTGGGTGATGCTTACAGTGCAAACACGTAGTCTATCTAATTTCACATCGTCTGCAATGATTGTGTCATGTTTTTTCTCAAGTACACAGAGCCAGAGGATATTTACATACTGTATATGCAGATGCACACAGAAGCCCTCCCAGAGCACGCACTCGTACGGTAAACAAATGAGCTCTGAAAATCTCCCGCACCCGCTGTGAGTTAGGGAATGTAATAACTTTGTATACCATTCCTTAACGCATTCAATCCGGGGAACATATCTCGTGTCATTTTAGATTTCTTTGGCTATTCAAAAATAGCAAATATACAAGCTCATAGCGCGGCACCGAGTGCCGCGCTATGAGCTATGAGCTTGAAGATCTGCTATTTTTGGGAAAATTGTGAAAAGTTGTGCAAATCTTTGAATATATACATTTGCGACTCAAATATTTGCTTCTGGGGGTCCCTGGAACAACATATTTTACAATTGTTCGCTTTAAAAATATATATTCAAAGATTTGCACACATTTTCATGATTTTTCAAAGAATAGCAGAGCTACAAGCTCATGAGTGCCGCGCTATGAGCTTGTAGATCTGCTATTTTTGAATAGCCAAAGAAATCTTAAAATGACACAGATGTGTTCCCAGTCTTAATGGGTTAAGCTTTGTTTTGTGCGAACATGGACAAAGTATCTGTTGTTTTGTGGCGGTGTGTGTGTGTGCGCGTTAATGTGTGTGCGCGTACCGTATGCATTTTGGCCTTGTGTGTACCCGATATACACCCTGAACGTCTGTGTTACTTGCCTGTGGACAGTAGGTGAGCTTGCTTGTGTGTGTGTGTGTGTGTGTGTGTGTGTGTGTGTGTGTGTGTGTGTGTGTGCGCGCGTGCGCACGTGTGTGTGTGAGTGAATGAGTTGATTCACATGCTTAATGGGTGGAACAGTCCGAGATTAGTTGGTCCTGTGGAGAGAACCCAAGAGAATGAGACATCAGCAGGTACTTTACGGTGCGCACTAATCCACTCTGCCCGGTCACACACACACACACACACACACACACACAAGCACAAAGTTCATGTTAATCCGCGCACACACCTGTCAATCCGATCGCCTATAAGACACACACGCAAAGGATCACAAAAAATACGCACATATGGAGAGACACACACACACACACACACACACACACACACACACACACACACACACACACACACACACACACACACACACACTAATCCACACATGCACGCACAATCCGGTCATCTATCAGACACGCACGCTTGTACACACACCTTTCATTATGATTAACTATACCTCTCACACACACACACGCACCAATCATCTCAAATCTCTTTCCATCACACTGTCCTTCAATGGTGCCATACTTTATGCTCTCCCTCTCTCTCTCTCTCTCTCTCTCTCTGTCTCCACGTTGTCTCCTTGGCGTCTAACCTCATCCTACGCTTGTAGTCACTTCATCTTTCCTTTTCGGCATCGCTGCCTCCTCCACTTCACACCCCGGACGGACGTCTGTCCATCCATCCATCCGTGTGTCGGGCCGTCCGTCCCTTTCTCCATCCGTCAGCGTGCGCGTGTCCCGCGGCGTCTCCCTTGTCTCCCGTCTGTCTCCCCCCCCCCCCCGGCTGTCCTTCTCCTGTCATCATCATCGCCTTCAGTCTCTCCCTGGCTTCAGACGCTGTCTTGAGACTCTGTCCACGTCACTATCGCTCTGACTTTATGGTGTGTGTGTGTGTGTGCAGTGGTGGAAAGTAACTAAGTATACTCAAGTGCTGTTCTTAACCCGTTAAGACCTGAGGCCCCCATCTCAAAATATTTTGTTCCAGGGACCCCCCAGAAGCAAAGATTTGAGTTACAAATGTTCGCTTTAAAAATGTATATATTCAAAGATTTGCACACATTTTTCAAGATTTTTCAAAAATAGCAGATCTACAAGCTCATATCGAAGCACTCGATGCCGCGCTAAGACATTTTAAATTGACACAGACGCACAGACAAAGTACTAATTAAAAGATTAGGGGTCAAGTGCACGGTCAAAAAAACGTGTTGCTTCCTTCAGTGTCTGACTCCAACTGACCTTTTTAGACCAGAACAGGTCAGTTAGACCGTTTTAGACACACACAACGCTTACTCTGTAGTATAATATGAAATGTAATCAAATTACCACCAATAACTTTTAAACCTTTTTTAGCTAAGAAATATTCTTAATCTTAATCATGAAATTAGTCAAAAATAAAACAATGACAATTGGCTCCTGCACGGGGGTTCAAGTGGTCTTTGTTTTCAAATCTCACATTTGTGTGTGTGGCATGCGTATACGTAATTATGCATCAAGATCAAGAAATCAAGAAAAAAAATGTTTATTTCTTTGTCATTTATGCATACTGGTGATTGCAGCATTCGTTTATTAATCACATTTTCTCCAGAATAACAAGCAATGAAATGGTACTGCACAAGAATAACCACAGACGCCACTTCAGGATAATCCTTCATTGATTGGCTCAGCTGGCCACTCACAGGTCATGGGGACATTTATCAGGCTAGACTGGTAAGTGCCATCCATGCATCTGGATGAAGCCGGTTTCGTCGGGAAATTACAAAGTTTTGAGGAGATCGTGTATAACCTCCTCATAGAGCTTTTCAATAGGCTCTATGCACAGCAGCCATATTGGAAAGAAATTGGGCCTCCTCTTACTTCCTTCACAGGTGTTACCAATGATACTAATGAAGGCTCTGTTCCATTCAGGTCAGGGTGCTGATATCGTGCATGTTGGCTCACTAGAAACACTCCATTTTGGTTCCTAATGCCATTTACAAACTCCATTTGTACACTCTGAGAGTGTACAAATGGAACCAAATGGACCCGTGTTTTCATGACTACACAAGAACCTCTCATTCGTCACACTTGCCGTTTTGTTTTTGTTTTTTACCGGCCAGGATGTCTGGAGAGAATGACATTTTCTCGTACTTTTTTCTTGTACTATAAAAAAAATCAATGACTAAAACTGGTATTTACCAGCCTAATGTTCTTAGTTACGTATGTAATGTATGTATGTACGTAATTATGTTGTATTTATGTACATACCTAAATGTATGCATACGTATACAAGTGCAGTACCTGTTCGCAGTTATGATTGTGTGCCATTGATGCTGTATATACTATACTATACAGCACAAAGTACAAGTAAGAGAAACAAGCTGTAAGAGAAACAAGCTGTACCGTACGTGCGTGTAACTTTCTTACATTGGCTGGCAATTAAAGTGCATTGTAAAGTGGGTGAGCCTGCTGCAGGTTTCCATGTGTGCAGATGGCAGGAGCTCCCTTGGGCTCCAGTAATTAAGTATGTCCTTC